>NC_071590.1:6400892-6716071 GCF_024509145.1 Vidua macroura | reverse complement strand
CAGGGTCACTAACAGCTTCATGGAGAGGAAGAGCCCAGGCAACACAGAAGTGCTTGCTAAATCCTGGGATGATCATTTAAAGGTTTCACATATACACCTGATAATTCAGAGTTAATTAGTGTGGGCATATTAGAGATGCTCCTGCCTGCACCTCTGGATTCTGCCTATTGATCAGGCACTGCGGCTGCTCTGGGCTCTGGGAGGAACTGTTGCAGTGAATTTTGCTTCCTGCCTGATTCGGGTAGGCTTTGCTTCTGACTGGCACCAAATCCCTTCTTCCTATTTCCAGAAGAAAAATAGCTCCCTTTTAATCTAGACCTTCCAAAGCTCCTGCCATGCCTGTGACGTCCTGAATGCAGAATTATGGCTTTCCCTGGTTTCTGCTCATTTGTCTGGAAGCCTGTAGGTTGTTGTATCTCACCCCCAGTACTTTTTTGGCTCCGTTCAGAAATACTCTTTTATCAATTCACCTGACAGCGATCCAGCAGGACGGGTGTGTTGGAAGATGATGCTAATCCAGAGAGACCATTCTGCAGTTGGAGCATTCATGAAGTCTAATGAACTATTGGCAGAAAGGGACTTCTGTGGTGCAATTAAAACTTGCTTCTGCGAGACACAAAATATTGCAACTAAAAGTTAACGGTGCCAAGCTGGGGAGGTGGATTAGCTCAGGGAACATAAATTGGTGAGAAGAAGCCACTTCCTTCTCCCCCCATCCCCAAGCCTTATGCATTAGGCAAAGCTGAAATAATGAATATGTATTGCAAGGTGTTTGCTACAAGCCTACTTATAAAGTGCACAGCCAGGAACTCCTGGAAGGGGGATTTATGGGAGCAGTCACACACAGCTGGCACACAGTGTTCTGCAGGCTTCAATTGGGATGAATGCCCCCCCTGTAAGCACTTAGCACCCACCACAATAAACTAAGGTGTATAAGCAGAGTCTAAAGTTTATTTTCAGGAGCATCCCTTGAGGAGGAATGCTAAATCAACCACCTCAGGTTTGGTAAATTCAAGGAGAAGCCTGAGCTGGGAGAGGGGACGTGGTTCATCTCCTGCTCTGAGATCCCCAATGTCCTCAAAATGCTCAAGGAAGAGGAGGCAAAGCATGGGAATAGGTTGCTGCTTGAGGACTGGACCAGTCGTTAACACCAGATGACATCCCATTAATCAGAGGAAATGACAGTAACAGGACCATTACAATGCTGTGATCTTTCACCAGCTTTGTTAACTGAGGAGGGAAAAAAACCCTACTCATCAGACACTAAGTTTTAATTTCAAAAAGAAATTCACCTTCAAATTGCTTCGTCTTTTTGCATTTGTTTCCAAGCAGAGTAATTAAAATTCTAAATCAAAACACAGTTACTCTTTTCCTTCAGTCTCACTTGGCAATGAGCACGCTGTCCCCAAAATCCAATACAACACCGGAGTATAACGAGAGCAAGTCAAGCAAAGCTTTCTACAAGGTGAAGGCAGCTCCTGGAGCTTTAGCATCAGCCAGGAGCTGTGGTGACACAGGCTCTGACTGCAAAGGCTGGCTTAAGGGCTGATGCTAAAGACCATGTCCACTGATAGGTGGGATATTAATGCCACTCCTTTCTTCAAACCCTCTAAGTCTGCACTGCTGCCTGGGAGAGGTTTGAAGACTAAAGATATATTTTTTTGAATTATTAATCTCTTTGCAGAAGCTGTACACTTGGAGACAGCACAGAAAATAGGTTAAGGCTCACAATAAGCTGAATGAGTTAAATCAGAATCAGGCAAATGTGCTGGCAGCCAGCTCCTGTGATTCTTAAGCTTATGGGCCAAGGTATGAGTATGAAGGGAACAGCAGGATGAAGTCAGATAAAATGAACATGTTGGGTTTGACTAGTCTCTAAGGAAGGGTCAAATAGTGGCTTGCTGGTGGGACCTATAGCCAACATGGAATGACTGACTGAAGCAAAGAAGGACTGACATTGCTTCTCCAAATTATAAATTCTGCTTCCCAATCTATCTGAATGGATTAACCTCAAAACACGAGATCCGGAATTTAAAGATTCAGAATTCAGAAGCTATTATGAGTCAAGAGCAGGAATTAGCATTTGAGTTATAAATATGCTCTAACAAACTGACAGGAGTCAGCTTGCTGTTCCTTCCCTTTTTGAAGATGGTGGCATCATACTCGCAATATTTAGAGACATAAACCTAGAAGTGATTTTCACATCCCAGCTGGATGTTAACAACGTGGCTTGCTGGGAGAACACTGCTCCTCATCTAACCAGTGCTGCCATGCAGGAAGCTGTTACAACAAGGCAAGGGCTGTGTTTCCAGTACAGGAGGTGGGAGCTGTCCAAGGAAAAAGTGCTGTCCCAGGACACAAAGCTATGCCCTGATCTTCTACAAGTCCTCCCTTACCTAAAAGGCTGACAGGAGAGAGAGGCAGACATGAGCACACTCTGAATAAACAGGAGCCACTAATATCAGAGAAAGTCTCCAGGCAGTAAGTAATGAAGGCACTAAATAACTGTACCCGCTATTCGGATTTTCTGCCAAACATTAGCCAATTTAAAAGGCAGCAAGAGGCCTTTTACACAGGGAGAATTTCTTTGAGCACCGACTTAAAAGCTGAAGTTTGGCAGGCAAGTGTCTGAGAAGGATGGGGGAGAGGTAAAAGCCAATTTCACCTGGTAATCTGCTACACTATTTGTGTCCTACCCAGACCACACTTCATGCATTAAGAACACACTGCAGCTCTCCCCCGCGCTGGGGGAGCGGGGAGCTAATGGTTTCTATTACAGGCGTGTGTGGAGGGTGGCTGTGGCATGCACATCTGTCTGCAAAATAGATGTTAGCTCTGGAAACTGCCTAAACACCTCCGTTCCCCAGCAAACGGGGCTGGCAGTGGAGTTTTTTTGGGCTCCCTCCCGGCGTGACAGGCGGGGGTGATTGACAGGGCTCGGAGCCGAAAGCCCGCACGTGCTCCCACTGTAAATAGTAAAGCTTAAAAGCCTCAGCCCTAACTGACTATTTCACAGACTTCAACTCAGTTACTCTTAATGAGGATTTCCATGCACACACGTAGAAAAAAAAGAAAAAAAAAAAAAAAAAAAGGAGTCTACACGTTCACAGTGCAATGGGGAAAAAAAAACCAAAAAAACCAACAAGCAAACAGCAAAATAAACAGCTGGTGAAGTGAAATACGAGGTTAGAGCCCTCTCTGATTCAAGAGAAGATTATTAAAACAGCTATAAGGATGGTGTTGGCATCTCTTGAAATGAGTTTGTTACATTCAGAAGAGGCAGTTACACATGACAAACCATTTTCTGTTTAATTAGAGGGCTCTGTGTGGAACACTTCCAGGCGGAGGAGGGGAGCAGATTGCCACCCAGCATCTCAATTATGGGACAGAGCCTTAACGATTCGACATGCAAATGTTTTTGACTGACCGCAGAGGGACAAAAAAAAAAAAGAGGAAAAAAAAAAGGGAAAAAAAAAAAAAAAAAAAGAGATGTTCAGGAGGTTAAAGAACAGGAGCTTTGCCCCAGACTTTAGCATCCTGGGCTTTCTTGTCACACACATTAATGCTGAACGTTTCTTTCTGCCCAAAGAATGGCTTCTACTTGCTGGCTGGGGAAAAATATTGCAAAATTTCTATGGGGAAAACCACAGAGATACCCTCTCCCCAACCCTGGTTAAAAGCTTTCTATTCTTCCAACCAGGTAAAATAATTCCTGGTTGGGGAATAGAGCAGGACCTCGGTATTCACACCAAAGCTCTGAAAGTAAGCAAGCATAGAAAGGAAATTCTAGCTAATACAAGTTAAATATAGGTTATGTTAGCTGCATTTTACAAGCACTAAGAATGTTTTTGGAGAAAGCTGTCATTTTTAATGACAGCACAAGCTCCAATTACCACATAGCTGATACACTTGGGATTTGGAAGTTTTTTTTTAAATCACTTGAAATCTAAAAAAACCTTCATTATCAGCTTCTGAGTTGGATGTAAATAACTTCACCTGGTGCTAAGAAGTTTAACATTTCACAGGGGCACATGAACAACTTAAAGCCATTTATAAATGCAGCTTCAGCTTCCTGGCAATCTAAATGCAGTCTCTGGCAACTTGAGCAGCAGCAAAGAACACAAGGCTGGGCTGCAAAGGGAAGAGCAGCAAGGCTAAAGGAGATGTGTGAGCATCACCAAACTCTGGAATCAGACAAGAACACACCTTAGGCTGCAGACACCTGTCAGTTCAGGGGAAAGATTAATCTTGCTGCTAGGCTTAAGAAAGGCCACTTAAGCTGAGAGCAAAACCATGTATCACCTTGAGCCTAAAGCAGAGCATTCGCCCCACGAGATGCTTCGAGGACAAAAATGCAGCTATGCTGAGGAAACCCCCTGTCCAGTGGAACCCTCCCAGCTCCACCAAGCTGTCCCTTGGTTCTCTCAGGCTTTCACCACTCACCAACAGCAAGTCAAAAAAAGCCCCCAAACTCGCTTACAAAAACCAGAAAGCTCCTTGGAAAAGTCTGCAATAATCAGCAGCGCGCACAGAGCAGCTCCAGCCCCAAAACCCAATGCAGGAGCAGCGAAGTTGAAGGCTGAAAATTCTCCTTCCCCACAGCTAATGTGAAAGCCTTACAGTCAGCAAGAAGAAGGGCAGCCTTCTAGCTTGTGGCAAGCACAAAGTGGGATTGAATCATTACTTGAAGAACGTGTTTCAGTGTCTATAAATAAAAACCTGCGAGGCTCCTTGCCAAAGAAGCCCAAGTCAATATTGCTTTTCTATATGCGCTGTCAAACTTTACTTTTAGACAGTATATTAATTACCCAGTCGATAATTGTGGGTTTCATTAGTGTATTAAATACCTCAATCAATAATATTTATCCTTTTCAGAGTCGGTCTTCACCAAAAACAAAGGCAGGAGTATTTTTTGATCCTGCAGTTCAAGAAGTCAGTGCAGCATAGCAGCAAGGCTTTAATGGAAAACATAAAACACTAGAAACAGACAAAAATCGGATTATTACTCTTATTTTTCAGCCTTTTGTACAATAAGCCATGGGGGAATTCCGAGAGCTAAACTGATGGCAGAAAAAATTAGATTTCTTCCTCTTAATTGCTCAGCGGTGATGTCAGAGTGGACATGACAAATGTGCACATCTTTCATTTCTCCATCAGATAAACCAGCAACCAGCTCTGCTCTGCCAACTTTCCTGAGGATAAACTCTCAGAGCAAAGAGCCCATTTCTGGTGCATCCTCTGCAGTGCAGCTTCCCAAGTGCCTTTATCCTAACCTGGGCTATCCCTGGGAATTACATCCCTGTGAGAGGTAACATCCTCACGTGGGACCTTAAAGAAAATTTCATCAGGCAACACAAAAGGAGCTCAGGAGAGTGTTTTTTTTCAATTTTGAATTTTGTTGTAGTTGTTTAAAAATCTCCCTTTAAAGGGCAAAATGTTTGGGACAAATTAAAAAAAAAAAAAAAAAAAGCCTCTGCAAGTGTCCAGTTTATTTGAAATAACTTACAAGGATGGGAAAAAAGAAAAGCACAACAAACAGCCGAGGAACACTCCCAAAGGCACGCTTTTGGCATGGCACAGAGGCTGAATTTAACAACAAATCAATGCAATATAAACAGGAAAAAAACTAAAAACAAACAACACCCTACCCCCCAAACACAGACACCTAAATATCCAAATAAAATACACAGAAAAATGCATAACAGGCCTCATGAAAAATCCATCTGGCGATTCAAACTACTTTTTTTTTTTAAATATGCATATGATTGAAGTGCAAAAATGTAAACATGAAAAACAGACTTTAAAAACTGCGGGAAGGTCTGTGGGCCTCTTGCATCCTCACAGATAATATATTAAAGAGAATTTCCACTCCCTGTAATAAGATTACTGATATTTACTGCACTACTCCAGTATTTATAATGCCTAATACGCCGCAGACCACTCCTTTCCATGAATGCAGGTTTTGGAAGTAGGCAGCCCACTCCATTTCATGTTTTTCCTAAGCCTTTGATATCAAAGTGATGTGAAATTTCCCTTTCTTTCCCATCTGAGCCTCCCCAGCAGCCCTACAGCTGCCTGAGGGTTGAAGGAGAAGCCCTGTGGGGTGGCCACTCTTCTCCCAAGTGGCCACTTGTTCAAGGGCTACAGAACAAGGAGGCCAAAGGAAAGGTGACAAGAAAAGGACCCAGAAGGAAAGTTACTCTTCCCTCCTCGAGATGTTATCTTGCATCTTGGGCAGCAAATGTAAATATCACCAGGAATTAGGAATCAAACCACCAGACTCAGCAGCTTCCACTCTCACGCCCGTTGCACTAAAAGGACAATCCCGTCGTGCTGGAACACAGAGCCCACACACACTCACTCATCCCAGCTGCCAGGCAGAGCACACACAGCACAAAGCAACCAGTCACTCCTGATCCATCTAACACCACCATTTATTCCTTACAACGGCTCTGAGAATGTATTACTCCTCCAAGCTTGACTTCGGGGACAAAAAGCCCCAAACAAACAACAAACCACCTGATGCATCTTAAAAACTCGCTCTGGCTCTAACAGAATCTCCCCTCCAGGGACTCGTAAAGGGTCACTAACAACTCATTTAAAATTCACGCCCAGTGAAAACACAGTTCAATCCCACCAGGGGGAATTAAGACAAACAGCAAACTACCTGAACCTGGCCCGGCAGAGCACGCTCCAGATCTTCCCTCGCCATGCACAACTTGATGTTCTTGTGTAATTGCCTTGGCACCTGCCTCTTTCCAAAGCAGCAGCCTCCCAATTTCATCTCTGCTGTGTACATTTAATTTAAAGCAAAACACGAGCAGCCCCAGGAATCCTCACCTCACGGACATCTAGTTACCAACAATTCCAGAGCCCTTTCAATTGAGCAAATACATATTCAGGCCAGGTAATGGCTGAAGCCATCCAGAATAACCTGGATGGCAGCAGGGGAGATTTATGATGAGGGGAAGGAAGGCACAGGCTAGCTTGCCAAAAATCCAAATTAGCATTGTGAGTCCACTTAATTAGCACAGTCAGAAGAGCCCAGAGCCTTTGTGAAGTATTCCACAGCTCCTGCCAGTGGCTACAGGGTTTGGATGGCTGTGGTCAGCTGGCAGTGAGGTGGAAGGAGAATGGAGACACCTCCACAGCTTCCTTGCCCTCACTTTCCTGGGATTAACAAACAATTTACTAACCAGTTACCTTCAGCAGTTTTAGCCTATGATCAGGGGAAGGAAAGTAAGATAGATAGAGGCATCTATCTTTTATATAAGTGGGAAATCATATGCCCCTCTCAGGATTCATTCTGCTATATTAGCTCTTCCAGGCCCCTCCTAAAAAAGAACCTCATTCTCCTACTCAGCAGTGTAGTCCTCCTCTGTACTCGCCCCAGCTGAGTTTCTTTTTTGCCTCTCCACATTGCAGGCCAGAGCTGTACATAGCATTCGAGATGAGATCTCACAGCAGAGGCTTATATAATGCTGTGGCACTTGTATAGCTACACTAGAAATACCTTGCCTCACATAGCTTGATGTTTTTATCATATACTAGCTGATTAAAGCATGATTAAAACCCTCCAACTCTTCAGTCACTAATGAGCATCCACTTTAGAGCAGAGGGTTGTTTTTTATTAGTCCTCAAATAAATGGCTTTTCACACAAACTGTTTTAAGTTGATTTTCTGTTCCAGTTCTCAAGGTCATTCAGCTGATCCTATAAGATATCTTAATGCTCTTGAGCATTGATACCCTGCATCTCTAGTGCTCTGGCTGATGGCACAGCAAACCCAGCAATATGGATGTGCAGCAATTCCCCTTGGGAGAAGGAGCTACCCCAGCAGAAGCAGGTGTGCATCACTCAGAGCAGCAAACACCTGCCAAAAACAACACCCAGAAAAACTTCCTGGTGTACATGGATGGGCCCAGGAATTGGAAATGAGCCTCAAGGAACATCATGCACTACCACTTGTTCCCAGTTTCCTAAAATTGGGTAGGAGGGATAGGAAGGAAGCAGTACTAAAAGACTGGTTAGCGGAGTGGAAGGATGGATTATCACCACTAACCTACCATTTGTCAATCCAGAACTGTGCTGAAGACTGTAATTTTCTAGTCAATGCTTTATAAGCAAGGTCAGAGGAAACAAATACTTCAATAAAAAAATGCAAGACATCAGCAGAAGAACCCAGTCATGATCCTCAGAATCCAAAAAAGAAGAGGTTGTGTTCGCAATTAATGGGCCCAGAATAATGTGCTTCATGTCCATCAATGGAAATGACATTTACAGTACTTAAACAGCAAGACTTGAGATGACAAACAGGAAATCACAGGGAATAAAGGGCACCAACTGAATACATGAAGCAACTGTGCTCTACGGAGCAAAATAAATAAATAAATCTCACTTCTGCCACCAGAGCCCCACTGCAGCATTGCCTGGATGCTTGGAGCTGTGCAGCAAATGCCAAGCTGTGAGCTGCAGCCAGGGAACACATAATTAATGTGATTAGGAGCACACAGAGCTAGCATGCTCTGCTGACTGAAAAGCCCAGTAGCATAATTACTGTTTTCTGTACTAGCTCTATGTCTGAACAAATCTCAAAGCCTGGTTAGTTTTAGACTGCTGTGTAAACGTCAATAAAAATCCCAGAAGTGCCAGCTCATCAGCATTCTCAGGCACAGAAATGGTGAAAATATCACTGCATTTCCATGCTGTTAACATCAGGCAAGGAAGTCTCCATTCTTCAGACTAACCTTAGAGTTTGTAATAAGGTAACATCTCCCCCAAGTGAATGCTTATTATGAAAGCTAATTAATTGCTTTCCAGTAATGAGAAGTCTTTGGTGTTCAAAGAAAGCAAAATTCACTATACAGGAATTAAACAGTGTTTATTGAAACAAAGCGCCCCCCACTTAAAGACCTCTTTCTGATTAACATCATTACAAATAAAACCAAAGAAATTCAACATACAAACATACAAAACATGTATAGGCAGGAACTGTAAGCCAAAAAAAAAAAAAAAATCAGTCAGAAATCCATAGTATTAATTGAAGAGAAAACTAAAGCAATGCTTTGTAGTTGCCTGGATTTCCCTGGGGGATGGAGAGTCAATGCTTATCTGCCTTCCTCAGAAGAGACAATTTTGATTAATATCAGACCCATCTGACTCAGTCTATTAAACCCTGAAGGAAGGATATTCTTCAGATATAAGAGATATGTCTTTGATTAATAATTCTACCATATTGCCATTCCAAGCATTAACAACTGCATGGCACCTGTGGAAAGTGAAAGCCTTTGAATTCTAGGGAAGGGAACTAACTTGTACTAATAGACCTGTTCTCTTTTGTCCAGATCTGAAAGCTCTATGACACTGCTCCTCCTGCCCTCTGCTGAACAAGTCCAAGTGTCGAGGTTGTCACTACCTCCTTGCAAAGAAGACAAAATGGTTATATAATTCAGCTTTACATACAGGAAGAGAGCCAACTTACTTCAGACATTCTGAGTGGTTTGTCTAAAGACCTTGTCAATCTGTCTAGAGATTCCTCTTCAGCTCTGTCAGAGTTTAACAGACCACAACAAAGCTACAAAGTCGTGGCCATCAGAGTGCACTCTTACCTCCCAGGGCACATCTCCAGAGAAATGCATCAAATCACTCAGCCCACTACGCTGGGCGTAACTAATGCTGAATTGTCACACACGAGGTGGGGAAAATGTCCATGTAACGTTATCTATTGAGTTTTTCCTGGAAATTCCAGGCTCAAGCAGCCAGCACTGGCCTCCTCATCCCAGCTGAGCATTTCTCCTGATGTTGGCAATCAATCTCTTGCTGTATTCTCTGTAGTTCACGGGTTTGACGTCCATTGCTGTGGCCTTAATACGAGATTCATCCTGCAAAAGAGAAATGTTAGTATGTAAAAGAACATGAAGCACTCCAGGCATTTGGTTCCAACATCCTTCTGCCCCAGTAACTTACTGCTCATGGTATCTGGGTTAGCTGGGAGTGCCAACACGACTCTCAGAGCTGGTATGTTGTTTTCACGTGAAACCAGCCACTCTTTATGAGCCTGAGAGGGAGCAGCAAGGATCCCTCCTTCAGTGCTCAAGATTGACAGTATTTGTGTGATCTTCGGAGTCTTCTGTTCTCTGTGAGCAAGGGAAACCTCTCCCCACAAACATAAGAGGAGGAAGTCACCTCCTATGGAGACAAGCTGAACTACAAAAGCCACCAGTTACATTATTTGCCTTTTGGGCAACACTTACATTGTAAGTCTCCAGTTTCACCCGGATCCTGAACTCATAGGTGTTGAAGTTTGCATTTTGGAACACTTCTTCAAAAGCCTGCTCGTTCTGAGGGAAGGACAAAGACAAGGATCAGCTGCAGACACTCCAGGCTCCCAGTAGTGCCATGAACTTTGAGAACAGCTCAGCTTTTGGGGAGGTTGGCAAAACACTGGAACTGCCCGGCCCACACAGGCAGAGCCAAGTCTCCCATTATCACATTTTAGATGCCAAACCCATAACTCAAAGGTTTTTCAAAATAAAAAGGTGACAACTTTTTAGCTGCTTAAACAAAGGAACAACACAATTGCACTGAATCTGCAACCAGGTACAAGGAACAAAAATACTACAAATCTTCAGGAGCTGCCAAACTGGCTAATTCTGGTGTTGTGCTGTGATCACAAACACTGAGAGAGTTAACTATTTCCTTATTAATTGCCTTATTAGGCATTCTGGTTTTCTTCTTATCCATCAAAGCTGCATGTATCCTTCCCATCCTGACACAGGCCTATTTAAGAGAATGTTCTATAAAAAAAGCAGATCCATGTTTTGAACGTGCTTTAATAACCATGAGAAGACTGTGTCATATTTATAACATAAGCTGCTTCTAATTACCATATGAACACTAAACATCATCATCATCATTTATAATAGACAATTTGTCAAAACAGTAGAAAAGGAGCAGGCAAGTCATGGAGACTGTAAAAAAAAAAGTTTATTTTTGTAAAAATATGAGTCGTAAAAACCTTTGCTGACATTCAAAAAAAATCCTGCATCTCCCTGATGATACTGACAAGTAATTATTAATGCATTTATCTACCAGATGCACTTGACTTGATCAGTCACTCCAGCAGCAGACAGAGCATCTGATCTGGAATTGAATCCACCCCAGTTCCACTCACATTCCAAGTGTTACATCTGCTGTTTTTCACTGTGTGCAGCACTATTTTACACTACACAGTGATTCTCCTAGGGTTTAGAAAAGCACAACAAATGGAGGTGAACAGGAGCAGCTAGGTTCACAGATTACAGAATTTAGGCACATCCCTTCTGAATATTAAAACCCCTTCCTTTGGCCATCTTATGGATTAGAGGATAAGAAAATTCGCCTAATAAAGCATTTAGCTCCTCTCTGCAGCTCTGTCACAAACTGTGCTAACCATTAGTGAGTTGAAAATGCCCTCAGCATAGCAGTCACTGCTACCCCACATTACCTCCTTTGGTATCTAACAAGCACAGGCAAGAGGCAGATGAAAAACCTTGCACATGTATCTCTGCTTAGCGTGGTCACGGGCTGTACATGAACTCCATCCATACTGTGAGCACTGAAAAGACTCCCACCAACTTCACAAGACACTGCATCAGCTCTATCAGAGAAAAACCACTAAGAAAAGCTTACTGCAAATGCATCGAGTACCATTTTTAAAGGCTCATAAAAGTGTCAAATCAAAACCAATTTCTCCTGGAACACAAAGCATTCCCGCTCAAGGGCTCACTCCATATTATGTTCCATTTTCTATCCTCAGCCATTTCCATTAGGCAGCTCTTCAAAAGACATTACATGTTTGTACTGGTACATAGGATCCGCTGCCTCTCCTTCCCCACCCAGTTCTCTTCAGCATTAAAAGCGACTAAGAAATTTTGTTTAAACTCTAGCAGAGATTAAGCATGGCTGAAGTAAGAAAATATTGACAGGTTAAGAATGTCTGAAAATGGAAATGCAAAAGTGCAAGCACATCTAATTAGAATCCCCTCAGCTAGACATCTTCCTACAGAAGAGAGGTGTCCAGCCTTTGTAATACCACAAAAACTCAGCATCCCAGAACCACAACCTTTGTACCCTTCACCTCTGAGAGCCAGAGTGCAGAAAATTTCCAAAAACCATTCCATTTTACAGGAAAAATAGCCCTGCTTTGCAGAAACAGAGGTCTCAAGGCAACGGCCTCAACAATCCCTCCTGCTTCACTTCCCTCCCACAGCCAAGCAATGGGTTAACCAACAGCTGGGATATCTGTGGAACCCTGGAATCAACCAGCCTTAGCCTGGGAGCACAGCAAGGCTCATATGCAATTCAAGAACTTATCATGCATTCCACATCATCATTTAAAAACAAAACAAAGCCACATAGTTTTTATACAGTACACAAGTTAAAAAAATATATATCAGGAAAAGATTATTTTGGTTGGAAGAAAAACAAAGGCAGCAGAAAAGCACAGAGTGACAAAAGGGAAGATAATACTGCCTGTTAGTGTCTAATAACTTACAACCTTAAAAATTGTTCTAATCTACACAGAAAGATCACTCCAGCACCTCTGCCAATGACCTGTTTTACAAATTGTGGTTTTCATGAGACCCATAAAATTCTGATGATATTTGGTGGGGGAAAAAAGAGCCTTCAAAAGTGGGCTCACACACATTAGTTCAAAAAGCTTCCTGCCTACTTAACAAAGATACATACAAAGTGTTCTAGAACTTTTTGATTTTGTAAACAAATTTTTGGAACACATTAGAGGTAATGTTGTCAGCATTCATTGCTAAACTAGGTTTTTTTGCACAGATTCTTTCAATCTAGGTACAATGATAAAATAGGCTGTCTTTTCTACTGCAGCCAGCACTGTTAAAGCTGTCAGTCCCCCGAAGGCTGTGGCACAGCCCTGGAGTGATCAGCTGCCTCTCCAGGTCCAGGTGATGAGGACAGGCTGATCTCCAGCTTTCAGCAGCCAAAAGAGCTCAGGGGTAGACAGACTGATTGTGGGAGCAAACTATGGGGGAAAGCAGGCAAATCTCTGTTCTTCAGGCAGATGGCCTGTGGAAAATAATCCTGAGGAGAGTAAACAAGTCCCTGCCAAGAACTTCAGGCTAGGGAGAAGCAATGATTTGCAAACTTGTAAAAGATACTGAAGGCCAACATCTGGAGGACAACCTTGGGCTGAGCTGAGCTGGCCTATCACCCAGAGAAAGGGCAAATCAAATCCTTGACTAATGAGAGAGAACATCCCTTTCTTTCATATGGCACTAGTTTATGTATTTTAAATGCTGTTAATTCCCACAGCAAGTACATGAACGTGCCCCAATGCCTTTGCCACATTTGCTGTACATTCACACACAAATATCAGACCATGCTCTCTGGTGGATCAGCACTGGTGCTCCACACAAACCTTACATCTTTGCCAGAGCTGCCTTCAAAACATTACAAGAACATTTCCTTATCAGAAGGATCAAAAAAAAAAAAAAAACAAAAAAACCAAAACCAACAAAACCCCAAGAAATCTGAGGGCAGCCCAATACAAGATGAATGAAACATAGTTCAACTTCAAGGCAAACAGTAAAAATACAACAAGCTAATTGACTGACCTTTTCCTTCAGTTCTCCCAGGAAAGCTGCATTTTGCCCAAGAATGAATTCTGCTGTGTCTTGAAAACAAGTCACCCATTGATACTCCAGACAGTCTGCAATGGTCACCTAGAATACAACAACAAAACCCAAAAGGTTATTTCATCCAGTTGCCTTTTCCTCCAGAAAGACAGAAGGCAACACAAAAGAAAAAAAAAATATCTCAGAGCTACAGAGTGTTTTAAATTTCCAGTAACTCTCAGAGCCTGACCTGTATGTCCTTTCAACCACAGTGGGTGGAAAGCAGTGACTTCCTACCTTTTTTAAGCTCCACAGAATGTCCATAACTTAACACAAGTTAACATTGGCAGTACATTGAACCACAGGGAAAGGCCAACAGGATCATAGCAGGACAACACTGACGGATGCCCAGCTGTGTCCTGCTGCCACTGACGAGCCATGAGCAGGAACAGGTATCCCAGAACAATAACCACCAAGGGGGACAGCAGCAGCTCTGCAAACTGAATTTACTTTGCACATACCTGAGTACTTGAGCATAAATTCATGTAACGTTATGTTATGAGGAAACTATCGAAACACTCAAAGATAGTTAAAATTTAAAAGATCAATTAAAAGATTGCTTTAGACTGGTTTAGTTAAAAGATCAATTTCCAGCCTCACACGCATTTCCTGGCTGCTTTGACAATTAGGAATGAGGAAATGGGAGACAATGCTCTGAAGGCCTTGAGTGTGAAGGCCTCAGCATCCTCTTTATATTCTGCAAGAACAACTCTGCTATGTAAAGCAGTTCATGTATTCCTAGAAGTTATCTGATAAAAATTATTCAGAAGCAGTTTGTGCTTTAAGGAGGCTGCAGGGATAGTTCTCTTCTCTCTGCATGCCCACCTGGCAGAACACTTCTAAGAAGCAGATATAACTCTAACTTATAATGTAAACCAGGAGAAAGTTCAATGCCTATGGTGTAAGTGGGCATCACAATAACAATCCCCAGACAACTTTCTGAAGCAGACTCCATTAAAGCACGAGGCAGAACAATACCTACCAAAAAAAAAAAACTGTACTAAATATAGGTAGCAGCTGTAAAAGTGCAATTACTGCTCTCCAGAAATGCCATTTTACTTCAGTTTATCTTCACTACTGAAGAGGCGGAGGCCATCTGTATTCTGCACTGCATAGTACACTTGGAAACCAGAACCAACTGAGCTAGCAGCAACTTTTTGGCAAAGAGAAAAGCTTTTAATTGGAGCACTAGGAAAACAAACTGCTAATCAGCTCAATGAAACATCCCTCACTCAGGTACAGCACACAAAGCAGCTAAACACCCTGTAACTCACAGGCAGCACAGACAGACAAACAGCAGCGACTCCGTTCCCTCAAAAGATTTCCTGCTTGGATTGTGCTGGGAACGTGGCAGGAAACGCCCTGAAATCTGATCCGGGTACTCACCAGCAGCATCAGGCGGTACTTGAAGTTGGGGAATTCGCGGTCACACTTCTCGCAGCGGTAAAGTCCGTTTTGCTGGTCTATCACTTTCTTGTTGCAATCCTGAGAGGGACATGCCTGGTACATGCAGTTCTCTTTGCGCAGATGTACAATTGTGCCCACACAGCTAAAATAATCTGCCTGGGAGAGTCAGTGTGCAGCATTAGCCTCAAAATACTCAATGTTTTCCCCATTCTGAATTAACCACAAAAGCAAGGCATCCATACTTGGATATTTAGGATTAGAAAGCTTAACAGCTATGGATTACTGGGAAACTGTAAATCAACCCCTCTCTTGCAATAATTTTTAGGCTTCCATTATGTTAATAAAGCCCCTACAGCAAGATTATTTTGTGTTTCCATTGCAGGAAACTCCAATTGCTAGGTCTTCTTTAGATAAAGCATATTTGATTCTCCATTGTGTCTGTTCAAATCTGCACTTTTTCACAGGATTAAGATTCTGCACTTTCCTACGCTTCTTTCAGGAACCAATACAAAAAACAGAAAGCCTATTGTGTAGTGTTACAGATAAGCATTTGATTAAACTATAGCCTACAGAACAAAATACCCACTCACCACACTAAAATAATCATCATAATGGTTTAAGACCACGGTCAAGTCTTTCAGCAGAAAAATAGAGGCTGCTTAAGAAGCATGGGTAAAAATTGTCACAGAAAATAGCTGAATTACAGGTAAAGTGAGAAAGTTTTCAGAGCCAGGTTGGGTAGGACCCTGAGCAACCTTATCTAAGGGGTGGCATCACTGCCCACGATAAGGGGTTTGGAAAGGGGTGATCTTTAAGGTCCCTTCCAACCCAAACCATTCTGATTTTAAAGATTTTTTTCCATGGATAGAAGCTCTTGTATATCCCAAACATCTTAGCACTTAAGTCTGAGACAAAAAAACCCAAAAAATCAAAAAACCCACAAAACAAAACAACCAAACAAAATAAATCCAAAAAAAAACCCCACAACAAAAAAACAGCATAAGCCTAGAGAGGTTTCTGGAATGAAAAGCCAAGGACCTGGGGTTTATTACCAGCTTTTCTATTGACCAAGTGTGCACCCTTGAAAACCACTTCCTCCTAATGCACCTGTTCCTCCCAGGACACCCTGTGCTGCTTCTTTGAACATCTTTGGGGTAAAAACATCCTCCCTTAATTTACATGAGGCTCAGAATTCTCTTGCAAACAAAGTATCATGTTGCAATATCACCAACAAGCTTGGATTTATTTGAAAAATAATATTAATTCATAGCATAAGTTCCAAGACAGTAAACACCTACTGTTCAACACATGGACTTCTTCAATATGAAGAATACTTGCACAAAGCCTTGCTTTTTATTTTCTCCCCAACAGACAAAGCTTGTACTGAGTGGCCATGCCTTACCTTATCTCCTTGTCCCAAGTTCTCAGATTTGGCTTCAAACAAAGTTTTCCAGTTGGTATTTGCTCCAGCTGCTGGCCCACCCCTCACATCAGAGATGGAGGCACATTCCAGAAGCTGCCCCTCGGAGTCAAACCTGCAGCCACAGAGATGCACTTCTATTTTTGGAGAGCAGACCATACAGACTTATCAAAAGCTTACGTTTATTTTCATGTGTTCGATACATGAGGGATTTTTTATCAATGATTGCAAAGGAAACAATTACAGTAATATGTGTATATTGCAAACAAAAATAGCATTTCAGAATAAGTTAATAGTCTGACTTAATTAGCACAGTATTTTATAAACCCACAAAAGGAGGACAGCTTTGTTCTATATAACTGCAATTTGTTTGCCAGCTAGTGGTCAAACCACGCACTGCACGCTTCTCAGAGCCAGGCAGATAACAAGATTTAAGGGCATCAAGATATTTCCATAATTAAAATTAAATTACATGGTACCATTATCTTCGCAGCAGCTTCGAAAGAAAAAGCAAATAGCATTGAAAAGATTATGCTTCCTCTGTTAAGATCAGAAAGCACAGCTCTTCAGCAAAAGGTTGCACTGCATTCCTGTTGTGATGGGCTTTGTGATTTCACAAACACACCAACGAGGCTCAAAGATTGAGCTTAATTAAAGCGTGACAGTAATAGCTCAGACCCACAATCAATTTTATCTCCAACAAGCCTCTGAAGTATGGGAGAGCTCAATGACAAATGGAGGATGCCATTTATTTCATCCACATTTGGGTGATGTAACTGGAATCTGAAGACTCAGGATTCATAAGTCTGATGCTGTTGGCACTTAACCCTCTTCACACACACACACCACATCTCACCACATTCATACAACAGACAATTTAACAACTACTTACAGGAGAAGCAACAATGAAATCACTTTGTTTTCCTGACAATAAAAGAGTTATTTTGCTATCTGAAAAATATCTGGCAAGAACTAGACACTGAGAGATGTCAAACAGTCCCTCCACACTAACTGAGTGTGTATCAGATTCCACACAATGGAAAAGCCTGTGGAAAAAAATACCATTCTCTCAGATCAAGCCTCAGAAAGTAGAGCTGGTCAAGCCTGATTTCATGCTGCCTTCCAAGGCTTTGGGTCAGCATGCACTACCCCGATTTCAATTTTTCAAGGTCTGTCACGGAATTAAAAGTTTTTTGAATTGAACAACTTAAGGACAGCCTTCCAGGCTCTAGGGCTTGCAAGCCAGAGAAGCTTCTGCAGCCCTGGAAGCCATAGCCTCTGCCACCTTCCATCAGTGCTACACCCACTGCTCAAGGAAAGAGAAACAAAATAAAACAAATACTCTGCAGGAGGTTGAAACAAAGCAACATAAACACACTCCTACCATCCTCGGAGCTTGAAAGCCTCTGGGCTATCAGGGTTGATGACAACTGTGCTGGAGGACAGGACAGACAGGCTTCTGCCACCAAAGTCAGAGACACGGGCTCCTTTGATGGCAATCACAGGTTGTCTGGAACCATCAAACTGTTCAGCCTGCATGTGTGAAAAAACAGAGAGCAGCAGCAGCACGTTACAGGAAAGGCACTGAACTTGTGGTCATAATTCACAGATCATGACAAGAGACCAAACCTGAATCAAACTTCCCCAGTGTATCTAAAAGGTAAGGTTTTGAATGGTGTCATAAGGAGTTTAAGCAAAGGTAGGTGACAATGTTCTGTGCAATCCTAACACCTCGTTTCCTGGGGAACCAGAGAATCCTTAAATCACACCACGGGTTTGTTAGAAAGGACTGGTCCCCTCTGTCAGCAGCATTACACCAGGATTTTAGGGAGATGTGTTATGGGAATGCAAACAAAATTAATTGTTCATATCAGACTCCTCAGGAGATGAAACAACGCACTCAGCTTCACTGAGCCAATCATGTCCCTCTTACTACCACTTCCACAGAAGTGCAGCTATGCTGACCAAACATTTTTACTCAACTTTCCATCTTCTGTTTTTTTATGTCATAAAGCTGCTCTAATGCTGTTCAACTTCCATCACCTGAGTAGTCTGACACTAACAAAGAACCTCATGGCATGAGAGAGGGTTTGAAAGGTATAGATTTTATGGACCCCACACCACTCAGCAAGCAAGGGGAGGATCATGTACTTAAAGATAACAAATGAGCTGGAGTTGCAGTAGTACTTACTGTACCCATGAGATGCAAAACCAGAAAACACATCCCAGCAGTCATGGCATTGACTGCTGTAAAGGACATACAGATTCTAACCCTAACTGTGCCAGCTGCAAGCCATACATCACTCCCCCTCAATGCTTATTGATATTTCTATTCTACAGATTTAACTTTGCAAAATGCAGACCCTGATCTCTGCTGGAAGTGTTAAGCCAGGAATTGTATACCAGTAGTCTCTCCTATTATAACCTAGTTCAATCTTAAGGCTTTGCAATACTGAACTTCAGTTTACTTCATCTGTATCAGCAGATGGTTAATGGTGTTTAGGTACCTACAGTATCAGTGCACTTGATCATTTAGCCATAAAGCATCACTGTCAAGCTGGCAGGATCACTCCCATTTTATAGACTGGCACATAAATCCCTAAGTATCTATAACAACAGTGGAAAACAAAGTAGCTTGTTAAAAAGATAAGGAAGCATTTACTGCAACTGTTCAAACTTTCACTTCCAAGGCTCTGATGCTTTAAACTCCCAGTCTGAGACAGAGCCTCTCAACCTGCTCATTAGGGATAACATGTATCCCACCCTACAAATAAAATTCATCTCATTTTGAGACAGCCATAGCCACCAGGCTTTTCCATCATCAAGCTGCAGCTCACACCCTTTCCTAAACCAGGAGCCTTTTCAAAATACTTTCAGTATTTTGGCTTGAGACAATGTCTGCGGTTGTTCAGAACACATTAGTCAGATCATGTCAGCAGTTTGTCAGGGAAAGGTTAAGAACATCACACCTGAATGCAGCCAGACAGTCTTTCACCTTCTCTTGGCCCCTGATCCTTGAACACCCAGGACTGTGTCAGTGCTGTGCCCATCTCAGGTGACAACAGCACTTCCTCACCCTACACCAAGGCAGCTTTGTTAAGAGCAGGTAAGAGAGCACATACCTCATTTCCCCACAGTGTAGCTGTCACCAGTTTCCCTGATGTATCCATCAGATGCACATTCCTCTTTGAAACCTCCCTATTGTTAGCTTTCACTGTAATTTTAGTGACATCTTCGTAGCTCTTGCAAATTCCAATTACATCTGAGAAACAGTTACAATTTGGAGTTACTCAAGGGTCACAAGTGGAGAGCACAAGATCACAAGAGAAGAATTCAAACCTACTGTCAGATTTTTACCTTGTATCCCAGCTCCCTATTGAAATGAAATCTGATATGGAAATTAAGTGTATTATGGTAGGAATGTTCCACTACAGAACTCTTCAGTGCTTTAATTTTGTTGACGCAGTCATTAAGATATTCATGAATGCAAGCCTCACCACATTAGAGAGATCAAGGCATTGTACTATCTTTTCCCATCACATTCTGTCAAAGGACTTCAGTCCTGATCATGTAACACACACTTTGTTAAAGCACAAGCAAGAGCCTTCAAAGTGACTGTAACACAGTGAAACAACTGGCTCGTGCCTCCACATAACTCTGCAATTATAAGTTGCAACTTTAACAAGTCTGCATGCTCAGGTGGTAAGAGCTAAAGCAATCCCCTGTGCAGTCCCTAAAAATACACCACTTTTAATATTACCCATCTACCTTTAGAATTCCCAGCTGAATGTCTCTGAATCACAGGCATCTTGTGCCTCTGAAACCTGAGAACCCTCGCCCCCACCCAAGCCTCTGATTTTTCCGGAGTACTCTGCCCAACGAATTACAGAAAAACAAACCTCCAATACTTCATAAAGCAAGCCAAAACAGTCATGCAACTTGGATTTGGATGCAACGAATTATGCCAAAATCACTACAGAGATAATTAGATAGTGAAAGAAAGCAAGACCACAGAAGGTATGAAATGCACACATGCTGAGCAAGGGCATTTTTTCTTTCAGCCTTTTTCTGGGGAAAACAGCGATCACAGTGCAATAAACAACTATCACCTACTGTCTTCAGGTTGAAGTACAAGTTTGAAGAATAACTGTTATATATTGTTAGAAAATAGGCAAAATCATCTTAACAGGAAAATTGCCTGAGGAATTTTTAACGGCAACAAAATCATCTTAACAGGAAAATTGCCTGAGGAATTTTTAATGGCAACAATCACTGGATGACTTCAATTAAGAGATCACAACACTCGAAGCATCCCATGTTCACTACCTGCCCAGAACTCAGGACACGAAAATCAAACTTCAAAGCTTTAGAATTTGCCATTTTTCTACTTTGACTGACCAACAATCGAGTCTTTGGGTGTGTTCTCCAAGTCAGAGATGGATACAAAATCAAACTGAACAGATGGAAGATGCTGGGCATCATCACAGGGCACAACTGAAGTCTCATTAGTGAATGTAATCTCATAGTCATTCTTAACAGCTGTATATTGCTTGTTAGCAGTCTTCAAATTGCCTTTGGTAAAATAATATACCTACAGGAGAAAGCAATGAAACAGGGGATATTATCAGTAGTCAGGGAAAATAGATTGTGTTCACCTTTAAAAATCCTTGCTAGGTTCAAGTTCCTCTTTTCCAGCTCCTGTCAGTCTAAGAAAGCACAAAGCTACCATACCTTGTTCAATTCAATGAGTGGAAAGAACTTGTCTGCTTGATCGTTGAATGCAGTAGCTCTAATCTCACCCTGCAGGAAAATAGGGGAGCTGGTCAGAAGTGAAATTTGTCGTGGAAAAAGATTAAAAAAAAAAAAATCTTTGCAATGTTAAGTGGTAGCAGTCCTGCAGAGACAGTGGGGTCTGCCAGGGAAGCTCCAGGCGTGTGAGAAACAAACAACATTCTCTTCACATCTGTAGTTAGAGCTAAAATGACATATTCTACACCTGACAATCAAACCTCATATTCAAGTCTCATTAGTACATCAACAGCTTCAGAATAAAAGGCATAAGAACTGCATCCATCATTGAGACACCTCTGAAAATGCCAGTAAAACTGGCAGTGATGAAATAAAATTCAAATAAACCCCACAGCTCCACAAGTTAGCACACAGTATATTGTGATGGCTCCCACTCAGATATGTCTATAAGTAAGAATTAATAACAATTATACCCTCACTAGATATAAACACTCTAAAAAAAAAAAAAGAAGAATATAGACACTATGCAGAGAAAACAAATGCCTGGTGACAACATGTTACATTATTAACCTCACATTTTACACTCAATATAATCTAGCAGAATCTTGTTTGTTTTCACGACAGAAGGCTGTAATTTGATAAGAGGTTTGACAAACTGCAAGTTCAGTTAGATTAACCAGATACCATTCCCCAAACAAACCACAGAGGAAATTTCTCAGTGTTACAATAATTTGTACGCCAACTTCCTCATGAAAATTGAAAGCTTGTAACTTGGAGGTAATGCTCCTCTCACTCCCTGTTTTGTAAGGTGTAGCTCAGCCAGGAGGAGATGTCACTCTCAATCTACAGGAAACCACCACAACCCTCAGTATTAGGTTGTCAGTTTGCATAAACAACTCTATTTTGAAGCTGCAAAAATCCAGTCACACACTATAGACTTTGATGAAAAATAATCAGCAATGCTGCACATTTAAGACTTCATTCTGGATAAAAACTGGCACGTTGATGTGCAACTTAATGAATGCAGGGATACAAGTTTCAGTTGTAATAAAAAAAAATCATTTCCGAAAAATGCACTTTATTTCCTCTATTCTGTCTTTATGAAAGGTTCATCAACATCTGGCATACGTTATCTTTGTTTCAACATATGACACTTACACTTTCATCAACCAGCTCTATGGAAAAGAGCTTTCCTTCCCCACGAGAGTTGCTCCACGTGCGGATCTGACCTTTTTGGGTAACACGAGCACAAATGGTCCACCTGAAATCATTCAAGGAATCACTGCTCTGCATCTCTTTGCATCATTTTAAAGAGACTGACTTGACAAACCTTTGGAACTGGAATGTGACTATTTAAAAGCCAGAGTCTTCCCACTGCACCTCGGCAGCTCTTTCCACTGCTTTCTGTTTTAATGGCCTAGACCATTAAAGACAGAAAGTTGTAGAGAAGGCAACAAAGCAGCCATAAAGCATCCAGTATGATAATAATAGTGAACAATCCTTCTACACAGAAGCAGGCCTCAAATCTTTTACTCTTCTAGGGTACATTTCTCACACAGCAGTTTGCCTGCTCTGAAAAGCCACGCCAGAACTCAAGAGCTCAATTATAGGATTCGCATTTAACTTGGGTAATCAAATCAGTTTGCATAACTTAAAAATGTCATTCACTAAATAATTACATCCTCATGCTTTTCAACAGCTCAGTAGCTGAAGTGAATAGCTTACTGAGCTGTTTTGTCATTAAGTTACCAAAAAGAAGGTTGCTTTAGGAAAAAAAAAAACCCAGACAAGTCAATCGATTTTCAACTAAAATATTAAAAACCTATCAAGCTCAGCAGGGCAGCTGCACCAAGACAATGGCAAAGCAAATCTCAGATTGTTAAGAGTGTTGATGCAATTTAAAAAGATAAAAAAAAAAGGAAAGAAAAGAACACCCTTCGCCACAGAAAAAAAACCTCAGAAAACAGAACTCTAAACAAAAAACCAAAACAACAACAACAAAACAAAACCCCAAAAAACCAAAACAAAGCCCACCAGTGTTTTCTATGGAGGGTTTTCTGTTTGTTTCTCTGGGTAGTTTCGTGGTTGTTGTTGGGTTGGTTTGTTTGAACTTAACCAATAAAGTCCAAAGAACTCAATGAATTATTTGACAGAGACTCACACACGGAAAATCAAAACAAAGCTATTGTTCCTTCATGCCTGTGAGATGAACAAGGCCTGGCAAAGCACAAGAACTCACTTGGACTGGTACGGATTCAAGCTGGCAATCGGCACCACTTTGACCTGAGACCCCCCAGGTGTCTTCAGGGCACTGGGAGCACTCGCTTTTCCAAACTGGTTGGAGGGAGCGTGGTACTTGGGAGCAGCAGGACCTTCCAAAAACCACAACAGAGCAGAGGGGATTTCAGCCTCACACACAAAGATTGGGTTAAAACCAACTCAGGGTGTAGAACTTTCCCACCATGCCATGGGGAGCCACACAGGCAAAGTTCCAGAGAACACCCTGTGCCACGTGGGCACCACAGAGGGGCTTGAAGTTTGTTGTATCATTTCTGCTCTTGGTCACAAGTGTCTTCTAGGCTGCAAAATGCTGCAGAAGAGACACTCTCAGACCTTTTAGAGTGCTTGCACTTAAGTGGAAATGTGTCCACAGTCAACCACTTGAACAGAGTTTAAGTGGCAAACGACTGCTTAGCAGTAAATTCTTTAAAATAACAGAATCACAGGGTGGTTTGGGTTGGAAGGGACAGGGACACCTTCCACAAACAACCTTACCCACAACCCCATCCAATCCAGCCCTGAACACTTCCAGGGATGGGAAGTGTTAGATCAAGACACCACTTGGGGGAACAACTATGGAAAAATACCCCACAAATAATAGTTTTTTGACATAAAGTGATATTGCTAATTCTAAACTCAATCTTGTCAATGTATATGCAAAAAAACTCTTGTGATCAGATTTAAACAAGGAAGGAGAAGCTTGTTTTCTGCTGCAAGTTTCTAAGCAAATGTCAAAATTTTACTATTTAAAAATTCTTCCTAAGCACAGGGGTAAAGAATACAGACAAGTTAAAGCAGCACCAAGAATTAGGATTGACAACTTTTTAGCTCAAAAAAAAAAAAAGTCTACAGGCTGACATTTAAATTGACTGCATCCTTCAGTATCTCACTGAAATCTTGATCAAAAAAAACCCACATTTCTAGATTACTATCAAATAATTTCAGTGTATTGCCTAAGATGTTTGGCCTCTATCTCAGCATTGGTAACACACACAGTTGGTGGCCAGCTCCAAACTGCAGCCTAATTTGGGTGTCCACAGAGCACTGCTTCAAGAATGCAAAGTGAACTGAATAAAGTTGGGTTTTTTTAGGCTTTTTTTCCCTTGGGGAAGAAAAGGGGCGATTTTTCCCCTTTTATAACCAAGTATAGAATACTCTGGAGAGAATTCACCTAGTCAAGCTATGGGTTATTCCTCGATGGAGAGTTTCTTGTAGAATACCACTAGAGAAAGGATTTTATTTAAACTGAAGCTGTAGTTTCTCACTGATCACATATCAGAATTCCTGCCCACTTTGACTCTTACCTGCTCCAGACAAATTGCCATTTTGCTGCTGTGGTTTGCTGGCTGCTGGGTTTCCTGCTGGAGCTGCAGAACGTTGCCCTTGTCCTGGTAATTAAAATGGAAAGAGACCACAGAGTAGGGAGCACATTAATTAAAAGTACCCTTTCAGGAAATAAGACTTGCATGTAAAAAAAAATTAAATAAACCCACAGAGAACATGCTAAAATCCAGGTATTTAAGACACAGGAGCAGCCAGCTATCTGTTGAATATTACCATGAAGGAATTCCAGTCAGATCTCTTTCCTCAAGCAAGTGCTTTCTACTTGGAAAGAACTCAGGGCTGATGGTGATTTAAAAGGACAGCCCTGAAGTAATCTTGACAACTTTTCAGTGTTTATCAGCTGCTATTGCTCTGACAGGTAGTTTCTGCTCCTACCTAACAGCTATGATAAAAAAAAAAAAAAACTGTAGAGAATTCTGTCTCATCACTCAGAAAGGGCCAAAAATCCACTGGGTAAAGTCAAATCTGAAGTTAACCCAAGACAAAGAAAACATCTGCTGCATTTTATTTCCGAAATATGAAGATGTTTAATGTGGGGGTGATGGAGTCATCACTTCAGAATTCACTGGGGCCCCTCTTGGCACACAGCAGTAAATTGCTTAGGGAGCAAAGTGATGCCATAGTAAGAACAAAGTGTCCATTTTTTTAGATTTCAGGACTTTTACTTGCTCTAAATTAATGATAAATTGCAAGGGAAAGAGCAGACAGGCATATCCAAAGTAAAAGTCCGTTAAAAGACTAATCTACCATTCAAAAATTTGAATTCCTTTACAATATAATTTGCCTCTAGGTGAGAAAATATCCAACATTTTTGTCCTTTGGGACACAACTAATCCTTAAGGTCTTGCTTTGCAGGGAGAGCTAGGCCTGAGCAGGCAAAATGCTCATGATTTGGGATGTGAGGAGGAAGATGGTCAGAGAAAGTGGAAAAGAAGGTCAGACCAAGCCTGTAGAGCACCACGAGGAACAAAAGCAGAGAATTCCAGGACAGAGGGATGGCATCAAACCACGGGAAAGGAGCAGAAGCAACACAAGGAGACCCCATTGTGGTGCTGCCTGATGTGGTAGAGTCTCCAGAGGTAACCCTCTGGTTATTTTTAATCCAAAATCCAGGTCCTTGCACAAACCCCAATCTCTAAGTTGCCGCAGTAGAGTCACATCGGTGAACTGGTGACAGTCTCCCTGGCAACAGCGTGACGTCAAACAGCAAAATGTGTATTTACTGCAGGTTCCACTAGATGGAGGAGCCAGGTCTCCCCCTTGCTCCGTGGCCTCAGGTGCTCAGAGGGTCAGCACTCCACACCCCAATTCATTTTGTGCAAGGGAAGGTGGAAAAAACAAGAGAAAAATATGTCTGGTCAGGGGAGGAATATTCAGGCAGAGCAGAATGTGGGTATGAAGCAGCAAGAGGTTTCCTTATTACTTTTGTTCCAAATATGTTTCTTTCTGTAGGAATTTGTGATTTAAAAAAACTCCACTGAAAACCAAACCAAAGACCACCACATCCATTGGAACACGTGTGTGTTATGAAACACAAATTCACATTTTAATGGCTGCCTACCCACAGCCGAGTGTTTCTCAACAGAGTAAGAATAAATTCACACATCTGTGCATGTGTTCAAATACAGAAGTAGCAGAAATATCTCTCCAATTTTCTCGCTTGGAGAGCCTAGGGACTCCTAAACTGTGATTTTTGGTGGCTGGTGGCCTACAGATCACTAAAAGTGCTCAGAAAACCGAGGAGGCTGCCTGGTTTTTGCTGTTAGTTTTTATTAGCAGGAGGTGAAAAAAGCAGCTGAAATACCTGCTCGCATTTCTTCTGTATGTGGTAGATTAGGCAAACCCAAGACCTTTGCCTGCAGCCGCCTCACAGCCCACTCAGAGGCAATAACTGTGTAACAGGAACCCTCAGCTTCCAATAATTTGTCACCAAGAGGTTTTGCCACAGTGCCATGACACAAGACCTGCCCCAGAACTGAGCAGCAGGGAGGGGAGAGAAGGGAAAAAGAATGCACTTTGCAACAACACACCTCTAAATCACAGCAGTGGGAAGGGCAAGAGTAAAGAGTTCAAGTGAATGTGTAAGTACATAAACATTTCAACACGGAAAGATTAATGACAGAAGTTGAACATAAGTAGCAAGTCATTGTCATAGTGAAAAGAAAGTCCAGCATCAGAGTAATTTGAATGAGATTAACGACAGTAATAACACAACCATCCAGTCTTCAACAAGAACTAAACTGCTCAGTCTTCATTTTCAATACTATTATGAGAGGCTGCCTGAAAAGTTTTTATGATTTGTAATAAGGAGATTGTGTCTCCAGCTTCCTTGTTAGGCAGATTAACCACCTACTGCTCCCATGTAAAGTGGCCAAAAGCCAGCTTCTCACCCCCCTGGGTCCTACTGTGCTATTACAGTCTGAGAAAGAATATTCCTTAATCCTAGGTCTGGCGGTCTGAGATCTGTGTTTCAAGGAAAACCAAAAGTAGGGCTAAAAGATACATTTTTAAAACACCAGAACTTTTTATTTTTTAACAGAAACCACGAAGTACATTTAAGATGTTCATTTTGCATTAGCTGAGTGTCCCTCAAAAATACCAATTTCTTAATATATACAGGAACTTGGAGAATATGCAACTTGAAATACACACCCCTGCCATTTCATCAAGGCCTTCATGACAAATCTTGCAGCTTGCAGAGCAGCAAGGCTGGGTTAAGCTTACCTAATCTAAACTATTACCACTTCTGTATCAGAAACCTTATTTAGTATCAAATAAAAGGGTATGAAGTCGTCAGAATAAGATCAGTGTTAAAATGAAATACACATCACATCTTTTTTGGCATCTTTTACCTAGTGCAAGCCCACACATATTATGACCACAGACCTGTAACATCTCCAAAAGAGTTTAGATTTGAAACCTTCACTGCAGAGTATTTTTGTAAGTCCAAATGAAGAACACAACTTTGATCAAAGTAATGGAAATTTTACCAGAATTTATAGTTAAAGGTATATTTTCAGCTCAATTCTGTCAGATACCACGTTCTCAGTGGTTTCTAAGCAACAATATAACTGAAAAACACTATAGTTCACAAGCTCTTGTATCACATAAGCAGGGAAATGGGAGAAAGGCACAAAACAGTCTGCTCAGTAGCTATTCTGAAAGTCTTGGTCTCTACAGCAACTGTGGGATTAAACCATAAAATCTGAGATGTCAACACATTTTTTAAACAGCAATTAGCTAAGTAACTATCAAAGGAACAAAGGATTCTTTAGGCTCATTTAACATACGCCCCTCTTAATTCCCTTGGAATAAGTTAATGAAGAAAGATGTCTTTGCCTTTGCAACAGAATAGATTTTTAACCAGAAGAGCAATGTACCTACCACCACTGTTTGTCCAAACTATTCTACAGAAAACTCTTGCCACTAATGTGTGGTCCCTTAGTAATAAAAATATATTAGTCCACTTCTCTCAGGATAAAAAAAAAATCTTCAGGAAGAGCTGGTTGCTATGAAATAGCAGCCATTATCTGTGTATACATCACAGACAGAGCTGTTAAAATATTTTCTTTAAGTGCTTATTATTCTCCCTCCTTTTTAAAATACCAGAATTGGAAGAGCAGAACAGGCTTTTGAACATTCTCGGAGGGAAAAATGTTTTAATTTAAAAAACCATTTGCACGAGAACTGCAAGCTCAGCACACAAAAGTGAAGAACAGTTATTTATGCAAGATAACAGATGCAAAGAGATTAATGGCAGGTCAGATTAAGGTCCACCCAGTGCCTCAATCCTTTTTCAGCTGGGCATGGTAGGAATGGGTGCTTAGGGAATTCTGTGCTCTCCTTGTTTTCATACCAGTCTCTCGTCTATGTATTTGGAACAATCTAAGTTTTAGTGCTTCCTGCACCTAACATTCATGCAGAGGATGTATTGTTATGTTTAACAGCCTTTAATGGATTTCTCTTTCACATCTAATTGCTTTTTGAACTTGTGCCAATTTTTGGCACCTACCTCCACAAGTTCCATAATTTAACTATGCAGTTTAGGGGTGTGGTGCAGCCTTTGTTTTACAACCACTACCTGACAACATGAGAGCTAAAGAGCATCAAATGAACATAGAAAAGAGAGAGAGAGATTCATCATTCTTTATTCATCCCCTCCATGCCAAGTTAGACTTTTACAGATCATTATTCCATCTTCCTCCTCCTGTTTCTTTCCAGACAGGAGAAATTAGAATCTATTTGATTACTCATTATGAGGAGACATAAAATCGCTTCCGCTTACTTACTGGAACTCGAGGTAGAGACCACTCACTACAATAAAAACCTGTCAAGGTTATAAGGTATGGATGCTCCAAACACCATGGAGAAACTCAAGCTTCAGCCATGGTGCAGAGTTTATTAAAATAGGAACGAACCCCAGTTTGTGTGACACGAACAAAAAGGATTTTCAAGATCTGGACATCACTATTCCAGGCATAAAAAAAAAAACCAAACCCTGAACGTGTCTGACTGCTTTTTTCAAGTGAAAGAGAGAAGCTGAAAGGCTCTGAGGTGACAGAAAATATTTACTTGCAGCTACTCACCCTCATTGTATGGCTGGGGATTGCCAATAGGCCCACCAACCTGATCAGCAGTTTGCAGGACATTCACATCCATCAGGATCACCACTCTCCTACAACAGAACACACAACAAACAAAGACTGTCGCTCCCTCTGCAACTCCCATCTCTGGATATCCTTTGCAGCAGGTGAGAAAACCAAGCTTTAACAGGCTGATTCTTTGCATGATGGATCTGGGAGAAAAAAGCTTTCCACTGTCAACTAAGCCCTCTCTTGAGGGACAAGTAAGCTTGAAACAATATCAAGGACACTTGATATCACTGCATCAAGGAGAGGCCTGAACAGGCACCAAAAATAGCTTGGGAAACCACTGTGTTTTAAAAATAGCTAAACCATACCTGATTTTTATTCCCTGCATCAAAAGTCGTTGTCTTCCCTCCAGAATAAAAAGAATACAAACCTTAGTTCATCTCCTGCTAGACATATACATAGTTTTTCTGTAATAGTTTCACCTGGATCCCTTCCCACTTTGCAGTATCCCACCCCCTCAAATTTTCCTCCTATCCTATTTCCTCAAATTTTAATAAAAGACCAGATCCTACAACACCTAAGTAACAAGATGTTGTTACTTTTCAACTGCAGAAAATTTATTGTTTCTTTTCAACAGCAGAAAATTTTAAGGAAGCTTTGTACAAGTATTTGGAGTATTCCAACTGGAAATTTTATATTAATAAAACACTGTACCAGATACATCTGATCTCACTAGAGTCACATTCTGCAATTTATTTCTGCTGTGGACTTTCCCTCTAGCACCCTAAAGCCTGAGTATTGTCAGATAATCCCAACCAAAAGCACTTGGCCTCTGCTTAGTCACAAAGCACAGGGCCCCCACTGGTGCAGCTGCTTTTCTGTAGGGCTGAACTTAAAGATTAACACAAATACCTTCCATCTTTCAGGCTGTTGACAATGAATCTGTTAACCTGGCAAATACACCGGGCTGACAAGCGTTCCTCTTCCACCAGGGAGTTCAGCTGTGTTGCCAACATGAATGCTGCAGAAGGAAAATATTGAAACAATTCACAGTGCCAGCTTTAAAAGGGGCTGCCACACTTTTTCCAGCCAGTCAAGTGTTGCACTGGATCTACAGCTTGGCAAAGAAAACAGTGCAACTGCTAAGAAGTCACCAAAACTGACCATAAAGTATGCTGTGTTCATTCCCCACACTTCAGAGGGCAGTGATAGCTAGAATGATTGTATATCAAAGAACTAAGAGGAAGGTTAAGCTAAATTGCTTTTAAATCAATGTTATATGTATAGGTTTCTGTATTTTCATTATATCCAGCAGCAAGTTGATTGCTTATATTTCACAAAGTTCTAAGAGTCAGAGATTTCACCTAAAGGACAAAACGCAGTTGCACACTTCAGAGTCTGTGGCCCAGTGAAAAACCACATTCTCCTTCAATATTTATTTCAGCACTTTGCATCCAAGTCACCAGACCAGGAACTTCATCACCCTTAGCACCTCCACACTTAGAAAAACCTCACTGCAGCTTGTCATACTCACAGGAGAGGGTGTTCACCCCATCACTCATCAGCACTCGGTAACGTGGGGGCCCCGTTCCTGTGGCAATAGCCCGTGTATTCTGCAGGGAAAAAAAACAAAACAGGCTGTCAGTTCACATTTGTTCAGAAACGTCTCAAAACCAGAAAGTGACATTAACAAGTGACTTTTCTACTCGTCTTTTCTGAACACTAATATCAACGGCATAGCCCAAGCAGTGTAAAACAAAATTAAGAGAACTAAAAGTAGAGCAGCCTTGCTCGGCTTCTCTGCAGAGGAAAGTCTGGCTGCACTCAGGACCCCACATGCAGCCACCGAGGGAAGGGACAGTACTCACGATGACTTGCAGCACGGGCTTGGAGACTTCCTCCCCTTGCATTATGGCCTGGAGAAATGAAAGAGACGCTCAGGAATGTGTCACCGGAACGCCTCGCCACCCACGGGCGCCGAACCACAGAATCAATGAGCTCGGACGTCTGAGACCATCGGGCCCAACCTAGGAAGGGCTGTAGCCACGGAGTTGAGGAGGAACTGCCGTGCAAGAGCCAGGGACGCGGGTGTGGCCGTCACCGCTGGACCAGGAAACCCCCCGGGGACCAGGCCCCGCTCCGGGCCTGCCTCTCCCCTCGGGGCCGGGCCGGACACGGTGCCCAGGCCCGGCTTTCACCTCCCACCCTGACCAGGCCCAGGTGCATCCCAGCCCACGCCGAGCCGCTCACCGCGATGGCCCCCTCGCTCAGCCGCACGCTCATGCTACCGGTGCCGCCAAATCCTCCCGCCGCTGCCGCCAAATCCTCCCGCCGCCGCTGCCGCCACCGCCTCCTTCCGGCGCCGCCTCACGCCACGCCGTGCGTCACCCGCCAGCACGGCGCTTCTATTGGCTGTCCGGCGCCGTACGGCGGAAGTGCCGCTGTGTTCCGTGCAGGGATGCTGCTGGGCGCCGCCATGGCGGCCGTGGCGCCGCCGGTGGCGCGGTGGCGGTGATGGCGCTGCCGGTGGCGGAGTGGCGGGGCCGCGCTGCCCGGCTCTGGGCCGCGCTGGACCCGGCGCTGCGGGAGCGGCTGGCGGCGGCTTCGCTTCACGACGCAGTGCGGTTGGGTTGCGATCTGCTCCGGTGAGCCGCGGGCGGGGCGGGTCCGGCGCTGGGCAGCGAGGGGAGGGGGGGACTGGAGCATCTCTTAATGCGTATAAATAAAAAGGGGGGGGGCGGGTGTCAAAGGATGGACGAGGCTCCGCTCGGTGGAACCGAGCAATAGCACACGGGGCAACGGGCAGAAAGGGATACCGGGGAAATTCCATCTGGATAAAATTCCACCTTTCTACCTGACAGCAGGTTGGAGGTCGGCCTTGTGTCCCAGGCTGCTGATGATAGGACAAGAAGATATAGGCTTAAACTTCACTTGGGGAGGTTTAGGTTGGACGCTGGTAAGAGTTTCTTCGCAGAGAGGGTGGTTAGACGCTGGAATGGGCTGCCCGGGGAGGAGGTGAAGTCGCTGTCCCCGGAGGTGTTTAAGGAAAGCTTGGGACATGGCATTCAGTGCTGACAAACTGGGCATCCCTCACAGGCTGGACTCCGTGGCCTCAGGGGTCTTTTCCAACCTAATTGATCCTGTGATTCTGAGAACATGAGGAAGAACTTCTTCCCTGTGCAGTGCCCACGCTGTGGCACAGACTGAGAGTGTGGAGTCTCCCTCGCTGGCGATATTCCAGAACCCTCTGGACACAGTCCTGTGCCACAGAGATCATCCTGCTTGAGCAGGGAGGCTGGACCAGAAATTCCAAACTGATCCTTCAGTGTCCCACAGGACCGAGGAGGAGGCAGCCCTGGCACAGTTGTGCCACCGGGCAGCCACGGACAAGAAGCCGGAGGCCGCGAGCTGGTACCGGGAGCAGGGCAACCGGGAATTCAAGCGGGGCCGGTACCAGGCTGCCCTGAGGCTCTACTCCAAGGTAGGTGTGGCATGAGGGGGTCCCACAACACCTCACAGCGCTGAGGGGATCCCCAAGATCCTGCAGCCCCTCATGGTTGAAGGGTGAGGGGCGAGGAGCAGCTCCCGCGAGGGGATCCCCAAAGAGGGGATCCTGCGGGCCCTGCTGAGAGGGTCCTGTGAGGGATCCCCCCGAGGCAGCAGCAGTTCTCTGGTCTCTGCAGGCAGCATCCCACGAGCTCCCTGGGAGCCCCGAGGTGTCCGTGTGCTTTGCCAACCGCTCGGCCGCCCTCCTGCACCTGGGGCACTTTGAGGTAAGTGGGGCCAGGGGCAGCACCCACCCCACAAGGTCCTGGGTGCCCCTGAGGTGTTTGATTGTTAGAACAAGAGACAGCAGATCAAATGTGCTTCCCAAGCTGTGCTTAAAGCATCCATAGCTCAACTTTCCTACTTCATTTCCGTGTCAGGATGCTTTACTTGGGCAGCAGGTTGGTTATGCACGTGGAATTTGCTGATTAGCACACAGAATTCTTCCATGAGACTGTCTTAGGTGGAATGAAAGAGCACGAGCTGGTTTTCAAGCCCACTTAAAAGGCCTTATCTTTGTTCCTAGGTTTGTTTGGAAGATATTGCCAGGGCTGAAAGCCATGGCTATCCAGACAGGCTTCTGCCCAAGGTCCTGCTGCGGAAAGCTGAGTGTCTGCTGTGCCTGGGGAGGTTACAGGATGCACAGGATATCCTCAGAGTGCTGGAGAGTAAAATTGCTCTGGATGGGGTCATGACTACACACCTGACACGGCTAAAAAAGTTAAGTCAGCTGAAGGTTAAATTAGGTGAGAAAGAGAGGTGTCCAGAGCCTGCACAAGAAGCACGTGGTGGCATTCAAGGGGAGCCAGAGATCTGGGAAGAGAACAGCAGGATTTCAGGTGCATCTTCATCCCTGGGCTTGGGTTTTGATGCAGAGAGAGGACGTCACTTGGTGGCCTCCCAGGACATCGTGCCAGGACAGAGCCTGGTGAAAGAGGAGGCCTTTGTGAGCGTGCTGTGCCCTGGGGAGAGCCTTCCCCTGCAGGATGGTGACACAGCGTGGGACACTGGAGCCACCAACGCGGATCTTTACTGCCACCGCTGTCTGAGGCAGCTCCTGGCCTCGGTGCCTTGCCAGGGCTGCAGTTATGCCAAGTACTGCAGCCAGGACTGTGCAGACATGGCGTGGCAGCAGTACCACAGGACAGAGTGTTCCCTGGGAGCGCTGCTCCTCACCCTGGGGGTCTTCTGCCACGTGGCCTTGAGGACTGTCCTGCTGGCAGGATTTGCAGAGGTCAGCAGGCTGGTGGCGTGGTCCCACCGTGGGGACAAGAGCCTTCAGAACCCTGAGGCAAGCTGCAAGCCTCTCAGTGAGGCAGCAGATGCAGGAGCTGGTAGCAGAGGTGTCCCTGGTTGTGACAGCAGTGGTCGGTACCAGAGCTCTTACCAAGCTCTGTTCCACCTTTTGCCCCACACTGAGCAGCACAGCCCTGAGCACAAGTTCCTCTGCACGCTCAGTGTGGTAGCTGTATGCAAACAGCTGCAAGCAGCTGGCCTGGAGGCTGCTGTGTTGAGTCAGGAATCGCCTCAGCAGCAGCCCAAACCAAAGACATGTGAGAGCACCTCAGATGGATTGTCCCCAGAGCTGAAGACTGTGGCAGAAGCAATGCTGAGGCACGTGTTGCAGCTGCAGTGTAATGCACAAGCAATCACTGTAATGCAGGAGTTGGGTAAGATTAAAAAAAAATTAAGCCCTACTGTGTTGTCACAGAATGGTTGGGGTTGGAAGGAACCTCTGAAGATGATTCAGTCCAAATCCCCTGCCCAGGCAGGGTCACCTGGAGCAGGTGACACAGGAACACGTCCAGGTGGGTTTGGAATGTCTCCAGACCTCCCTGGGCAGCCTGTTCTAGTGCTCTGCCACCCTCAGTGGAAAGAGGTTTTTCCTCATGTTGAGGTGGAGCTTCTTGTTTAATTTGTGGCCGTTACTCCTCATCCTGGCACCACAGAAAAGAGTCCATCACCATTCTCTTGACACCTGTATTTGTTTATGTATTGATGAGATCCCTTCTCAGTCTTCTCCAGACTAACCAAGCCCAGCTCCCTCAGTCTCTCCTCATAAGAGAGATGCTCCAGACCCCTCATCATCTCTGTGGCCTCCACTGGACCCTCTCCAGTAGCTCCTCTTTCCTGTCCTGAGGAGCCTGGGACTGTCCTCTCCTTGCCCATCTTCTTGTGTGAAGTGAAGAGATTAAATTCTCAGCTGTAAAAAGCTCCCATTGCAGATGGAAATGATTTGTTTACAATTTAATGGCGTGTCCCATGCTGGCCTGTTCCTTGGTGCACATGCAGAGCATGTTTAGCTATTATTTATTGCAGCAATATACCAGGAACCTTTCTGCTGCTGCCTGCGATCGGTCACGGGGCTCGTTGCAGAAATTGTGTGGGTTTGTGAGCATTCAATCTCAACCTGCTTGGTTTTCCTCTGTTTGCAGGGCCTGGAGATGGGGCTGTTGTAGATAAGAAGCCTGTGAGGCTGGCAACAGCCTTCTTCCCTGTCCTCAGCCTCCTGAACCACTCGTGCTGCCCCAATACCAGCGTGTCATTCAGTGGGACAGCTGCTACTGTCAGGGCATCTCAGCCAATCTCAAGTGGCCAAGAGGTTTTGCATTGCTATGGTAAGCCCCAGTTCTGTGTTTGTCTCAAGGCACAGATGTCATTCACCTCCCCTTATCATGCTGATGGCTATTTATATCATAAGTCTCATCTAATTCTCATCTAATGTTGCCAGAGTCTTTGTCCCTTAAGCCCTCTGTTAGATTTTCAGTCTCCAGTTGTGTCCTCCCCAAAATATACTTAGTCTCAATTATAACAAAAATCCATTTATTCTGATATTAAGAACTGTACCTGTGAGAGATATCTACCCTTGCCATCCTTTGCAGGGCCTCACTGGTGTAGGATGAGGGTTGCTGAGAGACAGCAGCTTCTCAGCCAGTATTTCTTCGAGTGTCGCTGCCCGGCGTGCCTTGAGGAGTTAGAGTCTGGTGTCAAGAGTGTGGTGTCCATCAGAAATTCATTCTGCTGTCCCAAATGCCAGGCCCAAATGCAGGTAATTCTCCATAGTTATGATTGTGCAACTTAACTGGGGTGTGTAAGGTTTGGGTCTGGGAAAGCCAAGAGGTGAAGACCTCACTTTGATCCCTGCTCAGAAGCCAAAAGCCCCTATTGAGTCAAGACAGTATCTCACTGTTTCTTACAAAAACAAATAAGCTGATAACAATTTATTTAAAAAACCACTTTGTTTAATGAATACAAGTGAGGAACAATTTAGCAACTCTATAACCCAGAGCTAATGCTGATGGAGAGTAAGCTTTGAGCTGAATGTGAACAGGAGTGATCACAAAGGTGATTTCCACAGGGGGAAGAAGATATTCTTTGCTGTTCAAATGAAGCTTGTGCAACCTCAACCAGCAGAGATCACTTGTCTGGCCGTTTACAGGACCTTCAGCAACAAATCAAGAAAGCTTTAAGCCTGCTGAGAGTCGGGAAGGCTGGTAAGGCTCAGCTTTGTGCCCTGAGGTCAGGAGCTGAGGAGCCCAGGTCGGGACAGGAGCCATAAGATGGCAGTGTTGCTCATGCCATTGGGGTGCTGTGACATGTGTCCTGGTGTCCCTGGGGACTTCAGCGTTAGATTTTTTATACCCCCTGATCTGGGTGTTAATCTAAGTCGCATATTGTTCCATAGTAAAGTAATTAAATAAAAAGAAATCAGGGTAACACTGGAGTTGGGCATTCCCAGGCCTTGTTTTCCTGGAGGGAGTTGGGCCAACGCTGGGGTAGAATAAGCAGAGGTGCAGATGAAGTCAGTGTTGAATCCTAACCAAACCCCAATCAGTTGTGCAAAGATGAGATTGGATTGATTTTATTTCATGGATCATGGAAAACTGGACACTGGCATGGTGAATTTTATAACTTTTTTTTTTTATGTATATATAGATCAGGCTATCAAAATGCTCCTGAAGTGTCAGATGGATGCTGGAACCTTCTTGTCTCCAGAGCATTTACTGATGGGAGAAATGGAGGATCATCTGGCACAGGTCTATGCTACTCTTGGTATGGCACTGTCCTATCACTGTTTCATGTTTCCTTAACTTTGAATTTAACATAACTAGTTTTTTCTTGGACTGGCCCTCTCATTTTTTCCCTGGTTTTTGTCAGCGGGGCTCTCAGAAAGACCAAACCTGTGTTCCCAGCAGCCAGTGAACAATACTGTGCTCTCACGTTCTTTTAGATTCCCTGTCCTGGTGCTGTGGATAGAATTCACCACATTTTGATTAATTCTGTCAGATTCTTAGGGTGGCAGTAACTCTAGGAAGTATTTATTAATTTCCCATTGTTTTGTTTTGCTTGTTTTTCCATCAGGGAAGTGGCAGGAAGCAGCCAGACACCTGAAGAAGAGTATTGAGATTGTGGAAATGCACCATGGGCCATCGAGTGTAGAAACAGGCCATGAACTTTTCAAGCTGGCACAAATCCTCTTCAATGGGTGAGTTTGGTTTCATCCTCTGTCCCTGCCCTGCACCACTCCTGTGTGTCTGACACAATATCAAGGCACACCTTGAGGGTGTCTCACAGGACACAGGGCAGTCTAGCACAGGTACTCTTTTAGGATTCTGTTTCTCTCCTTTGTGCCTGTCTATCTTTTCCTTCTTCCTGGCTCAGTTTATTCCCTGTCCAATTGTTTTATTCTGTCAACTCATCACCCCTAGCGTTTATATCTCAGTTGTATAATGTTGCTGACATCTTCTCAAAAGAGGGAATGAAATCCTCTTGCTTTATTGGCAAGGAAATCCCCTGATTCTGAAAATCTCCTCATAATAACTCCCTTTAACCAAATTAATTTTAGCAGGAGCTGCAGTGATGAAGTAGTGGGTTCCTATATACTCAATGTTTTCAGGTTTTGTCCATCTCCTTATCTTTCCATCTCCCTCATCCTCCCTTTGCAGCTGAAGCAGACACAATTTTCCTGCTTCTGGAAAGCAGAGGACGGGGGGATCTGTAGCCATGAAGAGGTTTAGGTTTTTGTTAGGGAGGACTTAAAGGTTGTGTAAGTCAAGAAGCTGAATTAAGTATTTTGCATGCTCTGTTCTTATTATCTTCCTATTTCAGATTTGCAGTTTCTGAAGCTCTGAGCACAATTCAAAGAGCAGAAGGGATTTTGTCAGTGCACTTTGGTCCTCAGAATGCTCAGATCCAGGAACTACAAGAGATGAAGGCCTGCCTGTCAGAGCTTCCCAGAAACATCCTTCAGAGGACTTAATTTCCCTGTCAAAGGAAGCTGCAATGTGATCTTTCATCAAAGCTAAGTGTCATGTGGTAAGGTAGTCATGTAGTACAAGCTGGAAAATCATGTGTAACAGCAACTTGAATGAAGTCTTGAAATGCTCTTTAGTGAGCCTGTTGTAAATAAAATGACCAATTCTAATGTGAGAGGTGTGTGTGTGGTATGGTGGGAACAGAGGCTGTTGTATAAGTTCTGTGTGTGGGTTGGAAGCAAATGTTTGAGTTGCTTTTGTGTGAGGTGTGACTCTCCCCTGTGTGGTGCCCTGAGCATTATGAACATACAGTCATCCAGAGCACGTTGCCTTCTATTTTTAATACTGTGAGGCACTTTGCTTCTTGCCAGTGTCAAATGGAAAGGGTTGGAAGGGGTGAGGCAACAGCCTGGGAAGTGCAAACTTACAGTCTATAAAAGGGGGCACTGCAGAACTTGGAGGGCTCCAGCACAGGTCTGTCAGTGATGAGGGATTCAGAATCAACAACTGGTGTCAGATTGGAAAACAGGATGGGAAACAGTGCAGCATACACCAGATAATGTTTTGTTTTCAGGACACAGAACTGCATTCCTCCTCTGGGGAAATTGGGAGTGTAGGCAGACAACCTTTCAAGGGAGAATACTTGGGCTTGCTGAGATTAATAGCAAAAGCTCTTTTATTGCAGCATGAAGGCGTAAGATTTGCAAGTTGTGTCTTTGTGCAGCAGAGCAGGGAGCCAGTATCCCTCCCAGAATCACCCTTTCCATTTGGGCCCTACCATTACAGATTATTGTGAAGGGATCTAAACACCCCTGGGATCCAGGATCTTGCCAATGAAGAGGAGGGTTCCAGTGGTATCATCCCTCAGTACAAGAAGGAAAGGTCTGTCCACGTGGTATTCTATGGGGAAGGTCAGACGAGCAGCATTGGCCCCAGGGTTTGGTGTGGATCTTTCCCCATCCTCACTAAGCTCCAGCATTGCCTTGTGTTGCACATGTGATAATCTCAGAGGTTTGGCAGAAATCTTGGAGAAATCTGGTGATGTGAAAAGTGATTGGAGCCCTGAGAAAAGAGAGAAAGTTCCATTAGCTGAAGGCAAGGATTGCAGAAGGGGGTGCAGCACTGCTTATGTGTGATCCACGAGGGCAGGGAGCTGCTTGGGCAGAGTTTTTTGGGGGAACAGGGAGGAGCAGCTTCCATCTGCTTGTACTGAGCTTCACCCACAATCTCAGCAGCACTGCATGAGCTTGGTGGAGGGATGTGATAAAAAGATGAGAAGGTGCCTGGACGAAGGTGATTTGGTTGCTGGTGAAATCTCCACAACCATAACTATCAACCCACCAGCTTCATAACCTGAGAGCAGGAAGCAACTTGACCACTGCTTTGAGCCCTGGCAGCCTGCAAAGGGGGTGTGATGCACATACTTGTCTCCTTTAGTGTGCTGCCAAGTGCCTCTTCGTGGTTCAGCTTTAGTTTGGGCAGGCTCAGCACAGCGTGGACTGTCTTCAGCTCCTTGTCCACATCATGGACAAACTCAGAAGTGAGGCTTTCCTCAATCAGAGTCATGTTCTGGGTCACCTTCGTAGGCAGGAAGAACATGGCACTGATTCCCTCTGTCAGGGGCAGCTGGGCAATCTGCAAGACAGAAATAAGAGAGAGATAAGAAAGGGTCACATCAATAATAAACAGTTTTACCCATCCTGTACCAGGCAGAGGCCTGATTCTCAGGCTGGAATCTCAACCTTTTCAGTGAACATTTGATCTTTTTTCCCTGTTTGCTTTTATCTGACATGATGCTTCCTGACACTTCTGGCTTTTCCCCCAGGCTTTCGTCCATCCTTGCTGCACTCTTCCTGCTATGGAAGTGCTCTCTCACCTGCTGAATCCTGCAGCATTGCTTTGGAGAATTCTCACTTGAACACCTTTGAACTCATGCTCCAGGGAAAGATTGGTTGAAAGAGGTAGAGATGGAAAAGTTTTGAGAGGTGCACCCTGCCCTTCTTGCCCAACTTTAAGTCAAGCAATACAGGCTGGCAGGACCTGGGCATAATTTAAATTTTGGATTGCTTGTGACATAGCCTGGGTTGAAGCAGGATATCCTAAGAGTCAACACACTGCCTTTCAAAATAGGGATTGCAAAAGTAGCTGATGGGAGGAGCAAGGCTGGAATGGGTTAACAGGTAGGTAGGTGTAGCTGAACCTGCTCCTCAGTAGGTTTAGGAGATCTTAGGCAATATTTGCTGTCTGACCTTGCAGTTGAGTTCTGAGTCAAAACCATATCTCAGGATGGCTTTGGGATCTGACATCATGGACACCTTCACAGTCCTGTCCTCGTCCAGGTGGAAGTCCTTCAGGGCAGTGTTCTTGATGTCAAACTTGGTTTTCCATGTCCCTATTTTATAAGAGAGAAAAGGGAGGATTTTTCTGCTAGAATAACAGCATATGAAACCAGGCTTATGCCTGTGGCTGATTAATCTTGTGCTTTAATATACAGTATTTGTGCATTAAGGAGTTGAGGCATAACAGGGATAGAAATAGACTGATTGGAGCTACTGATTTACTGCCATCCTTGGCCCCTCCTTTTCATCTGAGAATTGGCTAAATGGCAAATAAATAATCAAGCCAGTGTATGGGTGGAGTAGCCATTGGGAAGTTGATGTCTACTTATGTAATTACAAAACTATTTTAAAGGGTAACAGTTGTGTCAGTGGATATAAAGTGCTTCTCTCCCCACCCTTTATTTTGCTCCTTGTCTCTAAGCAATAATTCTCCAGGACACTGGCTTACAGCATGTTTAAGAACAGCTCTCTAGTATCAAATTGTTCCTTCCACAGTGGTAAGAAATCTCAGAACACTCTAAGCTGTTCCTTCCCTAAATGGTAATATCCTGTCTCTGAATGGAGTTTTGTGAGCTTAAACTTCCCTCTCTGATTCTTACTGCAAACAGGTCAAGTTTCGGCTTCCCAAGAGTTATAATTCCTCCCTCAGGACTATTTTTGTTCAGGTAGTGTGCTTTCTTTTTCCTTCTTTACTAAACATTCTCAAACACTTTCGTCTCACACTCTCTGTTTGACAGCGTGTTTGCTTTATTGGAAGAGCATTCCTTCACATCTCTGACACATGCTTAGTGGATTTTTTTTCTGTGTCCAAGCACCCAACATTCTTACCCTTGAAGAAAGCAGCCCCAGCAAGGAGAATGCTGACATCTGTGGGCATGTCCTTCATGAACCTCATGATCCTTCCCTTTGTCTGCTGTCGGACCCAGGTGTTGATTTCTTGGAGGTCCAGCTGGGTGTTGCCACTCAGTGCCCTCGGTCGCATCTTGTAGGACTTCTCGAGCTGGCTGTGAAATCCAGGCCTTGCCCTGAGTCCTGGGGAATAAAAACACGGATACTGCAGCTAGCTGCCTTATCCAAACAATCTCAAGGCAGCAGGTGGCAATCCAAAGCCCAGCAGCAGGTCTCTTATAAGATATCGGTGCCTGTTTGTCTCCAGAAACCTGCTTTGAAGAGAAATATCTGAAAGCACATTGAGGAAAGTGATCCAAATCCTACAGCCACCCATGCTGAAGCATGGGATAACTCTCTTCTGAAAACTGAAAAAAGGAGATAAGAACTGAAGGCTTGGACACAGCCATTCCTACACCAGCCTTTCTTCTTTTCCCAGCCTGCTTTCTGAGTACAGCTTACTCAACCTATTGGATTCTTGGAACCAGCAGGTTCCAAAAGATAGCTCTTAGCATTCTCAGCAGATGTTTATTGCATGCCAGAAGCAGACATTTCAAATAGCTCTGCAAGGAATTAAACAAAGGAATATGGCTGAATGTTATCACAAATAGAAAATGTGATCTGTGGTTCCTGGAAGCCAGCAACACCTGCCAGACAGCCTGGAGTGAAGGCAAAATTATCAGCAAGTTTCTCTTAGGTCTTCTGTGAGTTAACTGTTCTGTCACCAATGTCTTTGTGTGCATGTCTGGTCCTTTATTTAAGTGCACACAAACTTCCCAGGCTTTTTCTGGAGCAGCAAGAGCATTCCATGCCCTGTCTGCATCCTGGCTCAGCAGAATGCCAGAGCCAGAGCTGTTAGTGTTGTGTTACTCAGTGTGTTTTTATATATATATATAGTCACGCCAAAATAACTGCTGCTGACAGCTTTTTAGGTAAAATTTTATAGAGGGGAAGAAGGACTTTTACTTTTCTCCAAGATGATCCGGGAGGCACTTTTCATGCTCTTCTCTGGCCCAGTCACACTGCTCAGGAGGTCCTTGTAGGTGTCGTGGACCTCAGCCTTGTTGAGCAGGTCGTAGAAGAGGGCGCGAGAAATCACATCCTCAGTTCGTTCTCCAGCCCCTGCCAATGACCAGGAAAACATGAGGGAAGGGCTGCCAAACCTGAGGATGAGTGTGGAAACGGGGCAAAGAACTCACCAAGTGAGAGACCAGAAAGTGCAGTAGCCAGGCTGAAGGGAGACAGCAGCACGTTGGCCGTGGCTGTCCGGCTGGACTGCTGGCGGTACAGGTCGTAGCCAAAGTTGGAGACTGCAGCTGCCAGCTTGTTCACAGGGCTCTTGTAGAATGGATCTTCCTCTTCCTCACCAGCATTGGCTCCATCAGCTGTGGCAGAGTTCTGGCAGGTCCAAGGAGTGCTTTGGTTAGACTTGCAGGTGTGGTAATCACTTCATAGGCAAACAACTACAGGTATTCTTCTGTGACCTACAGAAATATTGACTTAATCTTATAGAGAGTGTAGGAACACTTACTTTAATGCCAAAGGCAGCACTGAGTTTGAAATTCTGCCTCTTGGTCACCCCCTGATATAACTACTGTGGTTTTATCCAGGTAAAGCAGGAGTTAGTCTCATTATGTTGCTAAATAAAATCCCAGTAATTTAGGAGGGTAGTGCTTAATCCTTCAGTAAGAATCTCTAAAATGGAATTACCTGCTCCACACCTCTTCCCCTTGCTCTCTGCATATTGTATCCTACTCACCTGCTCAGTAGCTGAGTTCTGGGTTCTGCCTGGGACAGTTAAGAGACCCAGGAAAAGAAGAACCACTGGAATCTGCATGCCGGACCTACAGAATAAGAATATGACAGAGAGAGTTTGAGCAATCAGATAAATACATCTCTACACAACTATTCAGTGTACCTGGCTATGACAGGAGCTGCAGTGACAGATGCTGCTGCTTGTCCTTCCAGTTGTGAAACACGCACCTGATCTGAACCAGGTTTCCTTCTCTTGTTGGAAGTATTCAGCCAGAGTGGCCCCAGTGACTTTAAAATTGGGCAAGCAAATGGTGTGGGTGTGCCTGAGCACAAAAGCAGATGTGTATGGCCCAAACCACACTGATGCTGGCAGTTATTGAGTGCCAAGGTCCAGAAAAGCACTAAATCATTACTTCTGAGTCTTAGGCTTCAGAAAAATTCAAGACTTCATTTATAAAAAGCACCAGATCCATATTGTTGAATGGGGCAGAAGGCAACACTGACTGGTTACTGCTTTGATATACAAATTACCTGCCTCAGGCAGTAGTTCGCTCTTTCTTGTGTCTACATGTACCTGTGTCCATTCATTGCTTCTTATTTGCAATCTGATGAAGTAAAATAGAAAAGCTTTCTTAAAAGACAATGAGGAAACCTGGAGAAGTGAAAGGCAGAGCTTGGCTTATTCAACATTTTTAATGGAGGCGGGAGACAACCACCAAACTCCCCAGAGCTGTTCCTTCTGTGGAATCCACTTCTCATCACTCCAGTCCTGGGATGAGTGGCCCTTCCAGACAGATCTGTCTGTCCAGAAGGGCACTGAGTAACCCAGGGCTTTGCTGTGGGTAAACCAGAGCTACTGAAGCTTCCTGCCCCCAAGAACAGTCGCCACTGAGGCTGGTCTGAAGCAATGTTTAGATAGATTCCCAGAAATTAAAGAGGGTTGTATTTAACTAACCCCTGTCATCCAGGCAACTAGAGAAATCAGAGGAAGAACATGTGTTTCAGATTAAATTCAGCTACAAAGAAAACACGCCTGCTGCTAGAAATACATGTGGTGACAACAGCCCCAGCTCAAGACCCCATTCAGGCAGAGTGAGAGGCAGTCTGCTTTTCTCTTCCCTGCCTTTTCTTCTGGAGGCAGCTCTGCCTTGGAGATAAAAGCATCACAGGGGAGGTTTTAAGCTCTCATCTGTGTTTAGCCAGTGTAACACAGAAGTGGTACCCTCTTTCCCCACCATGCACTTGCATTCTGCAACCTGCTGCCATCCCAGCTGCAGAATGGGTGAGGTTTCTGGTGCAGAAGCTGTGGATCAAGAGGATTTACTATCTGGTATATCTGGTGCTGTGATAGTGGATATGATGCTGGGATTGCTCCTGTCATTCCAGAGATTTACAGTGCACAGGCACCACGCTAGAAGAGAGATGCCAGAAGTCCTGCATGAATCTAAGTCAAACAGGCTAGGCAGGGGCTCTGTGAGGATGCCTGTGCCAAGCTGCACTCCTGCATGCTGAGAGGAAGAGGTTTGGCCCAGTCTAGCTTAGAGATGAAGCTTTTCCATGGAGCATAACCTTTTCTCTGAAGAAAAAGAAAATAATCTCAACACAACCTCTGCTTCCAGCTACACTGAGCTCCTGGGAGCATGGGAGCAGAGATTGGTTTTGCAGATTGTATTGTTTTTGCCAGTACTGTCACCAGCTTCGTATTTCTCAGACTTTGCCAAAAAGCAATTTCCATTTTAAAAAGACAAAGCCTTTTGCGTTTGAATTGGCCTGAACATCTGGATTCTATCTGTATTTCTCTTAGCACACAGCCAGAAATGCAGAGAAAAGAATTTGGTTGGATCAGAGGTGGGATGGTTTCAGGCATGATATTAAAATCTGTGGCTGCCTTGAAGGAGAAGAGGAGCAACAGCGAGTGATGTTACAGTCAAAAGGTACAGGAAGAAAGCCTTGAGAAATGAGCTGAGAAGGAACTTTGTGTCTGGGAGTTGTCGATTTGTGACGGCCTGCAGGTGCAAAGGAAATATTTTACTTTCCACCTACAGTGGTACAAGTCTCTCACATCATTTATAAACACTTCTGACTTTAGAGGTGCTGTGAAACAGGACCCATGAGTTCAGACTGCTCACTCTGCTTGTTCCACAGCTCCTGGAGCATCCTGCAGCCACCAGCTCCAGAGGATTTGACTGTCACACCATCACAGACAAAGAACATGTTCCCAGCTGCAAGGCAGATGCTTGAAAAGCAGAAAACCCACCCCAGTTCCCGAGCACAGCTCAGCCCCGGGGGCAAAGCTGATGCTGGTGGCTCCCGATCCTTGGTGAGGTCTCTTGGTGGGAATCCCACCTGCAGAAGAACCATTCTTCCCATTTCCCAGGTCCTCTGAGAGCTGCCCAGCCTCAGCCCCTGCCCTGTGCTCCCCTGGCCGCCGGCAGTGGCACAGGTGAGCTGTCCCTGAGCTGTCCCTGAGCTGTGCCTTACCTGGGGCTCCTCTCGGCCGCTGCTGTCAGGGCTCCCAGCGGGTGCGAGTCGAGGACAGTGCGGCTTTGGTGCAGCCACATCTGCTTTTTGCTGCTTCCCCCAGCCCAGCCTTCGGCAGGCTTCAGGTTACAGCTTCCCAGGGCTCTCTTAAAGTGCTCTGCTCCCATTTTCTGCCCTTGCCACCCTCACCCTGAATTGCACTAATTTTTCAACCCTTTTTTTGCCCCAAACAAATCCCCGTGCTAAGGGCAGCCTGGTGGGTAAAGCACAGGTAGGAAAGGCAAACACTCCCTGCCCTGTTTGAGCAAGTATTTTATCCCTGCAGTTCTGCCATAGGTCACGTCAGGGAATTCCTTCTGTCTCAGAGGTATGGTTAATGCAGTAGTGTTTAATGGATTTATAGATTTATGTCCAAGATTTAATGGAGAGACCGTGGAAACAGGATTCTGTTGTTTGAGGCAGTTAAGATGCTGGGAACTGCTTGTATCCAGTGATAGTTACTAGTTAACAAGAAATCATTAACTGGCTTAAAGTTTTTGGCTGAAAAAAGAGGCTGGAAAGCCAAGGACTTGTTAAAAAAGAAGATGAATTAAGAGAATCTTGTAGAAGCTTTCAGAATGATAAATGATATGGAGAAAGGAAAGGGACAGAGGAGTTCCATTATTATTTTCCACAGAAGGCTCAAGGGGAGCACCCACCCGTGCACATTTAAATCAAGGGAATGTATTTTTAAACAAAGATTAAATTGTAAAACTCATTATAACTAGATATTGCAGAAGATGAAAGATAAATATAGATTTGAGGTAGAAAACCCAAGCCAAACCATATTAGTGGAAGAAAGGTCCCCTGAAGGCTACCAATGGCCAGCTGGGCAATACAGCCAGAGAACATTGGGTTTTCCTTGACCCTTGCCATTCTTTTTTTTCCTCAGCCATGGTTACTGGAAGGAGCAGGATACTGGGCTAACTGGACATGCAGCTAACCAGATCCAGCTGTTTTTCTGTTTGCAAATGCTGCAGTGATGTCAGGGCTCCTGGTCTGGGACATCTCCTGGGGCTCGCTGCCAGCAGGTAACGAGGAGCTCGTTCCGGGTGAGCACTGAGCTCATCCAGTCCCTCAGCAAAGGGGAAAGGATGGGCTCAGAGATGCATTAGCTGCTGGTTTTGCAAGCCAGGAGAGCAGATCAGGTGTGCCCTGTGATTAGTCACTGCTTCAAAGGCCACCCCTCCTAACAAGAGGGGTAGCAGCTCTGCTTTCAGCTGCTTCTCAGCTTGTTCTGTGCAAAATCATCTGCAGAGAAAAGATTGTACTTGTTATTCTTCAGCCCAGGAATGGGGGTGTTGGCTGTGGAGATGTTTTCTGGTGGTTTTCATCTCTTTGTGATTCCTTGTTTGTGGTGTTAAAATGCCCTTTATGGAAGGACCACTTGAAAAGTTTTTATGTCTTGTCTCTATCTTCAAAAGAAAATCCATCTGTTTAAATACAGGTTTGGTTTTAAAACCATTTAAATCAGAGTGGTAGTTTCAGAGAATGTTATTACAGACCAAAGCCAGCTTTATTCCTGTAGGTGAAGGATATCCCTGAAATGGTACATTAAATTCATCTAACAAAATCAGTTTTATTAAATCAATACAAACATTTTGCTGTTGTTCTGGTTTGGTCTCAGCATGCTCTCTGACAGGGTTCACCTCTACTGTGGAAGTAGTGGTGATATGAATTTGCTCCAGGTAAGGAAAAAAGTACATCTAATATGAAAGAAGCTGGGAATTATTTGATATTCTGAGCCAGTGGTGCAGATGGATAGAGCAGACACCCTGTGCTAGTCATGTCTTTTCAGAATACAGCTCCGTCAAAATGAAAGCTTTAGCAATGCAAAGTGGAAACTCCTGAGCAGAAACATTAATATTACTTTGCATTTTACAAACTGCCTCTTCTGGAAAGTCGGTGGAGTGAAAAAGAGTCTTATGGTTGGTGTAACTGATAATTTGTTGAGCGAAGCACAGTCGTGAAGGGCTGCTGTACTGTCAAATAAGATGAAATTAATAGTTTGACAAGAATAGCTTGGAGGAGGAGTGATGGCAGCAAGACAGAAAATAGGAAATAAGAACCAAGCTGTTCAGGAAACTGAGAACAAGGGAAAAAACTTTATAAAAGCAGGAGCTGGAGGGTAGAGGCGTGAAAAGGAAAACTTGAGCTTCAAATTTTGCAGTGGTTGCAGTGCAACACCGTGGCATTCAGGGAGGTTACAGTAGCCAAAGAAGACCTACCTAAGGCATGGAATGGTATTTCTGAATGCTAGGAATGAATCTGTATAAATAAATAAGCTAAAATGTTCCCTGTGGGCTAGAGCTGTGCCCTCTAGTAAGAAAGGTTGAATTCTTGTGGGTTTACTTGTTAAAATTGCAGGGTTCTGTAATTACAGCCTCTTTCTGAAGGGTTTGTGTCATTACATTGGTTAGAGGGGTAGGCATTATCTTCGGCCATTCTTCCCCTTTTAGACTGGAAGAAATGCATAATTGGAGGTTGGAGCCAGGACTTTTTATTCCCCAAAGTCGCCTGCATCCCCGAAATTCATGGTTAGTGAGTCAGTCCTGCTCTTATGCCAGCAGATGGTGCAGACTATTCAGGGACGGAGGCTCCCAGAAGCATTCTGCTCCTTCCTTTGAGGGAAGGCAGCCTTCCCAAGCGAGGAAAACACTGCCAGGAGGATGGCCCTTGGGCTCTCTAACTGCTGCTTTGCAAGAGCAGAGCACCATCCTTTCTAGCCAGCAGCTGAGGGGGTTTGGAAGCAGAAATTACTACGGAGAGGAGTTGTTTTGTACAGAAGTCTTCATGAGTTAGTATTTTTAAGTGGTAGGATGGCTTGGTTGGGTGGAGGGACCCCAAAATTCCATGATAGAACCATAAAATGGTTTGGTTTGGAAGGAACCTTAAAGATCATCTTGTTCTGACCACCCTGCCATGGCCAGGGACACCTTCCACTATCCCAGGTTGGTCCAAGCCTTGTCCAAGTTATCCTTGGACATTTCCAGGGTTGGGCAGCTTCTCTGGACAATCTGTGCCAGGTCTCATGGGCTTTTAGGGCACTGCTGCACTGGAACAAGGACCCACCCCAGGCCAGAGGGAAGCTATAACAGGACATTCTCTTTTGACAAAACAAAAGCAGTGACATTCAGCTAGAGGTGTCAAAATCTTTCCTCCTTTCCCTGGAAGCTGTCCCAGCCATCCACGGCATCAATACTGTGGAGCCAGGAATATCCCAGTGAAGAACAAATCACAGGTAACAGATGCCAGATCAGCACATTTGACCCTCTGAGCAGATCCCAGCACTTGTCAGGTTTTACCCAAGAGAAAGGTTAAGGGCTGTTACATCTTTGCTTATCCCTGCATTGCTGCTCACAGGCCAAACACCTTCCTGACCCTGTGCCACTGAGCTCATGCCCTAATTCAGGGAATCCTGCCATCTCACAATGCCAGCTCTGACCCAGAGAGCATCTATCCCCTGCACACTTGCCAGGGGAGATGCTCAAAACTTGTTGGACTCGGTCCTTGGAGAGTCTTTACAGATTTGCCATTTCACCTCACCGCCCCTGTTGTTCCCTGTGACAAGGTGTAGCAGAAAGCAGATCCTTTGCCACAGCCCCTCCTTTCTTTTCTTGTGTCGTGCCCAGATTTTTTTCCTCCCAATCTTTGCAATTACTAAATTTGTGTGCCTTTTTCCTTTCTCTGTTGGGTCTTTCAATGCGACACCTTCAGCAAATATATTCTACTTTATTCTTTATTATTCTGCCAACATAAAAATTACTAAAAAACACTTTATAAAATATGCCTTGAAAAATCTAGCGTTACCCAGCCTCTAGAGGAAGGGCTGGAGAGAAGGATTCAAAGGGAGGGGTTTCCTACTCCAGAGCCTCCTACATCAGATCCAAATAGCCAAGGAGTGGGAAAAGGGAATCTTTGAAATGAACCCATGCCTGGAAGTGGCAGTGACTCATCCTAGAGAAGCCAACTGGTTTCTAGTCCAGTTGCTCTGGAGGTCGTTGTCTAGGTGGGCACAGATGGTTTTCAGAGGAACACTGAGGGATTCGTGTTCCCAGGAACTGCGGAAGGAAGAGCCGCATTAATACAGCCCTGGCTGATGTCCAAGCTGCCAGATGCTAATGATGATTCCAGGCTACAGGGGACTCTAATAACATCTTAATGAAGACTCTAATAACAGTCTGGGGACAAGAAAGTCTCCCTTCCATGACTGAGAGCCCTGGAAGGGAAATCCAGGCAGAACAAACTTTTCAGGTTCAACAGAGGGGAGCCTCAACCTGGAGAAGCTCATCAGGGCTGGAATGGGCTATCCCAGGACTGGTCTCTAGGGATCTGTAAAGGGAAACAGCAAGGAATTGCCCCCTGTGGCCTCAGAGGGGCAGGAGGCCTCTCCCAGCTGGTGCAGAGGGTCAGGCAGGAGTCCCAGAACACTCAGGCTCTGCCCTCTGTTATTTGGGCACGCGGTGCTCGTTGGCATCTGTGGCTTCACGTGAGTCCTGTGGCTCTCGGATCTGGGGAGCAGCATCTGGGTTGGGGTTCTGGACACTGCCAATAAAAAGTGGGATCCCTGTTTCATCCTCAAAGATGACGAAGACAAAGGGCCTGTCGAGGCTGAAGACAGAGACTGAGCGTGACAGCATGACACTGGTGGCAGCAGATGCTTCCACCCCATCTTCTTTAAGCTCCAGGGTGGCCTGGTGCTGTACACTGGACACAAAGAGAGGCTCCTCTGTGATCTTCTGGAAATTTGGGCTCATGAACAACTCCTGGAGGCCTGCAGAGAAATGAGACCAAGTTGGTGCCACGAGTTCTGAGTTTTCTCAAAGCTGTCTGAAGAAAGCAATTCCCTGATCTGTTGCTCCATGTACTGCCCACCATGGAGGACTGACAAGAGAAACAAAATTTCCACCTGTTTAAGAATAGTAGTGTAAGAACTTGAAGTCATCCTTTAAAAGCAGCAGCAAGTCTGAAGACTCTTTCTAGCTAGGCTGGAAACACTTCTACAGAGATAATTTTTTTTAAGCAATTCTTTGCAAAACAAAGTGAACTCTTAAATTATTCTCATCTGGAAAGGCAGCACGTGGTGTTTTATTTCAGCTCCAGGTTCTGTGATCTGCATTTTCTCTGTTGGCAATTTCCATGTCCTGGACATTGAATTAAATGACAAAGTAAGAGACCAAGATTGATGCTTGGAGGAAGTTGGTCTTGGCTACAATAGGAAGAACTCGTAAAGACTGTGAGAAGCTGTGAATTCTCTGTAGTATCATCTTGTTGGAGCAAAACATTTGGTGCCAGGCAAGCAAGGAGTAAGGAGGAGGAGAGGAAGAAGAGCTGGGAGAGTTTGGAGTTCTGGAGCAAGCTGTGAGGCACAGCTTTAGAAACAAGGGTGTCAGCGAACAGATTGATCAGCTCCTCTTGTTCTGTGCAAGCCCTGCCAGAGGCCTTACCCATTTGGCTGAGAACCTGGCTGAGTTCCAGCTTGTAGTCCAACTTTATTTTGGGGATCTTCACTGTGGTGGGCACCTCTCTGGGGAAAAGCCTGCACAGTTGTTTGTAAGGGAAGTTCTCCAGCATGTGAGAGGTGTTCTGGGTGTTGTGGTTTGGTACGATGACCACAAAGCTCACATTACTCTTAAAGGGAAACTTGGCCACCTGGAAATAAAACCAACCAGAGAATAATTCAGGGAAAAGGAAGGGAAGTCCAGAAAGTGATGCTTTAAATTTAGTCTTTTTCTAATTGGTCTACAGGGCCACTCTTTCTCCCAGATGAAAACAGCCTGGTGAGAAGGAGGGATCTGATTTCTCCAGAGGAGAATTTGTTGGAATAACAGCTTTAGATTTTAGTATTAGCCACTGGCTGGTAAAGATTGAGCACATGGCAGAGTGAAAGCCCACATGCACAAGCTTGCCCCACTCTGGATTCTGAAAAACTCCAACAGCACACTGTCTGAGGGAATTCCTTTTCATATTTCCTCATTTATCTTTAACTCAGGGCTTTAAAATTCTATTAATTCCCGGTTAGTTGGAACTTTGTGGTTTTTCGTAGAGATTAAAAGTGAAGTCTCAACATTCTTGCTGGAAGCAAGGGCAAAGAATGATTATTAAATTTTTCTGTGCTATGCCTGTTAAAAAGAACATTTGTGTTTTTGGAGGGAATGCTTGCAGTTAGTAAAATACCACAGGCAAGAGGAAATTCCAGTGAAAATTTGCTGTACTCCTAAGAGATCCCTACCTGAATATCCTGGGACTCCAGAGTAAACCAGCTCAGGGGGTACAGGTGGGCTTTCATCATTTCAACTGGGACCACGAACTCATTGTCAAGGTGGAACACATCTGGCCCAGTGAAGCTTGCATTAAACTTATTCCTCCAAAACCCTGTAAAAATAAAAATTTTGAAAGTGATGAAGTTAAAATTTGAGTAGAAAACCAGAAACTGCTGAGCTGACACTCCTCCTATCTTGAGTTCTCTAACAAGGCCAGTAGTGACCAGGGAAGTGAAAATACAGCAAAGAGAAGTTAGTAGCAAGGCTGGAGGAGCCCTAGCAGCAGGAAACTCTTATCATCCAGAGAGAAACTATGGAATAACAAAAAGAACACGGATTAATCCTCATGCCTCAGCGTGGGAGACTACTGAAGGCTATGGAGATAAAAGAGACTATGTTTGTGCTTTGAAAAATGGGGAGTATTGCCTCTGTGCTGCAGAGGGGGAAACACTGCTCCAAGACCAAGGTAAAACATTTGTAGATTTACACTGGAAGTGTTTGGTCTGTGCACAGCCCTCAGGGAATTAAAAAAGGAAGATGTGGCCGACCACTGCGCTGTAGTCAGAGAGAAATCCACAGAAGCTGCTTCTGAGCTCTGTGGTGGGTGTGCAGAGCTGCAAACGACCTGGTTCATCATTTAGGTTAGAAAAGACCTTTAAGATCACTGAGTAGATGAGCAGGGATGTACCACTGCCTGGGATCCTGAACCAGGAGGCAAAGATACTGCAGGTCCCACCTGCTGTGTCCTGGCTCTGCTGTCAAGTAACATTTTTAGCACATGTGAAGCAGTTGGGAATCATTACTGTAAAGGAATCTAAGCAAGAGGAACAGCAGATGCACAAGAACAAGCAGATTGCCTAGCAGGAAGCGAGGAGAAGAGAGGATATTCAGCTGCAGGGCTTGCAGAAAACTGGAGTTCTAACTATTTCCTCTTGAAAAAATAAGGAAGGCCTGTGGAGCTCACCGTGGAAATAGACAGCATTGAGCAGGAGCATCACTGTGTTCTGAGGGAGCTGCTGGAGGAAGGAGGGAATGTGCCCATGAGTGGTTTCCTTTATCCAGTTGTTTATGGCCACGAGGTCATCCTGACTGATCCCAGAAAGGGTCTTGGGCTTTGCTCCATAGAATTTCTCTGAATCCTCCAGGAACTTCTCTTTCACCTCAAACCCTGGCAAAGGGGAGGAATGATGGAAAAGGTTTGCTCAGCGTGATATGACACTCCCCAACAGGAGGAAATAGGGGAAATTGATGTCTCCAGGGTGCTTCCATCACTCTCACTGTGACTGGGAGGTTTGTCCTGCACCAGTCCAGGCCCCCCTGGGCCACCTCTCACCTTTCTGCAGGTACAGACGTGACCCGAGGCTGAGGGTGGACTCTGTGAGCCTCCTGCGAAGGGTGCCCAGCAGGTGGTGGAGGCAGGGCACTGACTCCAGGTGCATCACCTCCAGCAAACGCTTCTCTGTCTGATTTGCTGCTCCTAAAAATCAAATCCCTGTTAGGTCTCATGCCCAAAGAGCGGAAAACAGGGATGTTACTCTGGCTGCCTCTTGTTAGAAACACGCTGTGCCTCACAAAAGAGGCTGGAGAAATCTGAGAGTCGGAGCCTCAGAGGGCAGCTTCAATTGTAATCATGCCTAATTAAAGCTGCAGGAGCAAGGATAAGTGGAAGGGACTGTATTTCATTTGCATCTGGTTGCTCGTGCCTCTGGGAGAGGAAATGGGGAAGGGCAGGGAATGGTGGTTTGGCCACTCAGAATTACCCAGTGCCAGGTGAGACAAGGCGAGGGCGATGCTGAGGGGGGACAGGATCACGTTGGTTCTCTTGGACTCCAGCTGCACCTCTCTCAGGAGATCAATGCTGAATCTCATCAAGCCATCTGCCAGCCTCTGGCTCTTCTTCCAAGTCATCTCACAGCTTTTATCTCCAGCCTCTCCTTCCTCTTCAGAAGAGGCACTTTCCCCAGGTGATTTCTTCCCACGACAACCCCCAGCCCCAGCTACAGCTTCATCTTCTGAGTTCCAGTCATCCCTCGTGTCTGGCAGGGTGGTGGGGAATGCTGACATGGGTCCATTGTTCTTCTGGAAGCTGTCATAACTAAATTCTACCATCTTTCCCTCTGGCAGGGTTGGGATGGCTCCCAGCAAATCCGACTGTGCAAGTCTAGCACTTTTCACATCCTGGGGAGAAACAAGGATAGCACTGGGAAAGCAAGAGCACAGTGACATCCTCATGGGCTTTTATTGCACACCTAAATGGGCTGACAAAACTGGGCAGAGCTGGACTCCTCTGCTCTGGTGGCGGTTTTGCTTCAGTTCCCCTTTAACCCTGAGGATAATGATTTGAGGGAATGGCTTTGGAAAAGAGGTCTTGTATCCTCTGAAAACGGACCCAGTGAGGGTCTGGGAGTGGTTCCTCCTCCACTTGCTCTCAGGAAAGCTTGAGGGCAAGACCCACCACCAGCTCAGCACATGTCCTGTGCCTCCAGCACTTACAGATCCTCAGCCTTGATTTCATCGCCTCCCCTCACACATTTTAGCAGTGCCCACCTGCCTCACACTGGTCAGCTCCTGCTGCTGTCACAGCCCTGATCGAGTTTGGCTCAATTCCTCCTCTGGGCATCTGTGTTTTCTTGACCTGTGTGTTCTATTCCATCCCTCTTCTTTCTAAATTTCCTCATTTTCCACTCTTCTAAGCTTTAGCCTTTAGCATTGCCACTACTCTCCTCACATTTGCATGATCTGAAACATCCCAGGCTCAATGGGTTGGATCAGCAACGGGTCTTTCTCCCTGTCATCCTCACAGCTGGTGGTTTCCCTCACCTTTCCTTATCAATCAGAAATTAAATCATCCACCTGCCAGCCCCTGTACACACCAGTACTGATGTTAACTCCATGCTCTGTGCAGTTATTTAGGGTGGAGCTTTCAGCCCGAAGGAGCACAGCACTGGCAGCAGCTGGGAGTAAAGCCTGCAGAAAGATGGACTTTCTCCTGGCACTGGCACTGCCTGGGCTCATCCCTTCTCAGGAAAAACTGCAAATCCCACAGCATAACTTCAGCCCCCTTTGGTGGAACCCATCAGTGCTTACCCTCAGCTTCCCATCTTTGTCCAGGAAAAGATGCTGCTGGTCAGTGGCATGTGCCAGCTGTGAGGGGGGAAAAAAAATCAACAAAGAAACAAAGTCAGGTCCCTCTGAATTTCCAGAGTTTGTCTTCCCTGCTCGCACTGCAATCCTGGCTGTAGCAGTCCCCACGAGGCAACAGCACGGGCAGGATTTTGGGATGCAGACGCAGGGGCGGCGAGGTCTGACATGGGGAGGTGGAAGTGAGGAGCAGCTGGGAGACACTGCAAACACTGGATTTGTTTAAAAAGGGGTCAGGCCAGTCTGGCACAAAATAATGGATCCTTTTGAGAGTGAGCAGTGGGGTTTTGCAATCTCAGTTCTGACAGGGATCCAGATTTAAAAGTGAGGGGGGAGGAAAAACCTGCTTTTCAAAAAGCTCCTGTTAACTCCTGAAGGTCACGGTCACTAAATACAGTTGAGGTCAAGTTCCAAAAGAAAAATTTCCACAGAAATATGAATAACAAGAACATCTACAACTATTTTAGCTGGGTAGAAGATTAGAAACCTTGCTGGTAAACCCCCCAGCAGTATCCTCAACCTCTCTGCCTTCCAGGGCTTCTCTGGGTGGTATTTCCCCCATGGTCTGGCTCAGGGAGCCACCACACTTCCCTTGCTCTTTGCTGGAGTAGCAACTTACCCTTGGGAGGCTGTGCAGAGCAGCCAGGCAGAGCAGCCCCCAGAGGAACCCCATTTTCCTGGAACAGAAGGACCAGCCGAGAGAGGAGTTATTTCCAGCTGTGAGCTCAGCCTATTCAGGTCTACAGGGAGAAAATTATCAACCTGGCCAAACAGGTTGGCACAGGAGCTCGTGGAAAGCAGTAGGGAGATGAACAATGCTGCAAAGAAACAACACAGGGCTCCTGGGTCTGGTGCCAAGGCAGGGAAATCAGAGAGGAGCAGGGGCCCACAGCGGAGCTGCGGCCACAGCCAGGCTCCGCTTGGATCCTGCCTGTCTGACCCTGCTGCCCTGGTTTCTCTGGATTGCAAATGGTATTTCCCTAATCAGTGCTGCACACACTGTGCCTCTGGAAGGAGACAAGAGCCTTTCTGCTCCTTTCCCATGGAAACCACCAGGATACAGGCACAGCATCCTCAGCTGTGCCCCAGGCTCTTGGGAGAAGGGCTACTGACCTGCAGGTGCTCAGCAAGTGCTGTCTGGGAGGGAATTTGCAGGTATGAAGTGCAATACCAGAGCGATTTCCCAGCATTATGTCCTGGAAGGGGGAGTCCTCCCCTTCCCAGCACTCATCTTCTCCCTTTGCTGGCAAACCCCGCCTCTCCCCCCTCCGTGCTCCAGTTCCAGTGTGGGACAGGGCTTCCAGGGTCACGGACAAAACCCCACCCATTCCCTGGCCAACGCTTCACCCAGCTACTTTTCCCTTTCAGACAGAAATAAAATACCTTCTCCTTCTCATAAAGCCTCCATGCCAAAGCCCTGCCCCCTGCACGGTGTCGCATTTAATTCCTGAGGCTGCTTTCCACTCTCCAAGCAGTCCCTGCTTCACCCAGAACTGCTGGGCTGAGATCCCACTGGCAGAAAATAACTTGAGGCCAGTTCACTCTTCCCCTTCCTTCACCCCAAATCCCGCAGTCACATACAACCCTAAATACCCTTTTCCTCCCTGCTGGTGCCCATCCTTTAACCCTCTGCCAAATTCACACCTCTCTCCCAGAGGGCTGTTGCAGGAACCCTCATTTCTGTCAAATCCTTTGGTTTGTCCCTTACCTGAGGTTGTTCATGTCCACGTTGGAGCTGGCACCTGCTTTGGCCTGTCCAGCAGCTCTGCATGGGGCACACACAGCTCTTGTCCAGCCCCCCCTCCCAGCAGCGACCTTCGGCACCACCCCCTGTTTGAGAATTTCCAGGCAAATATTGACCCACAGCATCCGGTTAAACATTTGTTTGGGGGAGAAGAGTGAATTTGTGGTGCATTTGGAGATGGGGATACACTTTTGGGCTGCTGTACCTTCAAGACAACCTTAACACCGAGTTTACCAGATCCAAAACCCGCCCCAGCAGAAGTAATTTGCAAGTGGCTCCACTTTGCATACTCTCTTCGTGCTAGGAATATTCTCTTTTATTCATAAACTTCAGTGAAAACGCAGGGCTCGGTGTTTATTGCCACAGGGCTCTCTGGTTTGGGAATTCTCTTTGCTGAAACCCCCAGCTCTTCCCTCCTGGAGTCCCAGCTGCTGCAGCCAGTGTGAGGCACTGGTTTAACAGAGGGCAGTGTAAAAGTCCGTCTGAAGCCCCTCATTTTCCATTCTGCCTTCCGATTGCCACGAGAAAGAATCCCTTCCCCCACTGCAGTTCCGGCTTAGAACAGGACACAGTGCAGGTGCAACCACTGAACCGTCATGCTGGCTGTTCCGAACAAGGCCTGGCAAGAACTTGGCAAGGAGTTGGCAAGGACTTGGCAAAGACCTGACATGGACCCAGCACGGGACAGCCTGATGCGCGGCCTGCTTCTAATCTCCATTCTTAAGCCAAATGAACTTTTGGGGTGACTCCTGTGGTCCTTCATTGAAGACCCCTCATCTGCCTCGTTACCACTGTGACAAACAAAGAATGAGAACCCTCCTCCCAAGGACTGAGACCCCTGCTATAGGGAGGAGGGGAAATTGGTGGCCTGACCACAAATGACATGACCTGTTTCCCTTCAGTGATTCAAATGGACTTATTCTTCATTGTATTCGTCTTGCTTTGGTGGTTTCTGTGGACTCACCTGTTCCCTCAGGGCGATTACAATGGGTTTTCATTGTTACACTTGTTCCCCCCTCTTTCCTCTGTGGACTATAATTGGACCCCCGAGTCGACCAGAACTTCGGAGACTCCCCCGACACGACAGACGGATCCCCATCGTCCGGACCACTGAGGATCTCGCCTGTGTTGGTAGCTATTCCCATATCCTTCCTCTTCTCTCTCTCTATTCTTCTATCTCCTTTCTGATCCCCACTATCGCATTTACTGTTTTGGCCCCTAATAAAGGTGCATTTGTTGTGATTAACTGACAGTCCCTTGTTGTTTGCCTTTGTTGCACTTTTGGGATCGGTGAAAAGAACCATCACGACACCCCGCAATAAGCGGATCGTGACATTAAAATTGGCGTCACGGACAGGATTTCTGTCTAGACAGAAGGGTTGCAGCTGAAAAGGCACCCATACTGTCTTTGGAAATTCATAAAGGATCCCTTAGTGCAAAAGGCGGGACACTGTTGTTTTGTTGTTGTTGTGTGTATCTGGTCTGGGAAGGAAGGGACAACTTGAAGAAACTAAGCAGAGCCTCCCAGGCAGATTATTGTCCTTTCACCCACCCAGGGAAGCGAAGGGCGACACAGCGAGGGCTGTGTAATTTTGTGGAACTTAAGTTGTACCTCCCTGTCGTGGTTTTGGTCCCTTCACAAAATGAGTGACAATCTTAGCGTTGAAATTAAAGCTGAATTTTATGCACTACTAGCCAAACACAATGCCAAACCTTCTACGGAAGGAGAAAAATGGGCACAGAGTAATTGGTTTAACTTAGAAAATGTTATTGATAGAGTGTGTTCATTACAACATGAAACAAAATTCAAACTGGGCAAAAATAAAACTATCTTATGCTCAGTTTTAGGAGCTTGTCTTATGGCAGCTATAGAAAATCGCTTCGAGCGAAGAAGTGAGGAACATGCTATAATAGACTCCCTTCAAAATCTAGTTGAAATTTTGCAAAAACAGTTATATGAAGCAAAAAATGTGATCTATGCATTGCGAGCTGCCTTAACAGAGGAACATGTTAACAAATCACATCATGCTGATTCCTCTACAGAGCCTGAGGAGAAGGAAACTCCTCACATTAAACAAATCTATCCTCATAAAGAACTTGAAGCAGCAAGTAATTGTGGGGAACATTGCTGCCATCACTTGAGACCCTTGATTAAAACAGAGTATAACTATCTCAGTGATGATGATCTCGAACCTCACATCACAACCAAACACATACCATCACAACTAAACACTGTCACCGAGCTAGCTAAGCTTAAAAGGGAATACGGACACCCTCCACATGAATCAGAAACAGAATATGTTTTCCGGGTGTCCCTCACTGGTGGTGATCAAATTCAATTAACTGAACAGGAAGCCAGTGGGTATTGGGGGCATGGTGTCTTCTTAACAACAGGAGAGAAAGGTGACACATGGTCCCTGACACAGCGTGCAGCTTTTTGGGCCGGGGGAACAAGCCCCTTGGAAAGGGGAGATCCCATAGCTATAATCAGTACCCCCGATCAACTCTTGGAAAATGTGCACAAAGCTGCTTGCCTGCAAATGACTCACAAAAAGAAATTAATTCCTGACTTTGAATCCCTGATGCAATTACCTGTGAAGCCCAAGATAATGACCCCTTTAATTTGTGGGCTTCCAGAATCACTCAAACCTACAGCAATTCTCCTTCAAAAAACTATAGCAGCTGTATCTCCTGTAGAAAGACCAGATAGATTTCCTAGTAACCAGAACGACCCATTTGTTCCCCTTTATGACTTGTTGAGGAAAGGGGTGAAATGGGATTGGAGTCTTTCTCAGGAGTCAGCATTGCAATTGCTGATTTTTGAAGCAACAGCTCATCAAGCAGTGACCCCTATCCATCCTACAGATCCTTTCCAGGTGGAATGGGGATTTGCCTCCTCAGGGCTGTCAGTACACATATGGCAGCGGGGTCCTGAGGGTCTGACAAGACCTGTTGGTTTTTACTCCCGTGGTTCCAAAGATGCTGAGAAAAGATACACTACCTGGGAAAAAGGATTGTTTATGGTTATCTTAGCTTTCATAGAAGTAGAAAAAATTGCACAAAAACAACCAATTGTATTGAGAGGCCCCTTCAAGGTTATTAAGACAGTCACTAGTGGGACTCCCCCTCCTGACGGGGTGGCCCAGAGGGCCTCAGTGAGAAAGTGGTATGCTCAGGTTGAACATTACTGTAACTTCTTCTCAATGACAGAAGGACCTGTAAAAACTTTAGCAGTCCAAGAAACTGAGAGCTTGGACAAACTTGCCTCTGTAATCAAAGTAACCCCTCCTTTATGCCCCGAACAATCAGCAAACTCTTGGTTTACTGATGCTTCTGCTAAAGGGGAAGGAAAAGGATGGAAATATAGGGCAGAAGCCCTCCACTTTTCCTCTGGTGAGCAAATTATTACAGAGGGAGAAGGTAGTACACACAGTGGGGAGCTGATAGCTGTCTGGAATATTTTTCAACAAGAAGCACAGAATTCCTCTTTGGTCTGCATCTACACTGACTCCTATGCTCTGTACCAAATGATCCTAATAATCCAGCTCATTACCCTGGCCAACCTGTTCTGGTGGACCTCTCTTACTATAGGACTAGTACCACTTGTGCTAAAACCCCCTCTGAATAAATATGCATGGGAAGCCTCTGGTGCTCTAGGGAAAGAGCATTGGACAAATACATGCTGGATAATTCCATCATTCTAACTTTTCTGCCTCTCGGCGGCAGAATTCTGTTGAGTTTACTTTTCCAGAAGAACTCCGAGGGACATGAAGACCACCTAATCCATGATAAAACTGGTAATACTTTTCTGCATCCTACCACAACCCCATGGCCAGAAAGCAGCTGAGTGGCCGTGGTCTGAAATAATTGTGGTAGCATGCAGAAAAAGTGAAAGGATCTCTTTAAGCACAAAAAGGTCTGCACGCACCCAAGCGTACAGGATTGTTGGCACAATTTTACACTAACACAGACTGCAGAAGTGGTTTGCTTATGGGGAAAAAAAAAACACCAAAGGGCTTTCTTTTAAGTTTATAATAAACGCTGTAGCCCAATCTACTACGGTTTATACCACCACCACTACCACCACTCGAGCCCAGCCACCAGTTATGCTTACCCCGAAAATTTTTGAAGTTGGACCATATATAATCAGGAAAACTGGCCAACAACAGATATTGTTTAATCTGTTATGGTCTCTTAAACAAGTCAAATTGCTGATGCAAAACAATGTCTCAGAAATACAACCCTTGTATCACCCTTGTTCACCCTTTTTGCAAACCTCTTTTCAGGGCTGGACAACCTGGCTGCGACAGTGGAACCCTCCTAAAAAACGGGTGCCAAGAGACATAACTGGTGTTGTGGGAACAGGATTGGGAATCAATTCAGATATATTAATGAATAAATTGGCTTCTATGACTAAAGATTTAACCAAAATACAACAACCACTGCAATCGTCCTTATCGGCCTTGAGAACACATCAGTGGTTGCTACCAAATTGGGAAAAGATACCTTAGCTCTTAGCTGTATCCAGGCTCAATTATGGATGCAGTCAGTTGCTGCCTCAATTATAAGAGAAGGTGAAGAAGGCACTTTTCCTACTGAAATTAGGAAAAATAGTCTGGGACAGTGCCACTGACTTTGAAAGAGATTTCCAATCCTGGTGGAATTTAGTGAATTTTACCTATGACCCCAGCACAAACACAGCCACAGCATTTGTGTTGACCATAAGAAATGCCTCGGTGCATTTGATATTCCCTATCATTGCACTAGGATTAAATCATGACGGAGCCATTTTCTATCCCTCTGAACATAGAGAATGGGCCCATCAAATTAATGACAAATGGCAAACTGTCAATTTAGAGTCCTGTACTATCCGAGAACAACTAGGGTTTATCTGTGAAGGTAATGCAATTATAGCTCAAGATATCTGTTTAGACACAGAACAAAATATCTGTCATTTTGATATTCATCCTAACGAGACTTCTAAAACAGTCCTTGTATATACAGGCAATGGGTGTGCCTGCTTCAGAACCGCTTGTGATACTGTATTTATAGAAAGTACAGTAGTAGATACTAAAAATCATTCAAATTATTGTGCTTGCAACTTTACTAAAATTGCAGGATGTGATTTTTCTTTTGTAGCTCCAGTTACTTCACATGAACTTTTAGAATCCAATCTCACGTTGATTCACAAGCTATTGCCTACTCCCATTGGGATGAACCTTACTCTGGTAAAGCAATTATTACTTCATCAAGATCTAATAGAGATCCTAGGAAAAATCAAGGGGAATGGACAGAAAACTCTGGTAACTGTTCATCATGATGTGCAAGAAATACATCGTGTTGTAGAAAGGGTGAAAAGTGATGCCGAGCACAGGTGGTGGGATACCCTTTTCGGGTGGTCACCCACCGCCACCGGTATCCTGAACAAATTGTGTCATCCCATTGTTGTCCTTCTGATTTTAGTTATGATTGGTTTTGTTTTATCAGTAATCTTGCTTATTGTAAATTGGAGAATGATGAAACGATTAACAAAATTAACATCTATAATTAATGCACACCACTTGGCCGACATCCTTTACACTATAGATGTTCCCAAAACTGTAGACACAAGAAGATTATAAGCTTAGAAGATATGTTTTAATCATTGTTTTAATTATTTTTTGTTTATTGATTATAAAATTGTACTCAGTAATATTGATTATACTAGGTTTATTACTTTATTGTTTAATATTGATTATACTGGTTTATTATTTGATCAATCTATTGTTTAATTGATGAATATTGATTATTATCTGAACAATTTATTGTTCAACTATTATTGATTTAATTAATACTTATTGTATTTCTGCTTATTATTTAATTACTAATATGTTGTGATTGTTTTAGTTTTCCTGTTTTCTCTCTCCTTTCCTTTTTCTCTTCCCTTTTCCCCTGGGATGTGCTGCCAACACTTGACGAGTCCTGAAGACTCCACAACGACACCATGGAAGATCTTTCGAGGGCAATCGTCAGTCACGGGGTGGTGTAAAAGTCCGTCTGAAGCCCCTCATTTTCCATTCTGCCTTCCGATTGCCACGAGAAAGAATCCCTTCCCCCACTGCAGTTCCGGCTTAGAACAGGACACAGTGCAGGTGCAACCACTGAACCGTCATGCTGGCTGTTCCGAACAAGGCCTGGCAAGAACTTGGCAAGGAGTTGGCAAGGACTTGGCAAAGACCTGACATGGACCCAGCACGGGACAGCCTGATGCGCGGCCTGCTTCTAATCTCCATTCTTAAGCCAAATGAACTTTTGGGGTGACTCCTGTGGTCCTTCATTGAAGACCCCTCATCTGCCTCGTTACCACTGTGACAAACAAAGAATGAGAACCCTCCTCCCAAGGACTGAGACCCCTGCTATAGGGAGGAGGGGAAATTGGTGGCCTGACCACAAATGACATGACCTGTTTCCCTTCAGTGATTCAAATGGACTTATTCTTCATTGTATTCGTCTTGCTTTGGTGGTTTCTGTGGACTCACCTGTTCCCTCAGGGCGATTACAATGGGTTTTCATTGTTACACTTGTTCCCCCCTCTTTCCTCTGTGGACTATAATTGGACCCCCGAGTCGACCAGAACTTCGGAGACTCCCCCGACACGACAGACGGATCCCCATCGTCCGGACCACTGAGGATCTCGCCTGTGTTGGTAGCTATTCCCATATCCTTCCTCTTCTCTCTCTCTATTCTTCTATCTCCTTTCTGATCCCCACTATCGCATTTACTGTTTTGGCCCCTAATAAAGGTGCATTTGTTGTGATTAACTGACAGTCCCTTGTTGTTTGCCTTTGTTGCACTTTTGGGATCGGTGAAAAGAACCATCACGACACCCCGCAATAAGCGGATCGTGACAGGCAGGTGCCCAGGGCCCCGTGGCTGCACACAGCAGGCTCTGATGGCCAGGCTGGGCTGAGCCAAGAGCAGCTGCTCCCTCCCCTGGGGCACAGCACGCTCCAGAGCTCTCCCAGGGCAGCTGGTCCCAGTGTCCAGGGCGTGCACACCCCGCTGGGGCACGGAGGAAAAGTCTCAGGGACGGGCGGAACTGCAGCAGAGCTGCCCTGGGTGGATTTGTGCTGCATGCAGAAGTGATGGTGATCCTTCCTGCCTCTGCCCGTGTCCTCAGTGGGAGAGGAGTCACTGAGGACCAGCAGGGAGCACCAACAGCATCTTCCACTCATCCATTCCTCGCAGGAACTCCTGGTTCTCAAGCTCACCCCAGACAGTGGGTGACAGATCTGAGCTCTCCAACCACATTTGGGAGCTACTTCCCCTTGGAAAGCAAATCCTGGGCTCCCCCAGAATACAAGGAGGAAGGAAGGAGGAGGTGTCACTTCGGCTGAGCAGCAGGAGGGCTGCAGCCAGCACACCCAGCCCCTCCAGCACAGAGCTTACACACACACACAGAGCTCTGCAGTTCTTTCAAAGAGTATATTAGAAGTAAATATTTACATCTATTGCAAATGTTAAATAGGCAACACGGGACTGAGAGCTCCCCTTGGGTAGGGATGGACAGCACTGGCCAACCACTCACCTCCCCAGCTCCCTGCAGGTGGCAGCTGGATGGAAGCCCTTTCCTCTCCCAGGACAACCCACAGCAGGCTCCTCCTCTGCCCAAGGTAAGAGCTTCCCACTCCCCTGATACTGGCTCTGGTTAGACTGAAGGATGGGTGGGAAAAGGGCTGACATAGAAGGGAGGAAACTGCTCCTACTGGTGGGGCAAAGAGCATCCTCTGTGCCTTTGGGGTGGGAACAGACAGTGCTGTCCCAAAGGAAAGGTCAAAGAGAGACCATGCTGGATTCTTGCCTCCTGCCTCTCACCCTACAAGGGCAGGAGGGCACAACACTGAGCACCTTTTTGCTGTCCTGTCTTCCCCAGGAGCCTGACCAGCACGAAGGAGAGGATTAGAAGGATTTATTGAGGATCAATGCCAGTGCACAGCACACGTGGCATTCCTCACCCCTTACTTCATCATGGGATGCTGGGGTAGGAACCAACAACAGCCCTACCCCACTGTTCCAGAAGCCAAAATCCCCATGGAAGCATCTAGTTCTGGCCTCTATAGAGAGTCACATTCCCAGCCCAATCTACCCCTCTGCAGCAGCCCACTCTCACAGGAACTGGCAGGGCAGATGGGCTTTGTGCCTTGGCTGGCTTCCATTCCAGTCCTTGCCCTGGAGCCAGCACGGCAGCAGAAGGGCTCTGGTGAGCCTCTCCTCCTCCCATGCAGGCTCTAACTCAGCTGGCAGAACCTGAAGTTCACAGAGCAGCTCCTCTGGGCTTTGAGCACCAGCCACAGGAGGAGATGCAGCTCCAAAGGCAGCAGTTCCCAGGCCCAGCTTCTGCCATCCCAGTGGGGCTCTTCAGTGGTTCAGGAGAGGAAGGGAAGGGGAAGTGCAGGTGGCAGTAGCTAAACTGTTGTGTTTTGTCAAGGGGCACCTCTTACCCCTTAACTGAAGGGGGGAGGGTACCTGTGGTCCCTATTACTGTGGAGGGCAGCTCACAGTCCCTGGGGATCAGGCACACATGGTAAGGAAAGCTCCAGGCCTCTCTGCAGGGGTGACAGTGACCTACAACGCCCAATATCTCTCCCAGCAGCAGCGGAGGTTTCTCAGTTATGGCTTTTTTTTTTTTCCAAGATACAGAAAGAGCTTAGAGACATAACAAGTACAGCTCCCCCTGCATCCTCTGCTCAGAAACATCTGCCTCTGCCTCCTCCAAGAGCCACGCTGCTGGCTTCCAGCTCCAGCACAGCACTGTGGGACAGCCACAGCCTGCCAGGCCGGGGGTCACTACGCCAGGAGCCGGATGATGCCGTTGTCCGAGCCCAGCAGGAGGTGGCACTTTGTGGGCAGCACTGCCAGGCTGGTCAATGTACCCCGAAAGTTCTCTGAGCTCAGCTTGGTCGTGCTGGTGGGCAGGGCTGAGGACTCCAGCATGGAGTAGACCCCGATCTTGTTGGCCACGGTGCCAGCGACCACTTCGTTACCGTAGAGGTCGAACGCGTGGATGGGCTCGGAGGCAGATTTGTAGTGGTGCAAAGGTTTCTGCTCCAGCTCCTTCCAGACAGTCAGGGAATGATCTGAGGAGGAGCTGATCAGCACGTTGCCCTCTGCAGCCTGCAGGAGAGGAAAGGCCAGTGAACAGACACTTCTGTAAAAACTCACAATCTGGTGCTGCACATGAGAGCAGCAGGTGGCTGCCAGTGATCCAATGGTCACAGTGCAATCCCTCAGGACAGTCTGAGCCACTTCCAAGCAGCTGATGGTACTGAGCAAGGCCTTGGGTGGATACTGCAAGGTGAAGGATGCTCTGGTAGCTGGCAATCTCCTCCAAGAGATGGGCTGGGCCTCTTCTCAACTACACCCTGACACCCAACACAACTCATTCATCATCTGTTACTACTGCAGTGGGTACAGGGGTTACCATGCAGTCTCCCTCTCCACTAAATCACCTGCCAAACAATTTTCCTTCTCAGGAGAAGGAATTGGGAGGGTCTTTCACAGTTGAAAATACTGCTGAGGGTAGGAGAAGCCTGGAGCTGCTTATTAGCAGAGCTAGTGAGAGGGTAAACAACCCACACTGCTGAACTTTGTTTAACCCACATTTGGGTCAAGGACACTGGAGACCCAGCACTGCTCCCTGGGGTGGGTAAATATGGACAAGAGTTACTCATTAGAGCAACCCTCTCGCAGGGAAGCCCAGAGCCCCGTGGAGAAAGCAACACATTTGCTCCTTCACGGAAGCCATGACCCCTCCCTGCCCCTGCTGCAGACCTGCCTGGCAGGCATTGAAACCCAGGAGGGCTGAACTCTGGCAGCACGAGTTGGACCAAGAACAGCTGGCAGCAGCACTAACCATGGGGCAGGAGAGCTTGGGCAGCCTCTTAGGGACACTGCGAGGGATGCAGCACACAAGCCCTGAAGGAAGGATGCTCCACACAGCCTCAGAGCACCAACGAGGCCCCACCCTGATCCCAGCTGAGCCTCTCACCTTGATCTGCAGGATGTCTCCCTCATGGGCAGGCCAGCCCCGCATGATGAGCCCCGTCCTGGTGTCCAGCAGCACGATGAAGCCGGAGGAGAAGCCGGCCATGACGCTGCGGCCGCTCGGACTCACGGCCAGGCAGCGGATGAGCCCCGCGCTCACGCCACTGGCCAGGCGGAACTCGTGCTGCAACAGAGACAGTCCAGCTGGGGGTGAAGCTCAGGGGAGCTGGCATTTAAGGGACAAGCTGCTTTCCATGGAGCTGGCTTTGGGATCTGGGCTTTGGGCCAGCTGTGATCCCATCATTAAGCGCAGGGCTGGAGGAAGGTGACTCGCAGCACCGCATCCCTACCTGTAGTCCCGGCTTCCTGTGGTCGATGAACCTCAGCACAGAGTCTGCGCTGGCCACAGAGATGCTGTGATAGGGAGGTGGCATGGTGGTCACAGCTGTGATGGGGACCTTGCTATCTAACTCATCAAAAGTCCGCAGAAGTTTGCCTGTGAAAGGATGACAGATATTATGGCAGGACAAGTCACACAGCAAATCTCCGGTTCTGTGCTGGTTTTTAACAGGAGCCATCCAAACTCAGCGCAGCCCCTGCCTGTAAGGGCTGGACCAGTTCACTCCAGTTCCTCACCCTTTCCCTTCTTACCCGTGAACTGGTCCCAGATGTGCACGGTGCCATCACAGCTCACCACGTGCTGCGGTGCCTCCAGCTGGCTCACGTAGAACACAGACTTCTTGTGCTCGGCGTAGGTGAAGCGCGGTGGCACCTCGCTGGTGCCATCCCCGTAGTTGTACAGCGGCCAAAGCCGCACCGTCTTGTCCTTGCTGCCGCTCAGGAAGAAATCCTCGCTGCCCAGCGGTGCCACGCACTTGATGGCCCCGGAATGCCCTGAGAAACTCTGCAGCTTGATCTGGTGGAAGTGGAAGCGGGGGTCGTGCTGGCTCACCCCGATCTCGTACTGCCAGTAGGCCAGCCAGTTCCCACACAGCATGTGGGTGCTGCGGGGCAGGTCGTGCTTCAGGGCGCTCTCCTCGCTGGACGAGCTGGGAACGAATCCATCAGTGCCAGCGCTGAGGCAGAGCAAGCCAAGGCCCTCCCGCTGCGTGTCCACGGGCACCTGGATGCGGTTCCCCACCAGGACACTCCCAAAAGTGCCAGAGTGAGTGTCCTCCTGGGGGCTAGAGAAGGGCTCAGCCCCTCGAGGGTCTTGGTCTGAGCCCACCACACTCGGTGTTTGTTCCAGGCCAACGGCCTGCAGGTTCTGGGGGTTCACGTTCTCCAGGTGGAGGCCGGCCAGCTTCTCAACCAGAGAGTGGTTGGGCACAACCGTGCGGATAACGTCACCTGAGGAGACAGAGACAGTGTGGCTGCAAGGGAAGCAATGTCCCCATCATCATCATCATCGTCCCCCTCCATACACAAGGATGTGGACGCAGCATCCCCCACGTCAGCTACATCTGCTCCCAGCCAAGGCAGCCTGAAGGCCAGGCTCCCAACCCAAGAATCAGCCCAAGCCATGCTGTAGAAGCTGTGGGTTTTCCCCAGCAGCCCTGTGAGCTGTGATTGCCCTGGAGTTCAGACCCTGCACAGCATGCCCAGAGCACAGAGCTCCCTCACAGATCCCTGGAGCTGGTGGCCAAGGCATACCCAGCAAGCAGGAGAAGGGGATGTAGGTGATGTAGGCCATCTCGGGGTTGAACACCTTCTGTAACTCCACCAACACAGACGGATCCAGGGCCAGCAGCTTCCCATCTGAAAGGGGCACCTCCATCACTGGCATCTCACAGCTGCTCAGCGACTCTGCTGTCAACCCCTGGACGAGAAAAGCAAGGTCAGATAAACCCCAAGATGAGATGCTCTTACCACACAAACACAGTTTTATGTATAGTATAGGTGTATGGCCATCACATTCCCACATTTGGGGAAGTACAGGAGGACCTCTTCCCACACCACTGACCTGGTCCTGCAGCTCCTGCAGCAGCGAGAATGCCCCAAAGAAGTTCCTCACTGTGTCACTCAGGTGCTGCTGCACCATCTCCTGCCCAATCCGCAGGCAGATCAGGGCAATGAGGCTGATTGTCTTCACGCACAGGACAACACGGGCCTGGGCTCCGCTGGGGAAACTGAAGAGGACATCCATGACCAGCCTGCCCTCCACATATCCCTTTTTTCCATCCTCTGCCTCATGCTTCCTGCCTTTTGTGTGTTATCAGGATGCTTTCAGCAGTGTACCAGTGCAAGGAGATGCACATCAGAGCAGAAACACCCCCCAGCCCTGGCAGCATTAATGCCCCCACAGAACCATTCCCAAATCCCTGATTTTGTGCCAATCCTGCAGCGCTTACCCGACAGCTGGCGAAGTGAGGAAGCCCAGCACTGGGAGCAGCACCTCCTGACTGATCTTGGGGAGGATGTCCATCAGGGTGGTGTCAGAGAGACACACCACGATCTTCTGTGTCAGTGTCACGGCAGCCAGGAGCCCGGCCTCCTTCCGGCTGTTCAGCCGGACACCGCCGGAGCCAGCGCCGGGTGCGACCTGTGAGAGGGACTCCTTCAGAGCCAGGGCCACCACCTCCCCAGCAGGACACACCAAAGGTGACCCCCGGGGTCACCTGTGCTCAGCCTCAAACCCAGCTGTGACAGCACTGCTGGTCACAGCTCCTGGAAGAGCAACCTGAGCACTGGATCTCAACAGCAAAACATATCTGGCACTCAAGGGATGAGTCCAAAAACTGACAGGCACCTACCAGCACAAGAGATGAGCCTGCAGAAAATGGGGAATGACACCCCTAAGCTCACAGATTTCCTCTGCAGAGTAAAACATCCCCACAAGCAGGAAGCTCAGTAGCAAGACCAACAACCCCACACTGGCCCAAACCACCCTGGACACCCCAGAACATCATTTACCAGCACAGAGAGAGGGGAAACTCTTACATATGCACAATTTGAAAGTAAAAATCAGTGTCTTCATCCCACAGTCTGCAGAGGAACAATCCTTGCATGAAATATCCAAGCACAAATTATGGGCAAACCTGCTGCTGACTTCCAGAAACCCAGCTTCTAATAATTTCATGAGGCAGAACTGCACATCCTTTTTCTGCTGACAATGTACTGCTGCTGTTATGGCAGTGCCAAAGAGTTAATAACATCAGCAGCAACACTAAAATATTTCTTTCTACATTGTCCTATTTCCTAACTCCTAGACAAATCAAAGACCCAAGAAAAGAGAGCCAGTAACAAAACCCACAGACAATTCCCAGTTCCTGCTATATTTCTTGTACACCTGCCATCTTCCAGCTCATCACAGAGGCTCTTCCTCTCACAAAATAGCCACCCTGCCAAATCCTGCAAGAAGGATTGACTTTATCCCATTTGTGACCTGCCAGTTCCACTGCTCCAGTATCAGGTTGCCAAATGTTGTTTCACAGGGGTATTAATCCCCTCTGTGCCCCCAAGCAATGAGCTTAGGAAAGCAAAGCAGAACAGCTGGAGCTATGATTGCAACTGGGTGGAGAATGATTTTTGCTGAAAAATGGGATTTTTTCCCCTGAAAAATCTCCCCTTCAACACTGGAAAAAGTGACAATGCCTTTTTGTTTTCCTTAAATGAACAGCTGTGGCCTCTTTTCCTCTATGTTTAAATTATCAGAAAGCTACTGAAGTTTTCCATTTGAACGAGAATCCATAACCAAAGTGTTTACAACCACTAAAGAGGGAGCAATATGAAAAATAAGCCTGTTTAAAACATTCAAACCCTTTTTCTTTGTAATAAAAAAAATTAAGATTTTCAACCAGCTGCATTATACATTTCCTTTTTGCTATGAACTTCAAGCTGCAAAGTTGGTGAGCCTTGCCAGTGCTTTTTATTCAGTTGAAAACCCGTTGGTCTCCCCCCAGTTCAGCCCTATCTACCCACACAGACCTCTGTGAACACTCACTCCAGCAATCTCACAGCAGCACAAGCTGCTCCTCCTGCCTGTTATCACAATCCCACCCTTGTGCCAGCTCTGTTTGGGCACAGAAAAGCAGAATAAATGCTTTTTCTCTGCTTTCACAAGGTCTGACAGGGAAAGAGGGGTATGAACAGAGCCGTGTGCTTTGCTGGGAGCAGTCTGGAGCTTGTGGCAGGAGGTGAAAGTGCCTCTCCTGCCCTTCTCAGCCAGCACAGCCAGAGCTGCTCAGCCCATACTGGCCCAGACAGAGCCCAGCCAAGCTCAGTTTTTATGCAAGAGGCTCCTGGTGAGGCTGGACTATTTTTTTTTTTTTTTTTTTTACATCTTCCCTTTGTGCCTGGACACAACTCTTGCCCCAACAGAGAGGAGAAAAAGGCAATACTGACCAGGTAGCTGATGTAGGGCAGGTACTGGTAGGTGAGGACAGGCTCTCCATACAAATATGCCACGTGCACGAGGCAGGCCAGCACTGGCTTGGACACCTGATCTCCCAGCACGGGCCGCTTCTGGTAGATATTTCCTGTACTCAGAGGACTGTTCTCATCACTGCTCGGTACAAACTGCTGCCTGGTTGGGCCTGCCCGGAGAACAACACTTGATGAGCTGAAGCAGCAGCCACACCCAAGCAGACAGACTGGGGGCACAGCCCACCCTGGACCCAGGGGAGAGGCATTACCGACGTAGCAGGACGTGAGCAGCCGGAGCAGGTTCCTGGCGATGAAGCGGGACGTGACGGTCGGGCCCAGCTTGGCCGAGAGCCACCTCACCATCTTACAGGCTGTGTCTGCAAAACAACAGCAGTCCCAAGGACAGCGCCCAGCACGGCACAGATTAGCTATCTAACACTCTAGCAGTCCCTGCTGCCCCAACCCTGACTCTCAGAGCCACATGCAGTCCTGGCCTCTTACCCTGGTTTCATCACTGTCCCCAAGCTGGGACCACAAACACCCCCAAACCTGGACCTGCTTCTCCCGAGGCTCTGCCCAACAGCCAGGACACTGGCAGGGTCTTACCCAGCAGTATGGTCTGCTCTTTGTCATCAGAGTGATCTGGCAGCTCCTCTCCCTCCCCATCCTCTGGCTCGCTGCTGTCATCAGCCAGGGTGACATCCACAGAGGCCCCAGCAGCATCCACGACCACCGTCAGCTCCGCGTCGACCACCGCGTCCTCGTGCTCATCTTCCTCGTGCTCCTCTTCCTCCTCCTCCGAGTCCTCGCTCTGCTTCAGGTCCTGGCTGCTGTCCATCGACTTCAAGCTGCTCTTGTCCTTCTGGGAGTCCCCATCTGCAGGTCTGTCCTCGCCCAGGGACACCTCGCTGGCGCTGCTCTTGTCACTCAGCCGGCCGAGGCTGAGCGATTCCTGCTCCTGGGGCTGCAGGGATTCCCCGACGTAGAGGCCACTCTGGAAGTCCTCACCCTCAGGCAGGTAGGCCTGGTCGTGGAAGCTGACCCCAGAGGTGTAGTCCAGGAGGTCAAGTGCAGCAGAGCTGTGCTCCACGTCCATCTTGATCTCCTCCCCAAACACACACGACACCGGGCTCTCCCCTCCGCTCTCATCATCCTCAGCGGCGCCGAGGAAGGATTTGCTCTCCTCGCGCGAGCTCTCGATGCCCACGAGGATCTGCAGGATGTGGGGCAGCAGGTTCAGGAGGAAGGACTGCAGCCCCAGGCGCACGATCAGCTGGGCCACAAAGCAGTCTGTGTAGAGGTAGAACCGGCCGTGGCGGGAGCAGGGCGTCTCGTAGGCTCCGATCAGGGGTTTCAGCAGGTATTTATTGGCGTTCTTGGGCCCGAGGGATTTAGCTATGGGTTCAAAGAGGTACCACGCTGCGTAGACAGCGGTGTTTTCCTCAGACATCAGGGATAATATGAAAGGCAGAAGAATCTCCAGGCCCTCAGGAGTGATTTCAGAAAGGATCCCCTCCAGCTGCTGCCACAGCTGGAAAACAAGCTCCCGGCCTTGCCCTTCATCCTCGATCTTCTTTGCCTGATAGGTGAAAATGAACTTGTGCAGTGCTGGGAAGTACGTGGGGAAGGGGACAATGGAGCTGAAGGGGCTGAGGAGCTGCGTGGGACAGGGTGGGGGGAGGCCCTGGGAGATGGGTTTGTATTCAAACAGCTGCACTGCGCCCTTGCCCAGCCTGCTCTTCAGCAGCTTCTCCACGGGCACGCTGAGCTGCAGCAGGACGTGCAGCACGTGCTGCAGCGGGGCCGGGATCTCCTTGGGATGGTAACGGCAGAGGTTCCTCACCATCAGGAACCGCTCCAACAGCGACGCGTCGGGCTTCGAAGGACGAAGCCTCGGTGCAAATATAATCTCAGCTACCAGGATGCCCAGAGCTTGCATGTCCCTCTGGAAGAGGTCTGAGAGACTCAAGGGTGGCTCTTCCCACGGCTGCTCCATCAGCTGCATCTCGCTGCTTAAGCCTTTAACCAAGAAATTGTCCAGTTTCTCCAGTTCCTCCAGGGCCTGGAGCGGGTTGAAGCCTTCAGGAAGCGTGATCTTCATGTCAAGCTGATCCACAGCCCCTGCCTTGCTCCGACGGAGCGGTCGGACCCCCGAGGATTTGCCGTCGGTGACATAAGCAGGGAGGGTGGAGGGCTGTGCTGGAGGCACAGTGGCACAGGGCTGGTCAGGGGCTCTCCCAGGAGCAGAAATGGAATCCAGGGCTTCTGTGCCTTGCTCCAAATCATCCTCACCAGCGATGGGTTTCTCCCCAGACCAGGTGGTTTCACTGGGAGTAGCCTCCAGGACCAGCCCGTTGACTGCATCTGTCACCTGGCCTTGGATGTCCTCCAAAACCACGGTCTCCCGGATGTTCTGCAGCAGAGGCCGGGCAATGGCTGGAGCTTCAGCAGGAGTGTAGGCAGGTCCCACCATGCGCCTGGGATGGGGCTGGTCAAAGAGCTGCACGACCCCGTAGGTCGTCAGGTGCGTGTGGTTGTCAACCAAGTGGAGGCAGACGTTCTTCTCCTTGACTGCATCCTTCCCCAGCAGCTTGTAGCCAAACGTGAGGTCGATCCAGTGGTGCAGGTCCTGGGAGACCTCCCAGCTCTCCAGCAGCATGCGGTGAACTTCGATGAACTCCTCGTAGGAGCTGCACCACGACGGCACATCCAGGTCGGGCATGTCCGGGTGGATGGAGCGGAAGATGGAGGGGTCCGTGTAAAACTCTGGGATGCACTCGTCAGGTGTCCAGCTCTGCATGCGCTCCATGCTGGCTGGGTACTCGTTGGGCTCCCACTGGGACCTCACGTGGCAGCACAGCACTGCCTTGGGTGTCCTGCGGGCCGTGTACACGTAGTAGGTGATGTCCGAGAGGACGTCCGAGATGTGATGGGGGACGTGGAGCTGCTCCCCACTCGAGCCCCCCGCAACAAACGCCTGCTTGGTCATCTCGTAGGTGAAGTCCAGCTGTTTGTCCCCCTTGTTGAGACGGAACTTGGATTTCCTCAGGTCCCTGAACTTGCCGTTTTTGGTAGTGAAGTCCACCACCCACGGAAGAACCGGGTGGTAATTGGGGTCTCCCATTCTCCTCCCAGCCAAGCTGTTCAGACGCATAAGGTAGTCGAAGTTGCTGACCTGCCCGTGCACCCACTGCAACACCAGGTCTCGGAGGTCCTTCTGGCAGGCACTGCATGCCACCTCCTGCCTTTGCACACAGCTTTGCTCGCTCTCTCGTTCCAGACCATCCTCCAGATTCTCCTCCTCCTCCCCCGGTCCCTCGTACCCTCTGAAGTTCACACGCAGCCGGCTGCACAGCTTCTCATCCACAGCCACGTCCCGAAGGGAGAAATCTCCACAAGCCAGACCCGCCTGGTGACAAGCCCTCATGGCCTGCAGCACGTGGAAGAGGAGGAAGAGGATCTTGGCGTGGCTGTTGGTGAGCTTGGCCGGGCTGAAGGTCACAATGTCGTGCAGGCAGTACTGCACATAGGGGTAGATGATGTACAGCATGTCGGCCGACTCCAGCAGCGCCTCAGCCTGCAGCACGTTGGGGCACGAGGGCACCCCTTTGGCCACGCTCTCCTTGGCAGGGGACGTGCCAGGCACGTTCCTGCCCACCTGGAGGACGGGGCAGCCGTAGGCCCTGTGCAGGGCAGCCCTCAGCGCGTCCAGCGCCGGCACCGTGGGCGGCGCGTCCGGGCGCCGGTAGGGCCGCGCGTACAGCCCGTGAGCCCGGCCCCACAGGTTGTGGTAGTTCTGGGTGGCCACGCTCTGCATGAAGCCGTGCAGGGTGTCCACGCCGCCGCCGCCGCAGCGCTGCTCGGGGGGCTGTGCCCGCAGCGGGTACCCCAGCCGGGCCTTCCGCAGCCCGTGGATCTCCACCCGCGTCCAGCCCGCTGGGAGTTTCTGCACCGAGTGCTGCAGGAACGTCCTGACCTCCACCTCGCTCAGCCCCTCGGGCCGCGGGCAGGCCGCCGGCAGCACCCGGCGCTCCTTGAGGCTCTGCAGCCATTTGGCCGGCACGAAGGCGGTGACGTGGGTCCTCTCGGGGGCCAGCTGCCGGCGGTCGATGTTCAGGTCCTTCTCCACGCTCTGCAGGAAGCCTTCCATGCTGGATTCTGCTGGGAGAAAGGTGGCCCAGACAGGCTGTGAGTGAGCAGAGCACAGAACCACCCTGCCCGCCCCAGCGAGCAGCGAGTCTCACTTCCCCATCGGCGCTTGGGTAAAAGAAAAAAGGTGGCTTGAGGAGCTTGGTCACTGTGCCTGTGTGTGGGGGCTGAGATGGGACCAGCCCTGGCTGTGAGGGACAAGGTGGGACCTCTGCAGCCAGGCAGGGTGACATGGTGGGGCTCCCACAGCCCCCGGCAGGGGGACACGATGGGGACACGATGGGGACTGGCACATCCAAGTGCTGGGGGAAGGGACACTACAGGATCTCTGCAGGCCCAGGGTTGCTGGGGACACACACAGTGGAACATCCACAGCCAGGGCGAGGTGGTGGCACCTGCTCAGCCCTGGGCTTGAGGGACACAATGGGACATTCTCAGCCCCAAGGACTGAAAAGGACCGCGATGGGATATGGAGGGGGACATGTGCAGCCCCAGGGCTGGCGGTGGGGACACAACGGCACCTCCGCAGCCGCAGGGGGTACACGAGGGCACCTCCAGCATAACCCCCGTATTAGGGACACAAAGGGACCTCTGCAGGGCGCGGAGAGGGGCCACGGGGGCGACCCAGAGGATGCTGACAGCAAGGAGCACGGACCCAGCACCGAGGCACCGCCGCGGCCGGCCAGGCGGCCCCGGCCCCTCGGGGCCCTCGCTACCGGCGGGGGGACCGCAGAGCCGGGCAGAGCCCCGCGGCCCCGAGGGCCGCTCCGGGGAGCCCTCATCCCCCCGCGGGCCCCCTCACCGCCCCGGCGGCCCCGCGTTACCTGGCGGCGGCGGCTCAGCCGCGGCGGGCGGCGGCGGGGGCGGCCCCGGCCATGTTGGTCAGGTGACGGCGGTCACATGCGGCCGCCGCTCCGCCATGTGCGCGGGGGGGGCCGGGCCGCGCTCGCCGCCGGGCCCCCGCGGGGCCGGGCCCGGGCTCCCTCCAGCGGCCGCGGGCCGGGGGGGGCCGCGGCGGGTGCGCGCGGCCGGGGCGCGGGGCCGTGCATGGGCAGCGGCGGGGCGTGACGCGGCGGCGGGGCGTGACGTCACCGTGACGTCAGAGGCGCCCCGGGCTGTCAGCTGGAGCCGGGCGAGCCGCGCTGACGAGGCAGCCGGTCTTAAAGGGGTCCTCACCCGCCGCGGGCGGACCCCACCGGCGGCAGGTGAGTGCCCGGGGCAGCCGGCGCGGGGCAGCGGGGCCGGTCCAGCCCCGCCGCCCCGGGACCCTGCCGCCCTCTGCCCCGCGAGGCACCGCACGCTACGGGAGCTGCCCGGCCCCGGTGACCGTGAGCCGAGCCGGGTCCTCCCGGCGCCGCCCGGGCGCTGCCGGGCCTCCGAGCCCGGCGGGTGCGGCGGTACCCACGGGGCACACGGTCACGGCAGCCACGGGCGGCCGGACCGCGCGCGGCCCCTTTAAGGGCGCCGGGGGCTCCCGCCGGGCAGCGCCGCATGGCGCGGCGGCGCGTGGGAGTCACGTGGGTGGGACGTGGCGGCCGCCGATTGGCCGCCCGGCCCCGGCCCGCTGCAATCAGCTGTTACTGGGACGAAGGGCAGGAAACGGCCTTAAAGGGGCACCGCACCTCAGAACCTCGCCCCGCGGGGCGGGAGTGGCAGCGCCGGGAGTGCCGGCGGGGCAGCGGGCGAGCGCCCCTGGTCGGGTCGGGCCGGGCCGCCGCTGCGCTGCGCTCTCCCCCGCCGGCACCCGCGGCGGGCGCGGCCCCTTTAAAGAAGTTGTCCAGTCATCGCGCGGCGCTGCCAAGTCATCGGGGTCAGCCGAGTTCTCGCGGCCACGCCCCCCGCGCACGCCCATTGGTGCGCGCGGCGAGCGCTCACTTCTGATTGGTCGAGGACTTAGAGCAACTTCTCGGAATCGGGGCTGTGTCACCAGCCCCGGCGCGGGGAGGCGCCGCCCGACGGCGGGTGGGGGCGGCCGGGCTGTGCCCGCGACGGCGCCACGCCCCGCCCGGGGCCCGCGGAAGGGTCGAGCTCCTTCGGAGCCGCCCTGCCCCCGCCGCCCCTTCACCCGCTTGAAAATGCCAACTCACAGCACGCGGGGCACGCCGGGAGCGCCGCGCCGCACTACAACTCCCGGCGTGCCCCGCGGCGGGGTGGCCCCGTCCGTTCCTAAGGCAACCGCCGCCCGGCCGGGCGGGAGCCGAGCTCTCCCCCCCGGGGGGTGGGCGGGGCAGAGCGCTGGCTTTCCCTTCCCATTGGCTGAGCCGTGGGTAGCGCCGGGCCGCCATTGGCGGGAGCGGGTGGCAATCGCGGCGCGGGGGCGGGCGCGGCGCGCGCCGGCGGTACCGGCCGGCGATTGGCCCGGGGGCGTGGCCGGGGGGCGTGGCCGGGGGCGGCTGCGTCATGACTCCGCCAGCTGATCCGGGACGGAGCCGGCGCGCGGCGGGGGGAGGCGGCGGCACCGGCACCGGGCACGGCCGGGGCGGCACCGGCGGGGCGGCGGCGCCGGGCCGGGTCGAGCCCGGCCGAGCCGCGCAGGTGGGTCCGCCGGTACCGCGCTGGGTCGGGCGGTTCGGGTGGCGCGGAGCCCCGCGCGGCGCCCTCGGCGCTCCGGGGCTTGAGGGGCCCCACCGTGCCCCGTTAGGGAAGGTCACCTCTCCCCGGGGCACGGCGGCCATGGGGGGGGGTGCGGCGCGGGGCGTCCTTCGCCGGGCTCCGCGGCGCCGCCTGGGCCGGGCGGCCTCGCCCCCGGTGTCGGCGGGGCGGGAGGGGGGGCCGGGGCCGCGGCCCGTGCGCGGCTCCCGCTCCCGGGGGTCCCGGCGGGGCGGGCGGGGCCGCGGCCGGGGCCTCCCCGCCACGGGCGGTGGCCGCCCCGGGGGTGACCTTCACTCCGGGACCGGGCTGGGCAGACTTTGACCCGCGGCCGCTCCTCGCCGCGGGCACGGAGCGGAGCATCCCGGGCAGCGGAGGGCCGGGAGGGCGGCGGGGTGTCCCGCAGGGAGTGGAGGGAGCGGCTTTGCCGTGGAGCGGCGTGGGGGGAGCTCCCTCCGTTAAGGGGGAGGGGGGAGTTGGTTTTACCGGGAGGAGAGACACTGGGGGAGGGGGGGTGACCCGGTTATACCGGGAGAGGGGCGCCAGCTGGGGGCACAGCGTTCTTTATTAGCGGGGTGAGCTCCCACCGGGGCCCTTCCCAGAGCCGCTGGGGTCTGTCGGTGCTGAGAAGGGCTGGGTGGGAGCCCTGTTACCGACACGACCCCCCCTCGTCGGTCCCCGGTGCCGGCGCGGCCCCCGGTGGCGGCGGGGCCGGTGGCTTCAGCGGCGGGTGCTGATTCACGGGCCGGCGGGGGTGGAGCAGGGCCGGGACCAGCTCGCTGGAATCCGGACCAGATGTACCCGGCACGCCAGGAATGCTCGGCATCCCCGCCGGGCCCCGCCGCCGCCGCTGCGCCCCGGCCACCGGCCCCGCACCGAAAGCCCCGCAGCACCCACCGGGTCCGGCCTCCCCCGCTGCCCGCCCGGGCCTGGGGCCAGCCTTTGGGGTGACGCTGGTGGGAGGATGCTGTGGTGGCCCCCCGGGGGTTTTTCCCGTGTTTCCCGTTGCCATCTGTCCCCCACCGTGCCCGGTTTCCCGGGAGGTTCCCAAAACTCGATCCCTAGCAGCACTGGGTGTTGTAGAAAAGGGGTTTTTCCGGGGTCAAGGGGGGGAAGCAGTGGGGTCCAACACCAGCCCCGGGATTGGCGTCCTCACCCTCCAACAAAACGACTCCGAAGGGGGCTGAGCTGCCCGAAATTCCCCCGCCGGTAGCTCGGCAGCAGCCGCCTGACAAAGTGTCTTCCCCGTCAGGAAGCAGCTGGCTCCCGTCCAGGTGGGACCCTGCCAGCGCTGCTGGATGCCCGAGGTGAGCCCTGGGAACGCCGTGACCCCCACCTGCAGTGCCCTCCCTGCTGCGGCCACCAGGCCCTGCCGGAGTCGCTGGCCTTATCTCTTATTTTCCAGCAGAAATGGCCTTGGATTTCCCTGCCTGTTCCTCGCGGTTTAGGGCTGGCTGCAGGTGCTGGAGCTCACACACCACCTGCTTTGGGAGCGGGGAGGGACGGGGAGAGTTGAGGTTGGAGCTGCCTCTGGATTTCCTTGGATGGGGGGAGGACAGAGCAATAGGTCAGCATTGTGAGGAGGGAGAGAAGCTGCTGTGGGTGCCAGCTCAGCTCGGCACAGTTCAGTCCTGGCTCTGAAACGTGTGTTCCCTTCCCAGGTGCTGCCATGCTGCCCTGCTCCTGGCTAACCAGCACCAGTTCTTCAGTGGCAAGCTTTATGTCCTTCTCCAGTAGCTAAAGCTGCCAGTTGAAGAACTGTTGAATGTAGCCACTCTCTTCTCGTCACCGGGACCTTGGATGCCAGCCAGAGCCGTGCCATGAGCCACTCTGCAGAGTCCTGAGGATTGGAGAGCTGAGGATGAGTCCGACCAGGATGAAGAAAGCCTCCTGGGAGCTTCCAGACAGAGCCTTGGCTGGAGGATTGTAGGCAGCTGTGGCAGAAGGGATGCCAAATTGTGTCCCCCCCCCCGCCCTCAGTGGGGTGGCATTGAGCTGGGAGGAGACTGAGAGAAGCATTAAACGTTGTTTTGCTCAACTGTTCAGTTTTAGGAAGTTTGTTGCCCGTGGGTTGCCCGGATCAGGTGGGAGGATGGTGGGGGGTGCAGACCCTGGCGGGGGGCACAGCACCAGAGCTTGATCCTTCATGTGCCCAAAGGCTGGGCGTAGCCCACAGCTCTGACCTGCTGCTGAGCTCAGGAGCTGCATTCATCCTGCAGCGTGCCAGGCAGTGGGATGGAGCCCGGGGAGAGGGCTGGCTGCACACCCACGCTGCCCCGCTGCGGGTCGGGCTGGGTGCGGTGGGGCCGGGCCACTGGGCCAGGGTGACTCAGGGCCGAGTCACGCACGGCTCTGGACCCGGCCCTGGGAGCCACGCTGCAGTGCCAGGGTTCCGGGTATTTCGGAGCTAGCAGCACTCAGAGGGGCTAGTTCACTCAGTGGTGAACTTTACTGGGCTCTTCTGTGGTGCAGGCTCTGGCTCGTTGGTGAACAGAAGCAGAAGGCTGCCCTAGAAGGAAATGGGAAGCTGCTCTCCAGGGCTGGAGGAGCCCCTGCCTTGCACCGAGCGAGAGGGGAGCTCCACAGGCTCAGCAAGGGCTCCAGGGAGCCTCTGCACGCCAGGCTTCCCCACAGCAGTGCCAGGCCACCAGCTCCCAGGCTGCCTTGGTGAATGGGAAGCAGGGGAGTGTCCAGGCACTGCTGCTCAGAGCCTGCCAGGAAGAGCACAGCTCATCCCAGCTCCGAGGGCGGGCAGGGAGGAACAGCCCTGTGCTGAAATGTCTGCACAATCTCAACTTAATCTGCCTGCCCAGGCTCCAGCTGCCCAAGGCAGGGCTGCTCCCAAACTTTGGCACCCAGCAAAGCACAGAAAAGTGGCCTGGTGTCCATTAAGTGGTAAAAGTGGAATAAATCTCTTGTCCCGGGGTCTTTCCTTCTTACATAAAGCTGCTGTGCTCGGTGTGTTCTTGCCGATGGTTACAAGAAGCTGAGTTTCTTTGGGGTGGTTGTCACCCAGAGGGGGTGGGACTGCTGAACACCCTTGGATCAGTTCCTCCAGCTTGAGGCAGAGCCTGTCTCTTCTACCACAGCTGCCCTGCTGCAAGTCCATGCAGAGCAGCTGGCACCTGCTCAGTGCCCAACACATCCTGGAGTGCATGAGGGGCAGAAAGTCATGGTGGGGGTGTGGAGGGTGCCTGGGGGCAGGGAGGAGCAGCTCCTGGGCCATGCTCCCCCTCTTCTGCAGCACAGATTGATCTGTATGAGAGCTGTGTGCTCAGTGTGCCTCCCAAATCTACACCTTCCCTTTCGTGCAGGAACAACCTGTGCTGCTGAAACCCAGCTGCTGAAATCCTGGGTAAAATGTGGCTCTTTCAGAGCAGAGAGTTGCCCTGAGCAGAAGCACCAAACCTCTGAGGTCAGGAAATGTAAAACGTTGTGTTTCAGGTCAAATTCATGTGTGAGGTTCCAGAGGACAGGTTTGGGTGTTTAACACAAAACCAGCACTGCAATCTCTCACCTGGGCTCAGGCTCTGGCTCTCCTGCACTTCATGTCAAACCAGAGGGGCTTTGGGCTGTCAGTGAGTGTCCCTGTGGGAACTTGCCTGGCTCCTGGGACTTACCCTTCCTCCTGCACAGCCCCATGTGACTGGTGAGTAAGTGCAAGGTTTCCTGTAAGAAAGCACAGCCTGGCTGTGCAAAAATCTAGTAACTCTTTCCTCTAGCATCTGGCCACCTCCTCCAAGCATCCAGCATGCGGGGACACAGCAGGAAGGGCTGGATCTGGGATTTCTCTGCTCGCTGCAGCAGCTAACATGATATTCAAGGCAGCAGTGACACTGCCAGCAAGTGCTGCTGGCTCAGAGGCTGGGTGGCATCCCTCTGTCCTTAGGGGCAGGGTATTCTGTGCAAGTTCCTGCACACAGCCCACCTCGTTCCCTGCTGGGAGAGCAGCTTGTCTCGGTCACAGCTCCCCTTGCTGGGAAAATGTGTTTTTGCAAAGGAGAAGGTCAGCGTGACCGGTGTGCTCAATGAGAGCTCCCTGCCAGCAGGGAAGGAGCAGGAGGAGCTGGTGCATCTCTGGCTGGTGCATCTGTGCATGTGTGGTGGCTGCTGGCAGCTCAGACCCTCAGCTGAGCCCCAGGCCATGGGCATCCTCCTCTTGCCCAGCACAGCAGAACACCAGCTCTGCTGAGCTTTGACAGCACAAGTGGACAGCCAAGGGCTGTCTGCAAACACAAAATGCAGGTGCTGGGTTCAGCTTTGCTGATGGTTTTATTGCTACAGGGTGGGAGGATGTGGAGCTGTTGACACTTGGCTGTGAGCCCCTCACAGGGGGCACACACCAAACTTAGCTTTGTGCCAGCGAGGGGACGTTGCCAATGTCACAGGCCCTGAAAGCAAGAGGTAGGTTGGGGATTTGCAGTGACTCCTTTTGGTTTTGTGTCTCTCAGTGGGCTCTGCTGACGTGGGGAACAGCGCAGAGCCACCCACCAGCTGGGTCAGGATGTCACTTACTCTGCTTCTTCTTTGGAGATTTGTTTCCCCAAGTACAAAACTTCTGCAATCAGAGACACCATGGGGTCACAGTTCAGGCTGGCAGCTGCAGTCACATGGCCATCCCTGGGATGGAAAGAGGAAGAATGTGGATCTCCTCAGGGTACACAGCTCAGCACAGCAGCATCCCCGTGGCACAGTGGCCAGGGAGCAGCTGTGTTTCAGAGGGCTCAGGGCAGGGTGGCTGGTGCTGCAGGATGCACAGGGACTCGTGGCAGATTGCCTGGCACTGCTGGGAGCTGGGCACCGAGCCTGGGAGCAGTGGGGCAGAGGCAGAGATGTGTCCCAGGCTCTCTGCCCAGCTGGTGTCATCATTTGAGTTCATTCTCTTCTCCTTCCCTGCCCTGCCTTGGGTTTTCTGTGCTTCAGCACCCAGCAGCTGCCTTTAGTGCACAGCCAGGAGATGTGGGATCTCTGCAGCTGTAAGAGAGAGGACTGTGCCCTGTTTCCAGGGCATGGGCTGGCCATGGATTCACTCACCTGATGTAAAAGATCAGGAATTTCTGTTGCTCCAGGCTGCCCTTCACAACAGTGTCCGTGTATCCCTTCCCACAGCCTGTGGGGGAGAGCCTGCTCAGGGAGCCCTGGCACAGCAGTTTGCACCCATCCCACCTCAGAGCCAGTGTGGCAGGGACAGAGGGGACAGTGCTGGGGCTGGGACAGGGCTGGGGAGCAGACACGAAGGCCCTGGCCAAGCAGAACTGACTTTGAGCCTCTCCTTGGTTTGGAGAGCGAAGTTCTTCCTCTGTGACCTCTAACCCACTGGAGATCAGCAAAGAACAAGAGCTCTGGGTGGCCTCCAGGCCTCAAACTCACCATGGCAGCCAGTCCAGAGCTTGAGCTGCTTCAGGTGACCTCTGCAACCACAGTGTGTTTGCAACCCCAGACCCAGCTGGTGGGATGGAATTCCTCTCTTCCCCTCTCTGCCCTTCCTACCTGCATAGCGGATGCTTTTCCCAAGCAACGTGGTCCAGAAGTAAGGAACAGTGTGCAGCTCCTTCCCTCTCCTCAGCATGTTCAAAGCAGCACAGTGACCTGGGGGGAACCAGCACGGAGAATATTTCTCTTGCAGGTCCCTAAAAATTGTTCCCCGTGTCCCCTGCTGTCCCTCCTGTGCCATTCCCATCTCTGAGGGAGCTGGAAGGTGACGTGGCTGTCCCTCACCGTGGGCCTCAGCCACTTGTTGGTGGTGGATGCTGGACCTGTCCCCATCGAGCAGAGCTACTGGGAAGGTGACCACGTCCCCCGCAGCGAAGACGTCGGGGATGTTGGTTTGCATGTGCTAATGAGCAAAAGGCAATTAGCACACTGCTGAGAGAGGAGGGATGGGGTGGGAGCTGGGATGCTCAGCTGGCACTCACCAGATTCACCAGGATGGCACCTTTGTCATCTCTGGCAATGGAGGTGCCCTTCAGGAATGCTGAGTTGGGGGCTGACCCTGCGGGGAGAGGAGAAGGGATGAAAAGCGGCGAGGCTCTGCAGGGACAGGGAGGAAATTTGGCCTCACAGCTCCCGTTCCTGCTTGGAGCAGAGCACTTGGAGCAGTGACCTGTGCTTGGGCTGGTGCTGAGCCAGTGCAGGGGCAGCAAAACCAGGGCCCAGGACACAGCACGCTCTGCTAACACAGCAGGGACCTGTGGAGCTCAGCGAGAGCCAAAGGCACAGCGAGAGTGTAAGCAGCTCCTCTCCTCCTGCCAAGTGTGTGCTCAGGGGCTGCTGACTTTTCCAGGTGTTTGGGGCCAAGAGGAAAGGCTGGATGATAACACAGTGGGAAAGATAACAGCAGGGAATGGTGTCCTGGAATTGAGCTGTGATGCCCTGGGCTTGCTGGATGTTCTCCCCATTCCCAAATCTGCCTCCCTGTCCCAGCTGGGGTCTCTTACCTATTCCCACCACTACCACATCTGCAGGGAGCTTCTCTCCGTTGGCAAGAACAGCCTCTGTGACCTAGGAAAGAAGGAAAGGTCATTAATAAAGAGTTAAAGCCTCTGTCCTAATTCCCACAGCCTCCCTGCTGCTTTGCTCTTTGCTGTCTTCTTTCTTCCCCAGGTTTGGATCACCTTGTCCAACTAATGTGTGTTGCTGGGAATGTAAAAGAAAATCACGCTGCTGTCCCTGGGATAGGAACATTTACTGGTGCCCTTTGAGCCCAGAGCTGTGCTCAGTGAAAAGGAAGGGAGGGTCTAGACATGGGGGAGGAGAGCCTGATGTAGGCACTGGGTTATATCTCAACTTGGGCTTTTTTCCCCCTAAAATTAGCAGTTCAGGGATCACAAAGGCATGACTGACCTTTCCATCCTTTCCTCTCAGCTCACAGAGCTCTGTTTTCATGTGGAACTTCACCCCTTTATTTTGCAGCATCTGAAAAGGACTGGTTTGAGTATTCATTAGGAAATTCCAGGCTATAAAAACAGCTGTACCCAGCCAAAACCCAGGCAGGCAGCTCTGCTGCTGCTCCAGGCTGCAGGGAGATTCCATTTGTGTCCCTGGCTGCTGCAGGCAGCCTGGAAGCCTGGCTTTTCTCTGCAGTCCTGCTCAGGACTGGCGTGTGAGGTGGGTTTGGGGTGAAGAATTGATGTGTGTGGGGGGGAAGATTGGGGCCAGCCGTGTGTGCAGAGCTCGTGGGTGAGGACAGAGGCTGGGCATGCAGAGTTATGACTCAGCACAGGGGCGAGGTTTCCTGGGCTGATGTGGATCCCGGGGCTGCTTGGATATCATGTGTTCTCCATGCTAGAAATCAGCCCCAGGTTTTCCTAACCTTCATGGCAACGCCTCCAACCTGAGGACCCAGGGCGTGCTGGAAAGGGAACTCCTCTCTTTCCACCACTGAGATGGTTCCAGCCTTGTCTGAGAGGAAGGCAGCCACCTCCATTCCTGCAAGGAAGAGGCATGCCCAAGGTAAGCCTGCTGCAAGTATGAACCTGCACCCTTGGAAACCTTCTCCCCTTCCAGGAGAACAAATCTGATGTGCTGCCAGTGCTGAACTGCTTTGCTATGCATTTCTGGGCTGAGGTATTTAGCTCCCCACCGTTCCTTGTTCTCCTAGATATTAGGAGATGCAAAGAATAGCTCCTGGTTCTGTCAAAAAAAACCAAAAAAACAAAAAAAAAAAAAAAAAAAAAAAAAAAACAAAACAAAAAAAAAAACAAAAAAAAAAAAAACAAAAAAACAAAACCCACACCTCCTTTTCTGTGCCTTAGCCCCTTGCTTTCCCAATGTTTCTGGGGAATCCAGCTCCCCTGGAGGACGGTGACCTTTCCATAAGGCACATTATTTCCCTCTGTCCATGTGTAGAAATTGTTTATAGCTCTCAAAGTTTCTGGCTATCAGAGGAAAGAATGAGTGTGTGCTGTGTAACACACACCCCCAGCAGCTCCAGGGCTCCAGGGAGGATCCCAGCTGGGTAGAAAAGGAACATCCCTTCCCTGAGGGCCTCCAGTTAATGTGCACACGCAACAACAGAAGGGGGTTTGAAGGCTCTCACTGATGGTTTGACACCCACTCCAGCCTGGTACCTATGAATGAAGCTCCCACAATCACCAGGTTCTTCCCAGTTGCCAGCTCCAAGATCTTGCTGGACTCTTCTGGGGTTTGGAGCGTGCATATGTTCTGCAGGTCTGCGCCTGGGACTTTGAGGAAACCAGGGCTGGAAGAGAGAGAATCCAGATGCATTTCATGGTATAAATTAAACAGAAAGAACGAGAAGGGAGCACAAACCCACGGCTGTGTCATTCCATTCTGCCCTTCCATCTCACTTCCTGCCTCCACCTCTACATCCCAGTGCTGTCCTGCCTAAAGTCCTGTGTGTGGCAAACACTCTGTGCACTCACTGGCTGCCTGTTGCAATGAGCAGCTGGTGGTACTTCTGAGAGGACCCATCCGTGAAATGAACCTTCTGCTCCTGGAAATCCACCGACACTGCCTGCAGGAGAGAGGGGGCACAGATCAGACAGGTTCCTCTGACCCACCCTCTGTCCTGCCTTCTTTCTGGGCACTCAGGTGACATGATGGGTGCTGGGGTTCTCTCTCCCACTTCCCACAGGTCCATCCGTGGATGCACAGGTGATGTTACACCCTCCCCACGGCAGGAACAGGATCACCCACTGAGGAATGAGCTCAGCTGCTCTGGTACCTCTTTCTCTGTCCAGAACTCTATGCCCCGAGCCTGGAGGAATTCAGGTTTCCTCAGGTAGACGTCCTCAGCTTTCAAGTTCATGTCCTGGAAACACAACAAGGATATGAAATGAAGCATTTCTTAGAGGCAGCAATTCTCCTGAAGTGTTTCTTGTGGACTCAGTTTGCAAAAGAGGTGAATTTTACATTAGTGAATCACAGCTCCCCACACTGCCCCATCACCTCAGAAAAAACATCAAACTTCAGTGGGAAGAACTCAATAAAAGGAGATAAAAACATCAGCTCATGTTGACTCTGATCAGAGATTTTCTGGGAGGAAAAAGAAGTTTTCCTGGAGATAACACCAGCATTCGTTTTGGATGCCTCAGCACTCCTGCCTTGCTCACTCCATGGCTCCTGGCCTGCGTGTGGCCCATGCCACACGTGGTGCCCAGGCACAGTCCTGCCCCTGTCACACACAGACCTTGCTCAGCTTGGACTTGTCGTAGGGAACGTGTTTCTCATTGGTGGCCATGATGATCCTGCCAGTGAATCCCTCCTGGCGAAGAGTCTCTGCACACACCAGGGCAGCCACACCTACAAGAGATGCTCATCTCAGCCCTCTGACACGGAGGAGGAGGAGGAGGAGGAGGAGGAGGAGCAGGTCAGTCCTCCCTGGAGAGGAGAGTGGCAGCTCCCAGCGTGTGTGGAGGGGGCAGAGCTCAGATCCCTTCACTGACCTCCCCCCAGCAGCAGCATCGTGTTCCTGTTGAGGAGGCACCTCCTGCTTGTGTCCTTCACCCTCAGGCTGCTTTCCAGGTCCTGCAAATAAAAAAAAAAAATAAAAAAAAAAAAAAAAAAAAAAAAAAAAAAAAAAAAAAAAAAAAAAGCTCAAGTCACACGCAGCCCAAGGCACTGCCTGTGCTCAGTGACAGCAGGTAAGGTCAGTACCTTCTTTTTTGCTGTAATGAACACCTTTCCATCTTCCACTGTTACCTGCAGAAGGGAAAGGAGAGGTTTTTTAAGTGCTGCATCCACGAGGCTGAGGTAGGAGCTCTCCTGGGAGATCCTGGTCCAGTGTGCCATCTGCCTCTGACTCTGATCTCAGGTGTCACATGATGCTGAGGAGCTCATGAGCTTTTCTCCTCATCCTAAGAGCACTGAGGAAGAGCTGTAAATCCTCTTTTTCTTTCCAAAAGCACTTGTGCTGGCTCTGAGGACTACTAGGATCTATGGCATTACCTTTGACTGAAAGGAGCTTTAGGGCAGGGAGTTACATAATCCCAAAACCATCCCTTGTGTTGAAGCTCTGAGTGACAGACCTGTGGTCAGGGCAGGGGGCTTGGGAGAGAGAATGAATGTGAGACCACCGAGATGGGAGGACAAGAAGTCACCTTAAAGCAGGAGATACAGTCCAGAGCAGGGTATTCCTCAATGTCTCCAGTCCTGATGTTAAAGCAGGCCCCGTGCCAGGGGCAGCGCAGCCTCTCCCCTCTCAAGACCCCTGCAAGAGACCCCCCCCCAGCTGGGCAGTGAGAACCACCCTCCCCAAGGTGTTTTCTTCCCCCTGCCCCAAGCTGGGGTTACCTTTGCTCAGCGGGGCACCGTAGTGGGGACATTTGCTGCCCAGAGCACGGAATTCCCTCCTGTTCCTCACCAGCAGCACTGGGTAGCCAGCCACCATCACCTCCAGGAGCCTGGGGGAGAGGTGCAGAGGTGGGCACAGAACCACCTAAATCCCCACCACCACCCCAGGCACTCACTGTCCATCCCCAACGTCGTCCTCCCTGCAGACCTCTTCAGTGATGGTGTCATCGCTGTCCATGCTGCTGGGAGCTGGTCACTGCCAGGCACTCAAAGGGTCCCAAATTTCTGATGAAGCACCAAAATGACCTTCAACTGGTGGAAAACACCCCTTTTTAAACTTTCTGTCCAAACCCAACGCCTGTTCCTCTGCCCTTTTCTCCTCTGAATTAACCCACTTCTCATTTCCAGCCCCGTGCCTCGTTAAACTCAACTGCAGCGCAGGGCGAGCGAGCAGATGTGATAACGGCTCTTGTAAACAAATACAATTATTTATGGGGAGCTGCTGCTGCCATAGCCCGTGTTTCCCTCAAATTGGGTCTAAAGAGATGCTTCAGCCTCTCCAAAGCCTCTCCAACATTTGTGCAGAGATGTTATTCATGGTAATTGCCGTGAAAGCACTAATCCCGGCCCAAAATGCCTCCTGGGCTAGAAAACAGCCAACACCCCTGGTCCTTAGTGCTCTCCCTGCCTTAGCAGTCATTGAGAGGCTGATTAGGAATCTCCCTCTCTGTTTTGGAGGGAAAAAAGCAAGAAGTGGAGCAGCAGAAGGTCATTTAAGGCAAGTCTTGGTGCCAGGTGGTGACTTGCTCCTGCAAATCCCCCCTGCACCGCTCCCCTAATCCCAGGTTCTTTGGGAGAAGCATCGCTGGGTACTCACCTGGTCCTGCCAGGGGGGTCCAGGCACCTGTCCCCAAGGTCAGAGAGCCACCACTGCTGCTGCCTGCGACTTTCTCCTGCGAGGTGACACCCTGGTGTCTCACCACAGGCGCTGTGCCCGCCGCCAGCCCACGGCTGGTGATGCTGTCCCCGAGTTGCACAACGTTCCCATCCATCAGGAGATGCAGCTCCTGGAAGCGGCCGCCTGCCAGGCAGTGTTATCTGATTTCTGCAACTGGCCTGCACCTAATTAAGGGTATTTTGCTGGGGTTTAGAGTTGCAAAAGAATTGAGGGCACACAGGAATTATGGCACAGGTGTGGTGTAAAGGTGGGGTGCGTCATGGGCAGCGTGACCAGGAACTCAAGGGGGTTCAGTGATATCCCATGGTCCCTTCCCACTGCCCCTTTTCCTGGTGGAAAGCACTCCAGCTCAACACAAGCTATTTTTGCAGCACTTTGGAATGATATTGCTACTTTATATATATTTCAACAACACTTAAAATTCTTTAATTTGATCTTTTGGTCAGATTTTTCTCTGTTGATTTTGAGGAACATGAAGTTTCCAGCAGCTCTGCACGTGCCTTACATCCCAGCTCTGCTCCTGGTTCAGTCACTGATGTCCAGGCACACGATCCCATCCTCTCTTGGCCCATGAAGGATGGCTTGGAGCAGGGTGCTGCTTGCTGGGCTATTTTTACAACAAAGTGGGAGTTGCAAAAAAACTGGGAGTAACACCTACACTGTTTGTGTCTCCTCTTGTTCTTATCTCTATTTCACAGTCAATATGTTTCACAACTTAAAATATGCCTCAAAAATTAAGGGGGGAAAAGTTACCAACAGCGTGCTTCCATCATCTCCCTCGCAGAACAGGAGATCCACAGGGATCAGCTCCCTGCCAGCAGCACGTTCCCAAATCCTGAAGCAGGGGGGATAAAAATCCTCTGGTGGGTATGACCCGGAGAAGAAGGCACTTGCAGGATGCTGGATAAGTGCAGGATGGATTATTTGGGAAGCAGTTCAATTCATGGGACCCTCTGAGCCACGAGCAGCCTTTCCTTCAGAGCAGGGTACTGGGACAGTGCCGCGTCCGGGCAATCCCAGCCCACGGGCTCTGCACACCCACGATGGCCACAGGAATGAGGGATTTTCTCACAGCACCAATGAGCAGCTTCTGGGCTCTGCCCTCCTGGCCAGGAGCCTGAATGTGAAGCAATTTGGCTGCCAAACGTCCGTATTTAAACTCTGCATAATTATTCCCCAGAAGCGCGTTCCCACGTGGAGGAGCAGCAGCCCTCGCCGAGCGTTCTCTGACTCAGCAGAAATCGCTGGAAAACGTTTGCTCACGGATGGAAATCTGCAGTGAACAGGCAAAGGGGCAGGCACAGAGGTGGGCAGCTTTGGGATGAGGCAGGTGGAGCTTGACCCTGTGCAGGGACATTTGCAGTGCAGGGCTGAGCAGCAGATTCGGCCGCTGGATGCTGCTGGATGCGGCCGAGCACCCAGGAAAGGCTTTTGGAAAGGGCAAAGGAAAGGGCAAAACAAAATGCCTGACAGAGGCAAAGACGATAGAATGGATATTAAAAAGGTGATTGACAAAGGATGCAAAGTGGAAAAGGGCTTTGGATGTCAGGGAGAAGCTGGGGGTTGGCTGCAGGGATGTTAGTGTGTGTCAGGAATACACAATATGCCCTCGAGGGTGTGGGATGGGACTGGCGGCAGATTTTCAGGAAGCTGCTCTGTAAACAGCTTTTGGCCCTTTTTAGGTAAACCAGAGGTGGTTACTCAGAGGGTTTTAGAGCTTTTCTTGTAGCACAAGCTAGGATTAAACATAGGAAGGAAGAGAGGAAAAGGAACTGGTGCCCTCAACCACAAAGAGAGCCCAAGGTGGGCATCAGACATCTCTGAGCAGATCTGCCACCCACGTTGGTGCTGACTCACACGAGCTGCTGAGCTGACCTTGGGTTTTATCAGACACCTTCACTTCTGCTGTGCCTCCCCAGTGCTGCTGGCCCTCCAGAAAACCCAAGTTTAGAGGCAAGGATTTAAAGGGTGTAACTTCCCTGCCTTCAAGTTCCCATCACCATCAGCTGGAGTAGCACATTTTTTCATGCCATGGCTGTGTGGATTCATCTTTTTCCCACCTTTTTCCCAGCTCAGGACCCTTCCCTACTCTACCAGGCCCACTGATTTTAACAGGCAGCACCCACGGAGTCAAACTGCTCAGCTGCAGGAAAAGGAAGCGAGGTGAAACCTGCAGCAGAGCTGAAGTGATTAATGGGGCACTGCTCTCAGAACAGCTTGGTTTGTGATATTAATAACGAGAGAATTCAGGAGGGAACCCAACCTGCTCCAAGCTGTGGAGCCAGCAGCAGCAGGAGATGCAGGGGGGAAGCTCCTGTGCTGGTATTTGTAAAACAGGAGGAATTGAGTGGGCTCAGAGGCTGTGATGCTGAGCTGGATGTGGGGGTTGGGACGTGCTTCCACCTTGGAAGACTCATTCTTAACCTGTCTGAAATGCAAAAAAAACCCCACGTAGTGGTAAATGCATCATGATGTAATCATGAAGCACATACATATTCATCAGAAATTACTTAAGCTTGAGACTGGTGAATTAAGCAGGGGAAAAAATGTTTATCCCACAAGGGAAGAAGACAGGGAAAAGAAAATATTTAGTGAGAATGAATTTGCTTACAGGGTAAGAATAATTATATGTGGTGTTTCACATTTTCTTCCTAAGCATTCATGTCTGGTGATGGTGAGGGATGGGATACAGGCTGGCAGACACCTGGCACCACTTCACAGTGAACACTGGGAAAGGAAAGAAGGAACCTGAAACCTACTAATAACAGCACATAAACAGTTCAGAAAGTCAAAACATTTAGGGCATGGCAGCTGCAGAAAGCAGAGGAGAGCTGCCCATGCTGCTGAGCTTGAAGGGGGTTTGCCAGCCAATGGAATTTTGTTCATCCCATGGCATACCTGTGCAGCTGGAGTGAGGAGAGAGCACATCCTCTGTGCCACTGGTCCATGACAGCTGGTCCAGCACAGCCCTGGAGGAACAGCTGAGCCTGCAGCATCCTCAGGGACACTCTGCTGTCAACACGGGTTTCTCCAAAAAGTCCCTTGTGCCAAGTCCTGAGGGAAAAAAAATAAAATCCTTCCAGTGCTGGAAAAAAGGCAGGCCAGAAGAAGAGCATCCAGATCAACGTGCCCTGGGGTCTTTTATCAGAGCAGGCTCTGCCTGGGTGGTTCGGGAGCGGTCCCACATGCCAGGCTGCAGTAGGCAGCTGCTGTGCCCAGTCTGCAGCTGGTGTCTGGCACCAGAACATGCTGGTTCCGTGAGGCTCCCAGGAGACACTGCATTCCAGGAATGATCTCGGGGAGGATGAGCAGCCTGGGCAGCAGAACACCTGCAGTGCTGGTCAAAGCTTTGGGGTGCAAGGAAAGCCCTTCCCTCAGGAGTGAGAGCTTGCAGACCTGGGCAGGGTAAGTGGGCAGGCTGTGGTGCAAGCACAGGTGATTTCTTCCAGATGAGTTCAAGTCCTGAGGTCAGTGGTAAAGTGCTGACTTTTGGCATTTCTTGCCTTAAACTCTGGAGCTGCTCACCACACTCACAGAGACTGAAATCCCTTTCTCCTGTGTCCACAGCAAGTTTTACCTGGAGGATTTCCAGCCTCCACACCAGGAAGGTGTTCCTGGCTGGAAGGGGTGGATGCTCAAGTTTGAATTGATTTCAGCTCTCTCCACAGCTGCCTCTGCAATGCATGGGAATGCTTTGCCATGCAGAACCTGCATTTTGCACAGTAGATCCTTTCAGAAGTGTGGAGTTCCAGACTTCCTGAATGGAGATGTGGATATATAAAGCATTCCTACATCATCTGACTTCTTATGGCCCAAGCAGACAGAATGGTGACACAGTTTAGAGAGGGATGGAGACAACAGCTAATTAAAGTTTGGAAGCCAAACTGCTTGATTTGTTTTGAGCTCTTGGACTCCTCAGGTTACTTCAGGTGTGAGCCAGGTCTGGCATTAGGTAAGCAGATGGGTTTTATGACTCCCTGGATGCAGAGAGGCAGATTAAGGGAGGGAAGCTTTGCAAAAACAGGAGCATGACTTGTGCCTGGCTCCCACATCTGTTGGCTCCAGCGAGTCCTCTGTGGAATCTGGGAGCAGAGTGGGCTCCTCCTTAAGTAAGGAATGGTGGAAGTGCAAAAGCACACCCAAAACCCCACCCAGGAGTAGCTGGGGAGCATCTGGGCAGCACAGAGTTCAGCTGGCAGAATTTCTGTGGTATATTATCACTAATCTGCCAGCTCATAATTGTGGAAAATGGGTTGTGTCTCTCAGATGTATTGCAGAGAAACTCCAGCCTGGGAAAGGGAGACAAAACCGATTGTCTAGCTATTGAATAAAAGTCTGTACCCTCGATTTACACCCCGATTGCTGCTGGAAAGCCCCCACTATGGGATTACCTGTGGTGCCCGTGGCATTATGGGATGGACCCGGGCACGTCCTTGCTGGTATCTGCAAGGAGTCCCTGCCCTGCTGGGAGCAGGCACCGGCAGCCACCCGGCACCGGGCTGAGCTGCATCCTCGCAGAAAATGAGGTCGTTTGGGGACAGTCGGAAAACTTCTGGAAATCTGGGTGAAAAAGGCAGTATCTCCAAATAAGGTGGCGATGAGGAATCCCATCGGATCGGGCTCCCGGTTCTCCAGCGGGCGTGCGGGGACCTCTTGTGGCAGCTGCGCCCGGGAGTTCCCGTCCCTGCTCTTCTGCTCGGCTTCTTTTGGGACAAGCCTGGCCCCCCAGCCTGCGGCGTGTGGTTGGATTTTTGGCCTGATTTGGTGTCAGGGGACTTGTTTGTGACTGGGCTTGGAAGTCTCCAGTTCCAAAACCGCCCCCGGTTAATGGCATTGCTGCAGAGGAAGGAAAAAAGCTGGAATCGGGGTTGTAACTACGGCTCAGTGGGAAGTCCTGGTAAAATTAAATAAAATCTGGGCTAAAATGACCCAAAAAGTAGTTTATATGTAACTGTTGGTAGTGCTCTAGCGATGGGATCAAAGTCCTTGAACCAGAGGCTCAATTAATCACGGTTTAAATTCCTCCCATGCAGAAGTGGTAGGTAAAAGCTCTCCAGCCTCCAGAATCACTTTAACTATTCCTGTGCCCGAGCCCGGCTGAATGATCATCTTTAAGATAAACACAAATGGAGGAGTCCCTGGGGAAAAGGGGCTGGCCCTGCAGGCATTCCAGGGTCTGGGATTTTCCCTGCAGGAAGGCGAAGGCATGATTTGTCACCAGGGAAAAGGGCAGTCAAGATTTTTTTGAGGCTAAACCACCGCAGATGACTTCTCATTCGGAAACCGGCTCTGTGCAATTTTATACTCAATTAATTGTTAAATGATTTTTCTCCTCAGTGCCCTGAGCAGCCCAGCACGTCTCCAAGGCATGTCTCTCTTTCCTCAGCACATCTTATGCTGAACAAAAATGTCTTTGCATTTGGTCTTCTCAGTAACAGATTAGCCTGTGTGATCCTTCCACTCCTAATACACGAGATTATTTTAAATCCCCTGAGCACTCAGGGCTGCCTATTACTTCAGGCACTGTCTCCCTGCCACGTAACTGTTATGAAAGTACATTGTCTTGCCTGGCTTTTAAGCAAATTTGTGCAGCATGAACAGATGCTTTTCTTCCAGTTGGGACTATCATAGAAACACAGAATCGTTTAGGTTGGAAAAGAACCTCACCCGTCTCCCAATTTGATTTAATCACTCAGCCTCCCTTCCATCAGTGTGTATTTGATGTTTTTGTGTCCATCACCCCAAAGCCAGGACGGCAACTAAGAGCTCAAGCTCCACACGCTTCTGTTTCGAAGAGGAAGTGAAAGGTTTCATCCAAAATTAATACCTCAAAGGAGAGGTGAAGTTTGACATTAATCGGTGTGTACACGGTGACTCAGCCCGGCGGCAGAAGGGGAAGCCAGGGCTGTGCAGCTGTGCAGCTTCTGCTGGAGACATCAAAAAGCAACAAGGGAGAGATCAAATTACGGGAAGGAAGCTGGAAAAGCAGCGTAGTTGTAGGGTAGAACTAAAATTGTGGCTACGGGATTGTGAATTTCCAGAACCTCCAGGCAGCAGAGCTGGGGTATCCCAGACATCGGGGAGCTCCTCTCAGGACCAGACACGGGACAGGGGGATGAGGGATAACAGTGCTGTGGGCAGAGCATTTTTAGGCAAGGCACTCAGGTCTTTTTCCGTGTTTGATGACGGTCGGTCCCTGTGGTGTGGTTTGGGGGGGTTCCTGACCGGGGTGAGCGGCGGCTTGGAGAGCTCCTGCCCAAGGAAACAATGACGGGCACCAAAGCCGGAGATGCTTTGGGGTGAAGGACCACCGGCCGCAGCACCTCATGGGGGAGGCGTTCGGCCACCCGGTGCCACCGAGGTGGAGGAGGAAGCTCCGGGGAACGAGGGAAGTGCCCCCAGTTCCCGCACAGCGACGGGACACGCGTTCCGCGCTCCGTGCCACGCTCTCGGCCGGCTCCGGGCTGGCGCCGCTTCTGCCGTGCGATGCCGGGGAAGGCGGGTACATCCCCGGGGGGCTCCATTCCCGTTCTCCCGCTCCCCGTGTCGCACGCCCCGCCGGGAAGCGCTGCCGCTGCGTGTCCGCACCCCTGCGCGGGGGGGTGCGGGAGCTGCCAGCGCCAGCCCCGGGGCGGCCCCGGCCCTTCCGCCCGGCGCTGGTGTCGCTGTGTCCCCGTCCGGACGACGCGCATAGCGGCCGGGCAGGGCGGTGCCGGCGGGGCGGTGCCGGTGCCCAGGCCGGGCCCCGGGGCTGGGCGAGGCGGAGCCCGTCGGGCAGCGAGGCCGGTCCCATGGGAGCCCGGCGGGCCGGTGGGTGCCCATGGCTTTCAGCCCGGGGCTGTTGGTGGTGGCCGGTTCCTTCGCCGCTTTCCGCCTGCTGAACCGGGGGCTGGAGCGGCTCGTGCCGCCGCCGCCCTCGGCCCGGCGCAACCGCTGGAAGTGGCGCAACATCTGGACATCGCTGGCGCACAGCGTGCTCAGCGGCGGCGGGGCGCTGGCCGGGTGAGCGGCACCGCGGGGCCCCGCAGCGACACCGGGCTGCCCGGGGGACCGGGACACTGGGAGGGAGTGGGGACGTCGAGGGAGCCCGACGGGAACCTGCGGCCAAGGCGGCACTAAGGGAAGTGGGGGTGTTGGGGACCCTGCGGAGGGTGAGGACCTGCAGACTGGGGGGCGCTGAGAGAAGGAGGAAGGACCGAGGGACAGGGAGGCACCAGGGGATGGGGAGACTCCAGGAGAAGAGGGGTGGCTGTGGGTGGAGCAGGGCAACAGCAGGTCTCCGGGGAGGGTCGGCAGCACCAGGTGGGTACTGAGGACACCGGCAGGGAAATGGGGAACAGGAGGCACTGCCCGACACTCAGAACCTCTGTCCCTGCACAGGTTCTACCTCCACCCCGAGATGTCCAACGACCTGGTGGGCACACACCCGCCCGGGGCGCACAGCCTGGTGGCCGTGTCTGTAGGTGAGGTGTGGCGATGGACTGTCCCCTGTTCTGTTCCCCCGGGGGGTCTTCACGGGCTCGTCGGTGCCTGACACCAGCCCCTCGAGCCATGTCGCGATGTCTCAGGCACCTCGAACAATCGCCCTATTCTTGGCAAAGGACAGTGGCTCCTTTCTGTCCCACGGCAGCCGCAGCCAGGAGGTCCTGGGCACCGGGCTGCCCTCCACCGGCCTCGGGGGGAGCCGGGGCTCGGGCCGTCCCAAAAGTGCCCACGTGGGGTTGGAGGAGTCGGTGCCTCTTCCTGGGAGCACATCCTACAGAGTGATTGCGGGAGGGACCCAAAGCACACCAATTTCCTTCTTTTGCTGTGTGTGACTCCCCACCCACGCAGATGTAACCAGCACTTCCCGGGGGGGCTGCCCAGCCCAGTCAGGTGCAGAGCCCACTGAGGCAGGGGGGGTTCGTTGGCACAGCCCTTCCTGACCCCCTTTTTGTTCATGGACTCCCCAATCCCAGGCTATTTCATTGAAGACTTTGTGGACATGTTGTGCAATCAGAAACTTCATCAGTCCTGGGAGCTGCTCTTTCATCACTCTGTGGTGAGTGCACCAGCAGAGGTACCACCAGGGAGGCTGGGGATGGGGGGCACGAGTGGGCTCCTGCTGTTGTTTGTGTGGGTATTTGCTGCCTGCTCCAAAGTCCGATTTTATTTCCTGGAGTGAGGAGCCCAGACAGCAGGTCCTGGAGCTCCTCTTTGTCCTGCAGGACTCTTAGAGGGTCTGCAGAAAGGCACCCAAAAATGGGGTGGTATTGGCGATGATGAGAGACATGAGGAGACTGAGAGCTGGTCAGAATCCAAATTTATTGTGGACTACATATGCTTTATACTATTCTAGGAAGGCTAGTAATTTTTTATTACAATTATTGGGTTAATCATCACATAAACAATCTTATACATTTTACAACATCTCTTGCTTACAGAACTTGATGTAATTTTCAGCTCTGTTCTTGCCAAGGCATCCTGATTATCAAATATCTTACGCTAATCATGTCCAAAGTCCATCACCTGTCTTGTGTGCCCCAATAGAGTAGGAAAAAACATGTGTACAGAGTGTGGGCTGATCCACAACAGTGTCGCTGACAGCAGTGACCCCGGTGTCCCCTCTGGCACGGGTGAGCAGCTCACCTCCTGTGGCTCTTGCCCTCTTGAGCACCTGCCAGCAAGGGCTGCACACGCCTCCATCCACCTCCCCTCCCCAGGGTGATTTCCTCCCACCTGGGGCTGGTGTGGCTGGAGCAGCTTGATGCAGGAGCCCCACTCCAGTGCCCTCTGCCTGCCTTGCTGTGCCCTGTGTGGGTTTCTCTCTGATCACCTCTGCTGTCCCGGTGCCAGAGCGTTTTTCCCAACCAAAACAGTTCTGTGATGCTGAGACTGTGGATGCTGCAGGGCAGGGGGGTGGCACAGTCTGGAGCTGAGCAGTGGAGATGCTGCAGGGTTCAGGGGAGGCTCAGGGGTGTGCAGGGCCTGGGGAGGGGGACAGGGACAGGGACAGTGCTGGCACTCACCTGGGATGAGACTGGGTAGTCAAACCTCTCTGTCAGTGAGCCCTGGGGCTCTGCTGGCTGCTGCTGGTGAGCCAAAAGTTCATCTCCACAATAGAGCTAATTCAAGCCAAGACAGTGACTTAACAGAGCAGATAATCTCATTACAGAGCCCATACAGAGAACAGCACTAATGGCATAAACCAAAGAAAGGACCTAGTGTGCTGAAGCGTGGGCAGGCAGAGCCTGTCCCCCTGCCTGGCAGGGAGGGTGCGGGGCAGGAATCCTGTCCCAAACAGCCCCAGGGTGCTTCAGGGGGCTCTCTGATACACCAAAGCCACCTAATTACTCCCTGCAGGGTGCCTGTCCTGGGGACAATCCCTGAGCCAGCAGTGGCGTAGCCCTGGGCTACAGTCTCCCTTCCTGTCCATTGGCTGTGTGTGGAAAAACCTGCTGGGCCACAACAACATTCTCCAGGCCACAACAGCAGGGTTAGGTCAGGCTGCTTTGTCTCCTCAGCCAACCTGGGGCTTAGAGAGCTGCTTGCTTCTCTTCCCACTGCAACAAAAAAACCCACTCAGGTTTCTTGCAATGGTGAGGAGGTGCCAGAGGCTGCAATGCTGCAGGGATGGCCCGTGGTTTGATGATCCTTTCCACTCTGCTCCTTGCTGTGCCCAAGTGTGGAGGGTTCCAGCTTGCAGCAGCTGAGAGCAACCAGCCCCTGGGCTCAGCCTCTCTTCTCCCTCCTTCCCAGGTGATCATCTGCTTTGGCATTGCCGTGCTGCTCCACCAGTACGTCGGCTTTGCCCTCGTGGCTTTACTGGTGGAGATCAACTCCATCTTCCTCCACCTGCGGCAGATCCTGCTCATGGCCAACCTGGTGCACACCACCTGCTACCGCCTCAACAGCCTCATCAACCTGGGCACCTACGTGGTGTTCCGCATCGCCACGCTGGCCTGGATGACCCGCTGGCTCTTCCTCAACCGCCAGAACGTGCCCGCGGCCACCTACGCCGTGGGCACGGTGGGCATGGCAATCATGACGCCCATGAACATCATCCTCTTCTACCGCCTGCTGCGGAGTGACTTCCTCAAAGCCAGGCGGGAGAAGGAGGAATAGCCCCTCCCCTGCGAGCGGGGCAGTTCCAAGCCCATGGAGCACGTGGAGGGTGAACGTGGCTGTTCCTGTTTCTTTCGGTACCTTGCAGGGAGGGGCTGCACTAACAGAGCATCCAGGCTTTGCTTGTGGCTCAAGAGCACAGCAGAGGTGCTCGTGGACCAGGCACTGTGGCTCTGCTCCCCAAACACTTTTGGATGATGTGGGTGGAGGCTCAGAGAAGCCTCGACAGCTCTCACAGCTCCCTGAGGCACCACTGAGATGAGAAGGGGGCAGAGCAGCACTGTTTCCCCACTGCTCTTCCAGACATCCCAACACCACAGAGTGTTTCCAACCCCTTCGGTGCTGCGGCCCCCAGCGTCCCATCAGCCACGGGACACTGAGTTCTCTGTGGCATCTCCTATGGGAACACCACCAGCATGACAGGTTCCAAGGCTTTGCCTTCGAGGTGATGGTCGGTAAAAACCAAATCCTGCACTGATGAGCCCTCCCTGAGGAGATTTCCCAGGCTGAGACCTGGCTGGGTGGCAGCTGCCCACTGTGGGGTGCAGGCTGGGGGCAGCCCCAACCTCTCCTGCCAACTGGAGCTTTTTCCGTGTTGTTTTGTCCCCAGATAATTTAAGTGCCCATAAATGAGCGTAGGAGAGCACGAGTGGCTGGTGGGAGGATGCTGTGTGGTGGCCACTTCCCACAGATGTGGGGTTTTCAGGCACTTTTTTAGGATTCAGGCATCTGTTAGGAGTGCCAAATTGTGCTGCAGAGCCCGGGGTAACGCTCTCACCCGGCAGCAGAGGCTCTTACTAACGTGAGCTTTTAATAAATGGCTGCAAATGAAGTGGCTTGAGGGGAAAGGACTGAGAGGGGACGAGAGGACTCAGCATCCCAGCCCAGTCTGGGTGTGTCACTGCTTAGCACAGTCCTTACCCCGAGTCTCCCTGCCATGGAGTGAAAATACACCGTACACTGGCACACTCTTCCTCTCTTGTTGGGTTTTTTCCCCCCACCCCTCTCCTTCCTGTGGAGGAATATGAACGTTTTTAAATGTTCTTCCACTCCACATTTCCTGACTGATTCTCACACTGGACTGTTCCCCAGCAGCCCAGCACTGTGTATATAACAGGATCATCCCACTTGGAGTTACGTGAACCAGGCTGGAGAAATCCACCGGGTCGGTCACGTTTCCTTTGTGTGGCAAAATAAGCTTTAACACAAAATCTCTCCCTTTGCTTTGAAGAGCTTGGGGACAGGCTGGAGCAAGGCACTGCTCGGAGAGGGTGGCACGTGTTTTGAGGACAGAGACACATTCCTGCTGGGCAGGGAAAGATGAGGGATCCATGGGCAGTGTGAGGCTGGAGACAATGCGTGGCCAAAGCCGCTTACGTTTCTATTTGTGGAGGGCAGGGAAGCTTCCAGGTGCTGGGCACAACTCCTCCACGTTTGGGTACATCACCTCAAGCAGTGCTGAGGTGCCTGTGTGCCCCTCACAGCTCCCAGCTGGAGCAGAACTGTCACCCCAGGGCTTTCTCTTTGGTTTGACCCACATATTCTGAATTTTCCAGGAGCTGCTGCACTGATCCTGGCCCTTAGCACAGCCTCTGCATCCGCTAAAAACGCCGCCTCTGCTCTCCAGCCCACAGCTGGGAGGTTTCTCAAGACCTGGATTGTGTTCCCACATTCCGGCTGTCACGTGGATGTCCTGTACCCCAGGCACGTGGGGCTGGGGGCCAGGGGGGCCTGGTTTGGGCGCCTCTTAATCCGCCGTGATTTTCCCACAGGGCTGAGGTGGGATAAGCAGTGGCTTTGCAGGTCACCGAGGTCGGACGTGGGGATGCCCTGTGCTTGCCCATCCCCATGGGAAGCGCCACAGCCTTGGCTTGAAAGGTGTTGGGAAGGACTCACCTCTCTATTCCCACCGTATAGGGGTTAGAAGGAGCACCTCCATCAGGGAATTAATTGCTGGGGAGCAACACCCCGGCCTGCCACCCATTCACCTCCACTCCAGCCCCATCCAATATCCCTCGAGAACAAACCCCTCTCCCCATGGGAGCCCCTGCCCTGGCAAAACCCTAAGGCAAGAAGAGCCTGCCCGGCTGCTGAGCGGCCCTGACAACACATTGAACCCACCCACAGTGAGCTGGCCCTCGCGTTTTCACAGCTGCTGGGCAAACACGGAGGGTTGGGGGCCACCTGTGCTCCTGGCAAGAGGCAGGACGAGGGCAACGAGGTGGGTGGCTACTTGCTGGGGCCATAGCGTGGCCAAGGGGGCAGTGCTGGGGGTGAGGCATCACTGCGGCGCCGCATCCCCCTGCCTGCCTGAGACGGGCTCAGCCGCACTGAGGGGATGTGCAGGGCCCGTGGGGGATGTCCCCGCGCTGCTCCACCGGGGACATCACCGCGACGTGTCCGGGATGTCCAAAATGTCTCCCTGAGGGCACCTCCCGCCCCTACCACCCTTGGCGGGGGGGGGGCACGACCCCCGTGGCGCCCCCTACAGCAGCGAGCAGTGAGCCGCGCCAGGCGCTGTCCAATCAGAGGCGGCGCCGCGCTGTCTCCGCCGTTCTCTCCGCCAATCGGAAGCAGCGAAGGGCGGGACCGGGGAAAGCGGGACACCACACCGGAAGTGTGCGCCAAACACAACTTCCACCCCTCTTCCGCCCACTGTCCCGCCCCCGCCGCTCGGCACTCTGATAGGATAGGCCTGCTGTCTGTCAGACGTCCTGAAAGCTGATTGGCTAGTCCGCGCTGCGCGTTCCGCCTACATCCGGGTCTCGCGGGCGCGGTGGCGGCGGCGCGGGGCCGCCATTGTGGTGGGGGAGCGCGGGGGTGGCGGCTGCCGGTGAGGGCCAGCGGGGAGCGGCGGGCCCGGGGTGGGCGGGAGTGACGGGGGAGCGACCGGCGGCGGCCTCGTCGTGGTCCCGTGCCGCGCCCTGAGCCCCTCTCCACCCTCTCCGCAGTTGCGTCGCCATGGCCGCCGTGTTCCCGTACCGCGGCGGCTGCGCCCCGGTGCCAAACCCGCTGGCGCCGCTGCCCGACTACATGTCCGAGGAGAAGCTGCAGGAGAAAGGTGGGTACGGCCCCGGCACCCCGGATTCTCCGCGGGGGGACAGGGCCTGAGCCGGCGCCTCTGTGTCCCCGCAGCCCGCAAGTGGCAGCAGCTGCAGGCCAAGCGCTATGCGGAGAAGAGGAAATTCGGCTTCGTGGACGCGCAGAAGGAGGACATGCCCCCCGAGCATGTCCGCAAAATCATCCGCGACCACGGCGACATGACCAATAGGAAGTTCCGGCACGACAAGCGCGTCTACCTGGGGTAAGGGATCCCCGGTGTGAGGCGCAGGGGGAGCCCGGGGCATCCCTGGTAATTGCTGGAGGGAGAAATCCTTCTCCAAAAGGCTCTTCGTGTCCATTGTAGCTCGGTGAGGATGCCCTGAGGTGTCAGTGCAGAGGAGGATCAGCAAAAGGAGTTGTTGCTTTGAGTTTATGAGAAGAAACATTAATCTGGATAGTGCACCCTTGAAAGGGAAGCCTTTTCTCCAAAGGGCTTTTCAGTTGTAGCTCGCTCTGTTGCTGTGAGTGAGGTATCACTGCAAAAGAGCATCAGCAAAGGGAATTGTTGCTTTGAATTTATGAGAAAAAACATCACCCTGCATAACACAGTGTCTTAGAAGGAGTTGTGGAGAGTGTGAAATGTTTTTTGAAAGATTCAAAAGCATCCTGAGTGCTGTTTGGGTGTGGAGAGCTGCCTAGTGCACATCATGGTCTGCTGCAGTAACTTCCCATTACCCAAAAAACTCCAGAAACTCACTTCAAAACTTCAGGTTTTGTGAGCAACATTCTTGAAAGCCAAATCACTAGAAAACCTTTTGATAGTGCAAAGGTAGAGTGGGAGATCCATGGACTTGCTTTTTGAACGTGGAGCAGCTCGCAGGAAGGAAAACTGGGCGGTTGTTTGGCTCGTGGCAGGTGGTTGGGTGTCCCTGAGAGCCACTCCAGCGTGGTTTTCCTTGGTTGGTGGTTGCAGTGCTCTGAAGTACATGCCCCATGCTGTGCTGAAGCTCCTGGAGAACATGCCCATGCCCTGGGAGCAGATCCGAGACGTTCCCGTCCTCTACCACATCACCGGCGCCATCTCCTTTGTCAACGAGATCCCCTGGGTCATCGAGCCTGTCTACATTGCCCAGTGGGGGTAGGTGCCTCCTGCTTCATCCAGGTGGGCCAAACCTTTTTGCATCCACCATAAAATCCCCCTGCTTTTAACCTTGATTTCCTGCAGCTCCATGTGGATTATGATGAGGCGGGAGAAGAGGGACAGGCGTCACTTCAAGAGGATGAGGTTCCCCCCGTTTGACGATGAAGAACCCCCTCTGGATTATGCTGATAACATCCTGGATGTGGAGCCCCTGGAAGCCATTCAGCTGGAGCTGGATCCAGAGGAGGATGCCCCTGTGCTGGACTGGTTCTATGACCACCAGCCTCTGAAGGACAACAGGAAGTACGTGGCTGTGGGAGCACAATTCACTGGGAGGGAGTGAAAAACAAATGAATTACGTGCACAGAGCAGTGTGTAACCTTTGTGTGATGTTGGTGAGGAGAGAAAAACCTTCCCTCAAGGCTGGGAGGGAAAACCTGAGTGTTGGAAAGCTGCATCTTTTGCTTGCAGGTTGCTCAGAGAAGTCCAAAGCCAGGTTGGATGGGGCTCTGAGTAACCTGGGATGGTGGAAGGTGAAAGGCTTGGAACAAGATGAGCTTTAAGGTTCCTTCCAAGCCAAACCATTCTGGAATTTTATGGTTCAGCATCCAGCAAGGCCCCTCTGTCCAGGAGGCCTCTTACCCACTTACCTGCTAAAACTGGTGTTTCTGACCACGCTGTAAAGCTGACAGCCTGCATTGCCTACTGGAATTTGGAATTTGCTAAAGGTGCCCAGATGTTCTGTGTCACTTGAGACACAGAGGAGGAGAGGAACTGGAGCAGCCAGCATTTTCTGGGCAGGAAGAGTCTAGAGTGGTCTTTAACAGTGCTGCAGCCTTTCTTTCAGGCTAGAGACACCCATGTGCTACCTGTTCTTGATGAATGATGGGTGGCAGAAGGTGTTTGGTTATTCTGTGTCTGGAGGGTCCATGCTCTGCTTTCCCAGGTATGTCAACGGCTCCACGTACCAGCGCTGGCAGTTCACCCTGCCCATGATGTCCACCCTGTACCGCCTGGCCAACCAGCTGCTCACTGACCTGGTGGATGACAACTACTTCTACCTGTTTGACCTGAAAGCCTTCTTCACCTCCAAGGCACTGAACATGGCCATTCCTGGAGGTCCCAAGTTTGAGCCCCTCGTCAGGGACATCAATCTTCAGTAAGTGTTGGGTTTAGGAGAGAGATGAGTGGGTGTCTAGGAGAGGGCTGATGGGGTGTTTTCAGTCACAAATGATGGGATGTTTTCAGTCTTTCTCACCCTGAATGCCTGCATAACAGTTTCTTGTCTCATTTTAAGGGATGAAGACTGGAATGAATTTAATGACATCAACAAAATCATCATCAGGCAGCCTATCAGGACAGAGTACAAAATCGCTTTCCCCTACCTGTACAACAACCTGCCCCACCATGTCCACCTCACCTGGTAAGAGCAGCAGCCTCCAGAGCCAGGAGAGGAGGGAAAGGCTGTCAGAGGTTCTAAGGCATATTTTTTTGTTGCAGGTATCATACTCCAAACGTTGTTTTCATTAAAACAGAAGATCCTGACCTCCCAGCTTTTTACTTCGATCCTCTGATCAACCCCATTTCACACAGACATTCTGTCAAGGTGAGTCACTGGGTTAACTGTGATAAACCCTATGTGTGGAAGGAGGGGGCTTTAGGATCTTGCTTCTGGTAGCAGCAGACAAACAAAGATGTTTCAGGAGAAGGCACCAGCCCTTTGACAAAAAAAGCCACAGTTGTCATTTTAGTCTTCTTCTACTTCTGGAGTTGCACAAAATTGTCTCCTTTGGTTTCTGTAGGATAAAGCCCGATGTTTAATTAATAGTGTCAGAGTCTTCTGACAGATAATTTATCTTTCTGGTTGCCCTTGGTGTATTCTTGGAGGTGGCATCTCCCTGAAGTTACCTCCATAGCACCTAACTCAGGGTCTGGCAGGCACAGTTTGCCTTGTTGAGTGCTTTGTGCCTCTCTCATGCTCAGTACAGCCACACTTCTTTCAGGAGAGCAGAGAGATGGATTTTTAACTTGCTTAACTGAGAAACTGAGCTGAAGCAACCAGGAAACACCTTGTGTGGTGCTTCTATATTTCAGAGCCAGGAACCACTGCCTGATGATGATGAAGAGTTTGAGTTGCCAGAATTTGTGGAGCCTTTCCTGAAGGATACCCCTCTCTACACTGATAACACAGCCAATGGCATTGCCTTGCTGTGGGCCCCACGACCCTTCAACTTGAGGTCTGGCAGAACCCGGAGAGCTCTTGACATCCCACTGGTCAAGAACTGGTGAGTTCTGTCCTGGGGTAAGGGCTGATGTAGTCATCATCTCATTATGACCTTGTTATAATGAGAATGAAATGAAAACATTATGGTGACCGGTTTCTAGAGATTTTAGGAGAGTTTCTAGAGGCTTTCCTCTAAGGAATGTGAGTTAGCTGAAGCTTTGGAGTGTGATTTATCCATAGGTACCGTGAGCACTGCCCAGCAGGACAGCCAGTCAAGGTGAGAGTCTCCTACCAGAAGCTGCTGAAATACTATGTCCTGAATGCACTCAAACACAGACCTCCCAAGGCCCAGAAGAAGAGGTGAGTGGGCTCTGTTCAGCGGGGAACTGCTGATCTGTGTCAGGGGTTGAGCTGATTGTGGTCTCTGCTCTCTCCAGGTACCTGTTCCGCTCCTTCAAGGCTACCAAGTTTTTCCAGTCGACCAAGCTGGACTGGGTGGAAGTTGGCCTGCAAGTGTGTCGCCAGGGCTACAACATGCTGAACTTGCTGATCCACAGAAAGAACCTGAATTACCTTCACTTGGATTACAACTTCAACCTGAAGCCTGTGAAGACCCTCACCACAAAGGTATCAGTCCGTGTGCTGTTGTACACGAGAGCAGAGTTTATGTGAAGGTGGTTGTGTAGCCAGTGAGGAAAGAGAGGCCACAGTGCCTCAGCTGTTCAGCTGTTGGCCAGATTTGAGTTGTTCCACACTTCTGTGACATTGTTACATAAATTCTGAATATTTTGTCTTTTCCAGGAAAGAAAAAAGTCCCGTTTTGGGAATGCTTTCCATCTGTGCCGAGAGGTCCTGCGGCTGACTAAGCTGGTGGTGGACAGCCACGTCCAGTACAGACTGGGAAATGTGGATGCATTTCAGGTAGGCTTTTTGCTTTTAAATGTGGTGAGAAGAAGCTGAGAGGAGAATTGGAATATTTTATATGGGAAATAGCTTCTATGGGATGCACAAAGTGGCTGAATGTTGCAGTGTTAGGGAGAAGAGGGGAAACGGTGAAATGAAACAATGAAAATATGCAGTATTGCTTGAAATTCTGCTTTTATATTAGTTTATAAGAATTGATCATTGTCTGAGCCAGCATTAGGAGCTTTGTATGGCTTGATACACTCTGTCCAATAAACCTGGCTGCTGGAGGTGATGTCTGAGGTGTTGATGGTTGTCCCTGACTGTGTTCCATGTCTCAGCTGGCAGATGGCCTGCAGTACATCTTTGCCCATGTGGGTCAGCTCACGGGGATGTACCGGTACAAATACAAACTGATGAGGCAGATTCGAATGTGCAAGGACCTGAAACATCTCATCTACTACAGGTTTAACACAGTGAGTTCCACCTTTCCACATGATACTGACCCCATGTAAAGTGAGGAACAGGGGAGGGATTCTGGCTTGTCAATAAATGACCTGCTCTTACCATGTCTCTGTTCCTCCAGGGGCCTGTGGGCAAAGGTCCTGGCTGTGGTTTCTGGGCTCCAGGCTGGAGAGTGTGGCTGTTCTTCATGAGGGGCATCACCCCACTGCTGGAACGCTGGCTGGGGAATCTGCTGGCCAGGCAGTTTGAAGGTCAGTACCCTGTAAATGCTGCACAAAGGAGGAGTGTGTGGTAAAGATTAATACTGTTTGCCTGCCAGCCAGTTTCCTGTTCATACTGGTGGTCTTTATCCATGCTCCGTTGACCAGTGTAGAGCTCTTTCAAGATCTGTGTCCCCAGAACAGATTCTGAATGGAAGTGGGATTTCCTGCTCCATAGCCACTTAATCTAGTCCAGACTCCTGGCAGTGTAATTTCTCCAGACATCCTGCACCTCCATGCAGGAAGGAGAATCACTGCCTGCTGGTATCAGAATTCCTGAAGGACTTTGCTTTTTCCAGGCCGTCACTCCAAGGGTGTCGCCAAGACTGTCACGAAGCAGCGTGTGGAGTCTCACTTTGACCTGGAGCTCAGGGCAGCTGTGATGCACGACATCCTGGACATGATGCCAGAAGGGATCAAGCAGAACAAAGCCAGAACCATCCTGCAACACCTGAGCGAGGCTTGGAGGTGCTGGAAGGCCAATATTCCCTGGAAGGTAAATCTCTCACCTGGCCTTTGGGTTCAGTTCTAACATCACCCAAGTGGAGCTGCTCTTGGAAAGCTCCTCCTCCTGCTTCCCTCAAGTTCCTGTCCTTTCCTAGGTGCCGGGGCTGCCAACTCCTATTGAGAACATGATCCTGAGGTACGTGAAGGCCAAAGCTGACTGGTGGACAAACACAGCTCACTACAACCGGGAGCGGATCCGCCGGGGAGCCACTGTCGACAAAACCGTCTGTAAGAAGAACCTGGGCAGGCTGACCAGACTCTACCTGAAAGCTGAGCAGGAACGGCAGCATAATTACCTGAAGGTACTTCTGTTCCCCCTGAAATTGCCCAAATTAATGCTGTTTTCATAGGGAAGCTTTCACTGATTAATTCTGGTGGTGTGGTTCTGCAGGATGGGCCTTACATCACTGCAGAAGAGGCTGTTGCTGTGTACACAACCACAGTGCACTGGCTGGAGAGCAGGAGGTTCTCCCCCATTCCTTTCCCCCCACTGTCCTACAAGCATGACACCAAGTTGCTGATCTTAGCCCTGGAGAGGCTGAAAGAAGCTTACAGGTAAGCAGTGGGAAATGATCTTGATCTTCAGGGGCACTGGGAAAGGCTTCTGTTTTGTTATCCATTATTCCTGTGATGAAGTGTGGTGTAAAATTTACCCTGGTGGACTGGTAAAGCTGTTGGTTTTGGTACTGCCAGTTTATTTGGGAGTTCTTATAGGCTCTGTCACTTGGGCAAAACCACTGCCATGCTTGCAAGTTTGGGGATGTGGATTGTGAAGAATGAGAGCTTGAACATTATCATTCATCAGTTTAATGCAGTGGCCATTAGGCTGTTTGTGTGCAGTTGCTGAGCTGTTCTTGTTTTCAGTGTGAAATCACGCCTGAATCAGTCACAGAGAGAGGAGCTGGGCTTGATTGAGCAGGCTTATGATAATCCCCACGAAGCTCTGTCCAGAATCAAGCGACATCTGTTGACTCAGAGAGCCTTCAAGGAGGTGAGTGAAAGCCTGGTGAAAGCCCAGCCATGTTATGCTGCATTCAGAAGCTGAATGGCACAAAAACTTCGTGTTTTCCCTCAGCTACCAGCCTCAGTTTTTCCCCCTCTTTTTTTTTTTTTTTAAGGTGGGAATTGAGTTCATGGATCTCTACAGCCACTTGGTCCCTGTTTATGATGTTGAACCCCTGGAGAAGATCACAGATGCTTATCTGGATCAGTACTTGTGGTATGAGGCCGATAAGCGAAGGCTCTTCCCTCCTTGGATCAAACCTGCTGACACTGAACCACCCCCACTGCTGGTGTACAAGTGGTGCCAAGGTCAGTGGGCTCTTGGGTTCCATGCAAAAATGATTTTTCTTACGGGGGAACTTCTGCCCTATGAGTCCCCTTAGGAGCTGAATTTTGGTTTTGCAATTTGCAGTCAATAATTACAATCAGAGATGTATTTTGTAGGTTAGTACATGTGTATATACTGGAGGAGGACAACTTGCACAGCATTTATGGCTGATTACATAGTTTTCCTTCCACTTCTGGATAGACTGGAAAATCCAGAGTCTGAAAAATCAGGCATTGCGGGACTTAGGTTGATTCCTGTGCCCAGTGGCTGCTTCTGTGCTCTGATGTGTCAGATAACACAACATTGTTTATTCCCTCAGGCATTAATAACCTGCAGGATGTTTGGGAAACGAGTGAAGGGGAATGCAACGTGATGCTGGAATCTCGGTTTGAGAAGATGTATGAGAAGATTGACCTGACCTTGCTCAACAGGCTGCTGCGTCTCATCGTTGATCACAACATTGCTGACTACATGACAGCCAAGAACAACGTGGTGATCAACTACAAGGTGATGGTGATGTCAGGAAAGGGGGTTTGTGGTAAAAGGGACCCGTGAGGGAGGAGGTTTTGGACCCTGTGGCAAAGAAGGAACACAAGACTTGCCAAAGAAAAGTGATGAGGGATTAAAAAAACCCTTCTGGGTCGTGCTGAAGAGCAGCTGCTCAGGTGAAAGGGTTCTGCTGTGTTGGGATGTGTTTTCTCACAGTTCCCCTTCATCTCCTCAGGACATGAATCACACAAACTCCTACGGGATTATTCGTGGGCTGCAGTTTGCTTCCTTCATTGTCCAGTACTATGGGCTTGTGATGGACCTGCTGGTGCTGGGCCTGCACCGGGCCAGTGAGATGGCTGGGCCTCCCCAGATGCCAAATGACTTCCTCAGCTTCCAGGACATTGCCACGGAGGTGGCCCATCCCATTCGCCTCTTCTGCAGATACATTGACAGGATTCACATCTTCTTCAGGTGAGATCTCTGGGGCCCTGCTTTCCTTGTGTCAGCACAAAGGCAAGGGAGATTTAATATGCTCCTGCTCCTGGCTTTTGTACCCTTTGCTATTGAAAATCAGGAATATTTGAATTGAAAGACTTCCCTGGATAACTGGATGTTCGCATTCCTCCTCTTGCTTTCTCAATTTGCTTTTCTGCAGTTGCACTGGACCAAAAGAAACACAACAATGTCAAGAAACACAAATGACCAATAGAAATATGCTCAGTTGTTAGGGATTTGGTAAATTAGAGACTGAGAGAAAAATAAGCCTTTTCTGTCTCTTCATGGAAGGATAACCCAAACCCTGAGTTGCTCTGTGCTAATGAAATTCCCCCATTCATTGGGAGGACATAAAAATGGGATGACAAAAAAAAAAAAAGCTGAAAAACACCTTTTCCAAATTAAATCCTTATCTTTCTGGCCAGGCTGGTGTTGATAAGTCCATGTAATTCCAGATCCTTTTCTGTGCATTTCCAGGTTTACAGCTGACGAGGCAAGAGACCTGATCCAGCGGTACCTGACAGAGCACCCCGACCCCAACAACGAGAACATCGTGGGCTACAACAACAAGAAGTGCTGGCCCCGGGATGCTCGGATGCGCCTCATGAAGCACGACGTGAACCTGTAAGTGCTGCAGCTGGGAAAGAAGTGGTAGGAAAAAGGGAGAAATCAGTGATAAATAACTGTTGGAAACTGACAGATGCTCAGGATGAGATGTGAGAAGTGAGGGGGTCTGTGCTGAAATACTGGGGAAGCTCTGAGACTTTGCCCGGTTGTTATTTGGGCAAACTGTGATGTGTCACTGTGCACACGCTGTTTTCCAGTGGCCGTGCTGTGTTCTGGGATATCAAGAACCGTTTGCCCCGCTCGGTGACCACGGTGCAGTGGGAGAACAGCTTCGTGTCCGTGTACAGCAAGGACAACCCCAACCTGCTGTTCAACATGTGCGGCTTCGAGTGCCGCATCCTGCCCAAGTGCCGCACCAGCTACGAGGAGTTCACCCACAAGGACGGCGTCTGGAACCTGCAGAACGAGGTGGGCTGGGAGAGCAGTCCCTGGGTGGGGATTCCATGGATTGGAGAGGGGCTCCCAGGAGGGGACTGATGGGTCTGTGCTCTCTAGGTGACCAAGGAGCGCACGGCTCAGTGCTTCCTGCGTGTGGACGATGAGTCCATGCAGAGGTTTCACAACAGAGTGAGGCAGATCCTCATGGCCTCTGGCTCCACAACCTTCACTAAGGTAAGGGAGGAGGGAGATCTATGACAGCTTTCTGCAGATGCTTGGAAATTAGCCAGGAGCTGATCCTTTCCTTTCCTTTCTAGATTGTCAATAAATGGAACACAGCTCTGATTGGCTTGATGACTTATTTCCGGGAAGCTGTTGTAAATACTCAGGAGCTGCTTGATTTGCTGGTGAAGTGTGAGAATAAAATCCAGACTCGGATCAAGATCGGCCTGAATTCCAAAATGCCCAGCCGTTTTCCTCCTGTGGTGTTCTACACCCCTAAGGAGCTGGGGGGGCTGGGCATGCTCTCAATGGGCCACGTTCTCATCCCTCAGTCCGACCTGAGGTGAGTTGTGCTGTTCTAATTCCTGCATGACTTGATGCTCTTTCCCCGGAAAAATCTTCCAAGAGTGCTAAACCATGCCATGGTACAGAGCTGTGTTGCCTTTACAGTAGCTCATGGCAGTGATGAGAGAAGTCCCAGTTCCTCCTACCTCATTCTTGTCTCTTTGCTCCAGGTGGTCCAAGCAGACAGATGTTGGCATCACTCACTTCCGCTCGGGAATGAGCCATGAGGAGGACCAGCTCATCCCAAATCTGTACCGTTACATCCAGCCATGGGAGAGTGAATTCATTGACTCTCAGAGGGTGTGGGCAGAGTATGCCCTGAAACGACAGGAGGCTATAGCCCAGAACAGGTGTGTGTCCACGTGGGGGAGGACAGGCAGCAGTGGGAAGTTTTATGCTGCCTGGGGATTTTGGAAATTTGGGGATTTTGCTGGCCCTCTGGTACCTGCAATGCTGTTCCCTAACCTCTGGAAGAGGTTTGGCATTTTAGTGTCCCCTGCCAGAGCCCTGAGCTCTGTGTCATGTCTGTGATCTCATCTGAACTACTCATTATTGCATTGCTGTAAATTGAGAGGTAACAAAGTGTGGGGATTTTTTTTTTTCTTCAGGCGTCTGACGCTGGAGGATCTGGAGGACTCATGGGACAGGGGAATTCCTCGGATTAACACCCTTTTCCAGAAGGACCGGCACACTCTGGCTTATGATAAAGGATGGAGAGTCAGGACTGACTTCAAACAGTATCAGGTACTGACAGGGAATTTCTCTTCACCTGAATATGAAGTTCAGATACCTGTTCCACACAAAGTCCTTTTACCTTGCATTATTGCAGGTGCACTTCTGTCTCGCTGCTACAGAAGGAATTTACAGCCTTGTGTTGGGACTGGTAGAGGCTGTTTGGAACCAAATGCTCCAGAATTTGTAGCTTATCCCCTTTGGAATCATTTAGATAGATTGCAGTGTATTGAAGAAAACCACAATAAACACAACAACATATTACAGAATCAGGTCTGGAGAGAGAAAAATAATTACCCCAAAACAAACATACCAAAATATTGTGGAATAATTTGTTATTTAAAGCCTTTAATGACAGCTTTGTAGAAGGCCAGTCCCTGAAAGATAAAAATATCACCTGAGGTTCCACCCAAAGTGAATTGCAGAGTAGTACTGACAGAACTCGTGTTGTAGATGAGCTGTGTCCTCCAGCACTGAGGGCATGAGGCTTTTTTGCTGCTCACTGACCATCATCATGGTGTGGCTCCTGCAGTTAGTGCAGCCAGGTGAATGATGTGCTTGCTCTTGTCTCCAGGTGCTGAAGCAGAACCCGTTCTGGTGGACGCACCAGCGCCACGACGGCAAGCTCTGGAACCTGAACAATTACCGCACGGACATGATCCAGGCTCTGGGCGGCGTGGAAGGGATCCTGGAGCACACGCTCTTCAAGGGCACCTACTTCCCCACGTGGGAGGGTCTCTTCTGGTAAGAGGAACTTGGATGTGGGCTCTGGGCTCAGGCTGTGCTGGTTCTGTTGAGTTTCTGCTGGTTTTCAGTGGTCGCTTCAGAACGTTGTGTAGTTCAGTTGTGAGGGCACCTAGGAAGGGGCTGGAGCTGAACTTCTTGGAAACCCATGGAAATTTCTTGGCATGAAACAACCCTCCCAGCTCGTGGCTGATCCCTGGGTCTGTTAGAAGTGACACATGGCAGCAGAGATGAGGGACATATCGTTCAGTTGAATCTAATGCAGTTGATGGTCTGCCCTTTCTAGGGAGAAGGCCAGTGGCTTTGAGGAGTCCATGAAGTGGAAGAAGCTGACAAATGCCCAGAGATCGGGTTTGAACCAAATTCCAAACAGAAGATTCACTCTCTGGTGGTCTCCTACCATCAACAGAGCCAACGTAAGTACCTGGTGTTTGTCCCTTTAGGAGCAGAAAACACTTCTCCACTGAAATTAGAGCAGTTAATTGATCCAATTAATTCTCAGAACATCTCTTAGAGAGGCACTAAGCCTCCTTAACAGGAGATGCTCCATTTTTTAAAATTTCCTCAGTTGTGCTGTTGTGTGTTCTCAAGCTGCTTTTCCTTTGCAGGTGTATGTTGGGTTCCAGGTGCAGCTGGATTTGACAGGGATCTTCATGCATGGCAAAATCCCCACGCTGAAGATTTCCCTCATCCAGATTTTCCGAGCTCACTTGTGGCAGAAGATCCATGAGAGCATTGTCATGGATTTGTGTCAGGTGAGCAGTGTTGGCTTGGTTTGTTTCTGTGCCCTTTTGGAGCAGGGCCAGTCTTCCTCCAGCAATTTGGCAGAGAAAGGGAAGAAATGGAAAATGGGATTTTCCTGACTACCTTGGTGTTGAGGATAGATTCCTTATCTGGGTTGCTTGAACACATCTCATCTTTGACTGCCTGTTCCCCAGGTGTTTGATCAAGAGCTGGATGCTCTGGAGATTGAGACAGTGCAAAAAGAGACAATCCATCCCAGGAAGTCCTACAAGATGAACTCCTCGTGTGCAGATATCCTTCTCTTTGCTTCCTACAAGTGGAATGTGTCACGTCCGTCCTTGCTGGCAGATTCCAAGTGAGTTTCCCTTTTCCCTCTCCTCAGTCTCCCTGCAGAGCAGAACTGCTGAGCCTGTCATCCAGAGCCTCTGTGTCTCTTGGGCATCTGGGGGACACTGGAGATTGTGTCCAGCAAAGCACAGGGCTTGTTTGGGTAGGTGGTTGCAGCACCTCCTGGCACTGCCTTCTGCAAAACACCAGCACTGCCTTTGCTCCTGTTGTCTCCTCTGGGTGAACTTTTCCCTGAGCTGTTGAAGGTTCTTCTGGAAACCCCACAAAGCTGAGCTGGCCCAGGGCCAGAATTCTCACTGAATCCTCACCAGACAGTCCCTGGGGGAGATGACCCTCGTGACTACACAGCAGTGAACTCACTGCTGCTTTGTTCTAACCTTTCAACAGCCTCTGCATTCACTGGTGTGTGAGGAGAACAGCAGGGTCCCTTTCCAGGGTGGGATGTGGGTATGAGCTGGCTGCAGTGTTCATGCTGAGTGACAATTACTGCAGGAGAATTTTGTGCAAGATGAACTTGTTGTGGCCTGCTTTCTCCTCAGGGATGTGATGGACAGCACCACCACCCAGAAGTACTGGATTGACATCCAGCTGCGCTGGGGCGACTACGACTCCCACGACATCGAGCGCTACGCCAGGGCCAAGTTCCTGGACTACACCACAGACAACATGAGCATCTACCCCTCGCCCACTGGGGTGCTCATTGCCATTGACCTGGCCTACAACTTGCACAGGTGAGAGCTGCACCTTCTGTGTTTCATTTCCAGGGTTGGAATTGGTAGTTTGTGAGTATTGTCTCAGTGCATCTCCAGACTGGGTTGTATTCCAGGCAGGAGGATAAGAGGGGAGAAGGCAGAAGCTGGAGATGGGCAGCGAGTGGGATAAGGCATCTCAGGTTGCCCAGTTTTGCTCAGTAGCAGTGGTTCAGTTCCCTCAGTTCATTAATAATCTGTTTCTTAGGATATTTCTGTCAGACTGTTGTTGGAGCTGAAGGACAGGCCTTGTTTCAAACCCCTACAAGTGAGGACACCATTTCTCACCTGAAACTAGGGGCAAAGTTAGAAATCAGTTCTCCAGTGTGTTTGTTGGAGAAAGTGCAGCTTTTCTGGGACTGCAGCATGTGTGTGCTGTGGCTTCCCACTGAGGAGGTGTAGGTAAAAGCCATAGGTGACCAACTCCCAGGGGCATTACAAAAGCCACACTGCAGTACAAAGATGTATTCTTCAGCAGGTAGAAAGGGGCCTGGCTGCTGCATGGAAAGACTTGAGTGGGGCTGTTGCCTCTTCAGGTCTAATGGTAACAACTTCTGTTTGTTTCCTCCTTCAGTGCTTATGGGAACTGGTTCCCTGGGAGCAAACCTCTGATCCAGCAGGCCATGGCCAAAATCATGAAAGCAAACCCTGCCCTGTATGTGTTGAGGGAGCGAATCCGCAAAGGGCTGCAGCTCTACTCCTCAGAGCCCACGGAGCCCTACCTGTCCTCCCAGAACTATGGGGAGCTCTTCTCCAACCAGATCATCTGGTTTGTGGATGACACCAACGTGTACAGAGTCACCATCCACAAGGTGAGGCCAGAGGGGTGTCTCAGGGAGAGGACTGGATGGGGTGGAGGTTTCCATGCGTGATGAGAATCTGGGAGTCAACACATGGACCCAGAGTTTTGCAGTGTGCACAGAGCAGCTCTTACATTTCCCACACAGCTCCTGCTCAAAGCACACAGAGTTGGCTCTTGTGTAAAAGTGTGGGTGGGCTCCATTTATCTCCCTGCACTTCTCACTCTCACTTGTTTCCTCAGACTTTTGAAGGGAATTTGACCACAAAACCCATCAATGGAGCCATTTTCATCTTCAATCCCAGAACAGGACAGCTCTTCCTGAAGATCATCCACACATCTGTGTGGGCAGGACAGAAGCGTCTGGGACAGGTAGGGCCTGGCTGTGCCTTGGGTGTGAACTGGGGGTGGGCTCTGACTGCTTGGGGCACTCCCTTGAGCAGAACACATCACACAGATCTTCATCTTCCTGCCTCTTAATGAGTTTTGAGCTCCAAAGTCCGAGTGATCAGGCAGGCAGAGGAGCATGGAGTATAAAAGTGGAGGAACACAGGCTCTGAGGTGTAAAGACCCCACATCATCCAGCAGAGCTTGAGGAACAGTGCTGTGCTCCTTGTTACAGAATTCACTGCACTTGGCTGTACATCCAGTGCAGTGAGACAGCTCAGGTGGCAAATCCAGGGAGGTGGAGTAGCCAGCTGGTTTTTTCCGAGCCACTCAGGAGTAACTGAGCTCCAGGAATGGGAACTGCCCTCTGTGGTCAGTAAGGAGGAAATGCTGGGCCTTGTCACTGATCTGGAACAAACCATAAATTCCAGGGGTATTTTTAGAATTTGGTTTGCGTCCCTTTGGTTCCCAGAGACATGGAGACTGCTGGAGAGCAGGGGGATACTTCTCTAACCCTGCTGTCTTTCTGTAGCTGGCCAAGTGGAAGACTGCTGAAGAAGTGGCTGCCTTGATCCGATCCCTTCCCGTGGAGGAGCAGCCAAAGCAGATCATAGTGACACGGAAGGGCATGCTGGACCCACTTGAGGTAAGGCTGCAGCTCCGTGAGGATGTGTAAAATCTGTGGGAGATAACAGGACAGTTCTGTGTCCTTTGATGTTCTGCAGTAGCTGTGAGCTAATTCCTCTTGATAAACTCCAGGTGCACTTGCTGGATTTCCCCAATATTGTGATCAAAGGCTCGGAGTTGCAGCTGCCCTTCCAGGCCTGTCTGAAAGTGGAGAAGTTTGGTGACCTCATCCTGAAGGCTACTGAACCCCAGATGGTTCTCTTCAATCTCTATGATGACTGGCTGAAAACCATCTCTTCCTACACAGTAAGCACAGATGTGTCTCCTGTATTTTGCTTTGCTGCTGATAAATGAGGCAAGGAACCAAGGCCTCAGATATCCCGATGATTTGTTTGGGAGCACTTGGCTCTGAATCTGCCTGGATTTTCCTTTAGATGGATTTCCCTGGCAATTCCCATGTGCTCAAACAGAAGAATGCTGTACTAGGGCCTTGACCATTTCATTTTCTTCTTTCTAACTCCATCTTCTTTTCATCTCCAAGGCATTCTCCCGTCTGATCCTGATTCTCCGAGCGCTTCATGTGAATAACGATCGAGCCAAAGTTATCCTGAAGCCAGACAAGACAACCATCACTGAGCCTCACCACATCTGGCCAACCCTGACAGATGAGGAGTGGATCAAGGTGGAGGTGCAGCTGAAGGATCTCATCCTTGCTGACTATGGCAAGAAGAACAAGTAAGGCATGATCCTGTCAGCCTTTCCTTCCTGCTCTAAAGGCCGTGGCCAAGGGCCTTTGTCAATGCACTCTCAGCTTTGTAGGAGATCTGGTTAATTTTAATAACTTTCTGGTAAGGCAGATAAAAATGTCTGCACCAAGTCATTGATCTAAGCATCATGTGATCATGGCCTCTCTTTTGTTTAAAAAGTTGTGGTTTAACCTTTTCATAGTGCCCAGAGTTGGATGTTCTGAGCTTGTGCCTGAAGGTGAGAAAGCTCCAGAATGTATTTTGAAATGCCTGACTTGGGTGACTTTTCTCTTCCAGCGTGAACGTTGCATCCCTGACCCAGTCAGAGATCCGAGACATCATCCTGGGCATGGAGATCTCTGCCCCATCTCAGCAGAGGCAGCAGATTGCAGAAATCGAGAAGCAAACCAAGGAGCAGTCGCAGCTGACGGCCACGCAGACCCGCACGGTGAACAAACACGGGGATGAAATCATCACCTCCACCACCAGCAACTACGAAACCCAGACCTTCTCCTCCAAGACTGAGTGGAGGGTCAGGTAGGAAGGCAGGCAGGGGTGGTGGAAAGGGTTGGAATGCTCAGGGAGGATCTGTGCCCCCTCTGATCACGGTCTCCTCCTCACAGAGCAATCTCTGCTGCCAACCTCCACCTGCGGACAAACCACATCTATGTCTCGTCAGATGACATAAAGGAGACAGGTTACACCTACATTCTTCCCAAAAATGTGTTGAAGAAGTTCATCTGCATCTCAGACCTGCGTGCCCAGGTGAGTGTGCAGGGAGTTTGTTACGTTTGTGCCCCACTCAAACACACCAGGGGGGAACTCTTGGGGAAGGGCTGGGGACCTGCTGTGGTTTGTCCACGTGAATCCCTCTGATGCTCTCCTCAGGAATTAAGGAGTTCCACTCACACAGAGATCTCTCTGGCCTTCTAAGGCAGGTGTGTGTGTTTTAGATTGCAGGTTACCTGTATGGAGTGAGCCCTCCAGACAACCCCCAGGTGAAGGAGATCCGGTGCATTGTGATGGTGCCCCAGTGGGGGACACACCAGACCGTGCACCTCCCAGGGCAGCTGCCACAGCACGAGTATCTCAAGGTGGGTTGAGGTTCAGCTTCCAGGCTGGGTGGAAGGTCAGTAACAAGGACCTGAGGTGGTGGAGCAGCTTCCCTTGGTCTTTTGTAATTGTAGGACTGAAAGGGCTCAGTCTGAAGCCAAACTTGATTGAGATCAAATGAGGGGGAAGCTTGTGATCTGAGTGTCCTTTTTGCCACTCTCTTTTTGTCAGGAAATGGAACCTCTGGGGTGGATTCACACCCAACCGAACGAGTCCCCTCAGCTCTCGCCACAGGATGTCACCACCCACGCCAAGGTCATGGCTGACAACCCCTCCTGGGATGGGGAGAAGACCATCATCATCACCTGCAGGTGAGGGGCAGCGAGGCTTCTGGTGGCCCTCTGAGGGGGGGGGGTGTTGCTGCAGAGCTGGAGAACTCAAAATAAAATTGGCAGAAAGGGAGCATTGGCTCATTCCTGATTGCCCTCTTCTGCCCCAGGTGAGTCTGACTTGCCTCGTGTTCCTTTTCAGTTTCACCCCTGGCTCCTGCACGTTGACAGCCTACAAACTGACCCCGAGTGGGTACGAGTGGGGCCGGCAGAACACGGACAAGGGCAACAACCCCAAGGGTTACCTCCCCTCCCACTACGAGAGGGTGCAGATGCTCCTGTCCGACCGCTTCCTCGGCTTCTTCATGGTCCCAGCACAGGGCTCCTGGAACTACAACTTCATGGGTGAGCTGGCTTGGGGAGGGAAGGGGAAAGGAGGCAGCGTGAGGAGCTTGGGGAGGAGGGAATAGCTCCTTACCCACTCCAGAACTTCCTCAGAGAGCTGGCAGGGATACCCGCACTGTGCCCTGAACTTTCTGTAGTTACCAGCACTGGGAAATCAGTTCAATTATTTTTTTTTTAGTGGCTCAAGAGGAAAAATAGATCCCATGTCTGTCTGGATTGTAGTGCATAGTCTATCACCACTGAATAATTAATCCCTGTCAGGCAGCAGAGATAATGGAAAATGCAAGAGAGAAGCTGTTCCCCGTAGGGAGGTCCTGGTATCATGAACACCACAGGCAGCTGGAGAAGGGGTCAGGAAATTAAAGTGACAGAACACTTGACTAGCATAAAAGAACTGTAAACCTCTTGAGGGGAGGAACCCAAAGAGGGATGATTTCTGGGTTTAGAACTATTTCCTGGCATGGAAATGGTCGTGGAAGGGTGGAGGGCTTTGTTAGGCTCCTGAAGGGTGGAAGGGGCAGAAGGGGTGCTCAGGTGGGTGACACTCCCTCTTTTCCAGGTGTCCGCCACGACCCCAACATGAAGTACGAGCTGCAGCTCGCCAACCCCAAGGAGTTTTACCACGAGGTCCATCGCCCCTCTCACTTCCTCAACTTCGCGCTGCTGCAGGAGGGGGAGGTTTACTCTGCCGACCGCGAGGATCTCTACGCCTAATCCTGCCCGCGCCCCTCTTAGTACTGTTGATATTCAACAGCGTGTTCGTGTGCCCTCCTTCCACTGTGCCCCGCTCGCCCCCTTCACCCCGCGCGTTGTTGTTTTCCCCCCCCCCCCTTTTTCCGCTCAATAAATTTTGTACGAACGGGAGCGCGCGGGCGCTGAGGTCCCGCCTCGGGGCGGCCCCGGACGGGGCGGGCCGGGCCGGGCGGAGCGTGCGCGGGCGCGGGGCGATGGCGGAGCCGCTGTGGCGAACGCCGCCGGCCCGGCTGGCCCCGCCGCACGTCTATCGCATGGCGGGCGCGCTGGGCGCCGAGCTGCGCCGCCTCTCCGCCCGCTTCGGGCCCGACGCCGTGGCCGGGCTGGTGCCGCCCGTGGTGCGGCTGCTGGAGCTGCTCGAGGCGCTGGTGGCCCCGCCGGGCGCCGAGGGGGAGGCGGCGGCGGCGGCGCCGCTCGGGCCGCAGGAGGCGGAGGTGAGCGGGGAGCTGGGACCTGCGCCGAGCCACGCGTGTCCCCGCAGGAGGGGCCGTGGGGACGGCGCCGAGCCGGCTGTTCGCTCTTCCCCGGGCGTGCGGCTGACACGCGTGTCCCACGTTTTGTGGGACGGCTCCGACCCCGCTGTTCCCTTTTCCCAGGGGATGGCTCTGACCCCGCTGTCGTGCATCCCCTGGGGCGGCTGCGCTGTGGCTGTTCCGTTCTCCCAAAGGATGGCTGTCCCTGCTGTCCCCCATCCCTTGGCATAGCTCCGACCTGTCTGGCCCAGTTGTCCCCCTGGCATGGCTCTAATCCAGCTGTCCTCCTTTCCGGGGTGGTGGCACTGACGCCACTGTCCCCTGGGAAGCCTCTGACCTGGCTGCCACCGTCCACTGGAACAGCGCTGGCCTGGCTGAGCTGGCTGTCACTGCCCCCGGGGGTGGCTCTGACCCGGTGTCCCCATCCCGCAGGACCCGGAGCAGAGGCTGTGGGAGGCCGAGCGCCGGGAGCGAGCCCTGCACGGCCGCCTGGCCTGCCTGGAGGAGCAGAACCGCCAGCTCCTGGGGCAGCTTGCGGAGAGCCAGTCCCAGGAAGGTGGGTGTCCCCGTGGGTTTGGGGTCCCCTGATGCCACAGGGTGTCCCTGTGGAGCAGCAGGCTGGGTGCAGGGCTGAACCTGTTCTTCTGGAGCCTGGAATGCTGCTCTCCTTTCTCTCACCTTGGAGACCTGTCCTAGCAGGGAGCACAGGTATTACCTTGTTCTGCAAATCACAGGGACCCCAAGCCTCCAGGAGGGTGGTGGAGGCAGGCACAGGGTTTGGGCTGCTGTGGCAACACAACGATGTGCCAAGAATGGTCTAAAACTCTCAGTTCCCTTCTTTCCACTGTGAGATTACCAGGAACAAGTCAGACTCTGCAGAAGCACTGAGAAACTTCATAGCACTGTGGGCTTGGGGGAGTCCCTGGGGACTCTCACTCCTGTCCACCCTGTCTGGTCTCAGACAGCACGGCACGGAAGGAGCGGGAGGTGATGCTGCGGCTGAAGGAGGTGGTGGACAGGCAGAGGGATGAGCTCCGTGCCCAGGCCCACGAGATCGTCTGCAAGAGCCGGGACACGGAGGCGGTGAGGGCGGGGGAGCTCAGGGGTGTGGTGTGCCAAGGGCCCGGGGACCTGCTTTCATGTCACATCCCCCCCCCCAGGGCTGTCACAGCTGCTGAGCCTGCTGGGGCAGGTGGCACTGCTGTCCCTGGGTGGGGACACTGCCTCACCTTTGGCTGCCCTGGGCCTTCCAGCTGCAGGAACAGCTCCATCGCTTCATGGCCATGAACGAGGAGCTGCGGCACAAGGTGGCCGTGGTGCAGGCCCAGCTCAAGAGCGCTCTGGAGCAGAAATCAGACCTGGAGGCTGCGATGCTGCAGAGCCAGAGGGAAACGAGCAGGAGGAGCAGGACAGCCCTGGAGAGCCGGCGGCCAGAGCCTGGTGTGGTGAGTCTGAGCTGTGGCCTCACTGCTGCTGGGCACCACCAGCACTGACCCCGCATTCCCAGCCTTGTGTGGAGATTTTGGCACACCCAGATGTGGCTACTCAAGGCAACATCACAGCTGAAAACTGAACAGTGTGGTGTCTGCAATGCCACTAGCACCTTCTCTGTAAAAGCTGTTACGGGTGGAACAAGATGAGGTGGTCGGAGTTAAAGCTAGATGGGACACAGAGGATGCGGGGGGTTTGCCACGTGTGGTGATGGGCAGTGGTTGCTGGCTGAGGTGGGGACATTTCTGGGACTTTTCCATGTTTGCCTGCATGTGCACCCAGCCTTTGGGTGTGGGTTTTGAGGTCTCTGCTTGCCTGCTGACTCTCCTTCCACGCCCTCCAGGAGGGAGCCCTGTCAGCCTCAGAGGAGCCGCAGCACCAGGATGGGAACAGGAGCCCTGCTCACTGCTGCTTCTCCAAGGAAGAGCTGCAGCAGATCCTGCAAGAGAGGAATGAGCTCAAGACCAACCTGTTCTTAGTGCAGGAGGAGCTGGCCTATTACCAGAGGTGAGTCCTGTCCCTGCAGCCACCCCTGGCCCATCAGAGGCTGCTCCCACCACAGTCTTGGCAGAATCTTCCCCAGGCTCTTGGTTAACCAGCTGGCTGCTTTTTACCAGGGAGCTGCTGAACGAGGAGAGAATTCCCAGCTTCTTCCTAGATGCAATGAAGTCAAATATCAAAAGACAGAGGAAAAAAATCAGAGCCAAAATGCTGGGAACGACGGAGGAGTCGGCGAGCAGGTGAGTCAGGCTGGGTGCTGGGATCCTCCCGTGCAGGGTGGGTGCTGCCTGGCCTGCTCCAGTGTTTCCATGTGCTTGGTGCCCTGGATTAGAATTTCCCCAAGCCCAGAGCTGCCTCCTCCCTTCAGAGATCAAAGGTTTGATGTCTGCAGTTGATGTGTTGCTCTGGCATAGCTGTGCCACAGGGGCTGGGCTTTGTGCTGCAACTCGTGTGTCCCTGTCACCAGTCAGGCATGGCCTGGCCAAATGCCACTTGTCCCTGCATGCATGTGACAAAAGGGAGGCAAGGTGGTGGCGCTGGCAGCACTGGACAAACTCACAAGTGGCTCCTGCACTTGCTGCTGTGGCTCAGTGCAGGTTTGCCCCCATTTCTTTGTGCAGTGATGAAGAGGAGGGCTCCTGGCTCCCAGGTCATGGCACAGACTGTGTGGATGCTCAGCCTCCAGACTCCAAAATTAGGAGCTTGTAAGTTTGCTCCTGGTAGGGACAGGAGGCTCTGCCAGTGGAGAGGTTTGGGGCTTAGCTGGGATCTGGCACCAGTTGAGCTTGGATATGATGGGAACAGAGTCAGCAGGCTGGTGCAGGGCTGGCAGGGATGCTGCCAAAACAGGGGTTGCTGTTTTAGGGGGATCTGCCTTGTCCTGGGTGCCACATGCTCCCAGGGCCCACAGCCAGGCTGTGTCCCACCACAGAGGGAGGTTGGGATTCCACATCCTCCCTGGAGAGGTTCTTCTCCCCCACAGCTCTTATCTGCTCTCTCTGCAGTTTTGGGCTGTGGTATCAGGGCAGCAGCAAAGACCCCCCCACATCCAGCTGCTCCGGAACCTGGGAAATCATTGACTCGCTGGACACGCAGCTGGAGCCAGAGGGAGAGAGCAAGGCAGGGTCCAGCTGCCCTGACAGAGCCACAGCACCACTCTGACTCCACGGGAACGGGAGCAGGATCTGTCCTTGCAGCAGAACTTCCTGGATCCTCTTCTTCCAGTGGATTCAAGAGCAGCACAGCAGCCCCGGCATTTGCCCGTGCTGTGGTGGTGGCAAAGCCACAGCGTGGGCAGGTTCCTGCAAACCCACTGGGACACTTGGATGTGGGCTGCCAGCCTGGCATGGGACAGCTCAGCACCTCTGGGCATCTCTGCCCACCAGCGACCCTTTCACTGTGGCCACGGCTTAACTACAGAGGGGCCCTCAGAGCTGTGCCCCCTCCCCACTGCTCCCTGCTTGCAGCTCAGCATGGTGGGGGTCTGCACCCTCTTCCTTCTCCACACCCCAAAAGGGATCTTCCCATCCCCTGGTGGCTCTTTGCAAACCCCTCTGCTCACAGCCCACGGTTCCATTGCCCCATCCTGCTCTGTGGGTGTTTTACCTCACCCCTTTCTGTCTGTAGCTCCCCCAGTCCCTGCAATGTGAAGGTCCAGTTGGGCTGTCCTGGGGTCCCCACATGGCTGGCAGGGGCTGAGCACAGTGCACTGGGTGTCCAGGTGCTCCCGTGGCTGGGAGCCATCAGGATCAGCACCAGTAGGGCCACTCCTGCACTTCTCAGGCATGGTGTGAATCAGTTTTGTACTGGCACCTCTTCCTGCCACCTCTGGGGCCTGGCAGACTGGAACAATCCTTGTGTTCATGGGGGCGAGTCAGTCCCCTCAGATCAGGTACTTTCTACCTTTAATTTGGAAATAAATCAGTCTCTTGTTTTTCCTCTGAGGTTCTGGCTGCAGCCTCTGCTCTCTGCTTGGGAAGGGCTGGGTGATGCTCCCAGATTTCCCTTACCCTTCTCCTAATGGCTGTGCCCCCGAGCCCCTTCTGGTGGGTCAGCTGTGATGGGGAGGGGGCTCCAGAGGGGTGATCCCACAGTGCTGGGCATGGAGGAGTTAATTCCTGCACGGCCAAGGGGAGCACTGTGCTTCTAACCCAGAGCCCCCCTGGCTGAGCTGGCCTCGGGTAGGAAAAAGGTGTTTCCTGTGCATCTGCTGACACAAAGCTCCTGGGGACTTGGCGAGGTGGGACAGGGGCCAGCAGCTCTTCAAAGGCCAACATAGGTCAGGCTGTGTTGCCATGGGGGACACAGGGACCCCTCCTCTGAGCCCCTGCCAGGGGCTGGCAGTGCCATGGGGTGGCTGATGGGGGTTGAGGCAGGGGGTGGCACTGGACGCCTTGTTTGGGTTGGGGGGATGTTGGCTGAAGCAGTTTTGGGGCTGATGGAGGATGGCACAGGGGGAGTGGAGTGACACAGGTGAGATGTTCAGGCAGGTGCCAGCCCCTGTGTGGCTGTGTTGAGCCCCTGGGTGCCCCTTTCTGTGGTGGGGTGGCAGCCAGGGCCAGAAATAGCCCGGGCAGCAGCATTCCCTGCTCCCCCTCCCTGCCGCACCCCTGACGTCTGGATCGGGGCGCCTCCTCCCGCATTTCCTCAGGAAGAAACCCAAGGCTGGAGGGAGGAAGAGGCCGCCCCACGGGTGGGACGGGACAGACGGGACAGAGGGACACCAGCGTGGGGCTGGGGAGCCACCAGGACTGGGGCCCTGGTGCCCTGCTGGAATGGAGAGCGCCCGGCCCATCCTCTGCCTCCAGCTGTGGCTGTGGGTGCAGAGCTCTGCCCAGGAGCTCGACCCTGAGGGCAGGAACGTCTGCAGGTAGGTACCAATGGGTCCCCACTTGTGCCACTCCATCTCCTGGGGCCTCTCAGCAGCCCCAAGGGGTTGTTGTCCATCCCTCCTCCCATGGACAGAGATGTGCAGCCTGGCACGACGTGGGTGCAGAGACGGGTGGTGCTGGGGAGTGTGGCTGGGGCATGTGTGGGCATTTGGGGCATCAGATCCCTTCTCCAGGGTTTATTTCTCATTCACCCTCGAAGCACAGGGCAACGGGGCAATATGGGACCCTTGGCAAAACTCATCGTGGGGAAATGTCACTGTAGCAAACCCCAAAGAGCTTTGGGACTGATGTGCCCTGAATTTGTTGCCTCTTCCATTGTCTCCCATCAATGGTGATGCCTTTCATGGCCTTCACTTCAGTGCTTCGTTTCTGCACTGCTGGTGAAGCTGTGAGCCTGTCCCAGGGCATGGGACACCCGGCACGGCTCCATGGGGACATTCCCAGCGCTTCGGGCAGCCCAGCCCAGCCCAGCCGCCCACTCGGGCTGCAGCCTCCTAAATTTCCTTCTATTTTTCTGGTTTCCTTCCGGAGCGTTGCCCTGGGGGCCACGCCGCCTTCTCAGCACTGGGGCAAGGATCGCTTCGCCTTGGCCGAGGCCATGGAGCCGCCCTGGCCCCCCGGCCCAGGCTGACACCCCCGGTCTCTCCCGCAGGTTCCCGGCCGGCCCGGCGTGCTGTCCCGGCTGGAGGCAGGACGGGAGGGCGTGCACGGTCGGTGAGTGATGGATGGGGGTGAATCCCAAAGCGTGGTCCCCACGGGCGGATCCCTCTGAAGCTCTCCTTGAGCGGTGTCAGTGGGGTCTCGCCCCGCGGGGACCCCCGGCTGCTGAGCCGGAGTGTTGGAGCGGGAAGCGGGATGGTGGTTTCCCTGGGAATGCTGTCCCGGCGGGAGGTGGGTGGCTGGCAGGTGGGGTGTGAGCCCCGGCCAGAGAGTGCTGAGTGCCTTTCCTGCCACGACAGCCGTGTGCGAGGGGGAGGACGCCTGCAGAGAGGGCGAGGTGTGCCTGAAACCCGGTCTGTGCCGCTGCAAACCCGGCTTCTTCGGAGCAGACTGCAGCTCCCGTGAGTGCCTCCCCCGCGCTCAGCCCCAGCCATCCCCCCTTAAAGCCAGCTGGGTGCTCGGGGGGCTGCCGGGCTTCTCCGCATCCTGCCCGTGTCCTTTCCCCTCGCAGGCTGCCCCGAGCAGTACTGGGACCACGACTGCAAGCGGAGCTGCCCGTGCCACCCCAACGGGCGCTGCGACCCCGTGAGCGGCCACTGCACCTGCGACCCCAACCACTGGGGAGGGCTCTGCCAGTTCCCCTGCCAGTGCGGCCCCCACGGCCGCTGCGACCCCCTGAGCGGCGCCTGCCACTGCGAGCCGGGCTGGTGGGCACCCAACTGCAGGAAGCAATGCCAGTGCAACCCCTCCACCTCCCACTGCGACCCCCTGACCGGGCTGTGCCGCTGCCTGCCGGGCTGGTGGGGCAGGAGGTGCAGCTTCAAGTGCTCCTGCAACGTCTCGCCCTGCGCGCAGGAGACGGGCAAGTGCGAGTGCCTGGCTGGCTACTGGGGACCGGCGTGCCAGCGGCGCTGCGACTGCGGGCACGGCTCCTGCAGTCCTGTCACCGGCCACTGCACCTGCGAGCCCGGCTACCAGGGCAGGAGCTGCCGGGACCCCTGTCCGGCAGGGAAATACGGGTCTCAGTGCGTGCACAGGTGAGATGGGGGAGCAGGGGGATCCAGCGGGCTGCAGTCAGATCGAGGGGGAAGGCTCTGCGCCTGTGTCTGTCCCTTTGGCTGGGCAGGGAGACCCGTGCTGGGTTTGAGCATCCCAGGTTGGATGCAGCATCAGCATTGCCCCAAAAGAAACACCTCGCTAATGCCAGCAGAAAGTGTCACCCTAAAATCTGGTCGTCCTTTATCTCGCTCCCCATGGTGATAAGGCAGAACCCCCCAATTCAGAATATTCTGTGATTACTGTGAATATTCTGTGATTACTGTGAATATTCTGCTGCCCTCCTCTCCTCTTATTACCACAGAGCATTAGGCACTACTGTGTATTTCCCCTTGGTCCAAAATGATGCTCAATGATTTTGTGGGGTGAAACGTGCTTTTTAGGGGTACAAGGGTGGGCATTGTGACCTCAGTGCCTCTCTGCCCACACAGCTGTGGGAGCTGCAAGCGCAGCCAGCCCTGCTCACCCGTGGATGGTTTCTGCCTGGCCTGCCAGCCCGGCTGGAACGGGACCCTCTGCAAGGATCCCTGTGCTCCTGGATTCCATGGGGACAGCTGCCTCCAGCTGTGTCCCCGCTGCCAGCACGGGGAGCCCTGCGACCCCCAGACCGGGTCCTGCCTGCGCTGTGACCCCGGCTGGACGGGGCCCAGGTACGCCCAGGGTGAGGCCACTGGTCCCTGGGGGTGTCCCTGCTCTGGGGTGCAGTCACTGATGGCTTTGCTCTGTTTTGGCAGCTGCAACAACTCCTGCCCCGTGGGCACCTTTGGTGATGGCTGCCAGTTCCTCTGCCCCGAGTGTGTTTCGGGGAGCTGTGATCCCGTGACAGGAGTTTGCATCTGCCAGGCAGGCTACTGGGGAGACAGGTAATGGCAGGAAAATGCTGGGATAATGCTGGGATAATGCTGGGATAATGCTGGGAGTGGGGCTGGGCTGGAGCCTCGCTCTCTCTGGGGGCATTTCCCTCCTTTCCTCTCTCTTCCAGCTGCAACAACACCTGTCCCGAGGGGTATTTTGGAGTGAATTGTTCCTCACCCTGCCAGTGCTCCCGGGGAACCTGCGACCCTGTGCAGGGTGACTGTGTGCTGAGTAAGATTAATCTCACATTTACTCCTTGGCGCTGGGCAAGGGACGGTCACATCCTCACTGGGGAAGGTGCTGGGGGGCTGGGATGCATCCTGGTGCCTCCTGGCCCCACCAGGAGTTATCAGCTCCTGCTCTCTCCATGCAGGGCTGTTCTATAGGCGTCACAGCCACAGGACATGCCAGACTCAGCCCATCTCCTCACACAGGTTTGAAGGACCACGGAGCCCTTGCAGCCGCCATCCTTGTCCCTCTCCTGCTGCTGCTGCTCTGTGTCGCCTGCTGCTGCTGTGGTGCCGGCTCAGCAGATGCCAGAGACAGGTATTTTTTTACATTTTTCAACCTTTGACACAAAACCCCATCTTCCGTGTCCCTTGATGTCCATCTCTGCTCTGCAGGGCGGCTGTGCCGGACGATGATGTGGTGGCCAGGATGAAGCACCACGTGCAGGGGGTGCTGGCCAACCTCAGTGCTCTCATGCCCTGTTTTAACCTGGGGACCTCGAAACTTCCCAAAGTCACAGGTGAGCAAAGGAGAGCTGCTGACAGCACTTCCAGAAGCACTGCACTCTTTGCACTCTCTGCCTGGGGGGAAGCCTGAAGCCCCTCTTCCCCGAGCACCCTGGGGTGCTCAAGTTCAGCTGGGTGTCTTCTCCTCCCCAGTTTCCCATCACGACATGGAAATCCCCTACAACCCCAGCTTCATTGAGCCACCATCGTCTGCGTGGGTTTCAGACAGCTCCTTCTCCTCCTTCGAAACCGACAACGAGGGACCCGAGTACTCCGTCCCTCCCAGAGAAGGTGACGCCCATGGCTGCTGCTCCTCCTCCTCCTCTCTGATCACCTCTGGGGTCAATCCTGGCAGTCCCAGGGAGCTGTGCTTGGCACAGACTGTGTTTATTTCCTTGCCCTTGTTTTCCTGTCTGCAGGGCTGTGTTTGGCTGTGTGTGATGGGACGATGGGACGTGCCCAGTGGGGCAACCCCATTTCACAACCTCCTCCCTGGGAAACTATGCCAGGGACAATCCTGTTGCATCAGCTCCTGTCCCAGTGTCCCCAGTTATGTCCCCGGGCAGGGTGGCAGCTGCGGCAGCCGTAACACGTGTCACCTTGTCCCACAGGCATCCCGCTGCTGGGCGGGGCTGAGCTGCAGGATGGGGCATCCCCCCCTGGCCAGGCGCTCCCGGACCCGTCCGCCTTCGACTCCGAGGATGTCTCGCAGCCCTTCGCCATCCCCCGCACCTCCAGCATCGCCAAGGCCAAGCGACCCTCTGTGTCCTTCGCCGAAGGGACAAAATTCGGGGCGGCCGAGACCCCCAGCCCCAGCCGGAAGCCCAAGGCTCCGTGGGGCCCCTCCAGGCTGACCCCACCGCCGGGGGATGCGGCGGCCGAGCCCCCCAGCGAGCGCCCCGCCAGCGATTGCTACGAGAACCCCGAGCCCCTCGGCAAGGGGGACGAAAGCCACCGGCCATCGCCACGGGCCACCCCGGGGGGACGCCGCAGGGTGGTGTCCAGCACCAGGCATGTGGCCCAGAGAGTGGAGGCGCTGGAAGCGGCTGCGAAATCCGGCAGCTGGGAGGCGAAGGGGAAGGAACCCAATGTCACCACCATCTACATGATGGTGGGAACGGCGGGGCAGGACCCCAAGGCTGAGGGGACTGGCGAGGGACCGGTCCAGGCTGTGCTGAAGCGTCTGGGCAGCTTGCAGAGGGGCAAGTGGGCTGCGAAGGAGGAGCCCAAGGTGAGGAGGAGCATGGAGGCCATCCAGAAACCTCCTCGCCGGGCCCTGGCGCAGCGCAGGGACTCGGAGAACAGCTGCAAGCAGAGGGAGAGTGTGCCGGGGGCTCCTGCCGAGTCAGCCCCTGGCAAGCAGCAGCATCCCGCTGCGAAGAGACTGTCCCTCCTCCTTGCATCTCTCTCGTCAAAAAACACCGGTGCCCAGGACGGGGCCAACGAAACCGTAGGTGCCACAGAGAAGGGCAAAAGCCCGGAGTTAGTTGGCAGCCTCGAAAGGAAGGGACACGCTGCCGCGGAGGAAGAGCCGAAATACGAGAACGTGGCCGGCAGCGGTGCTGATTCGCCCTCCGGCCCCGGCAAAGAGCTGCCGGCCACCCCTCCGGCCACCTGAGCCACCACCGCCCGGGCTGGGGCCGCGGGAGCCACCGGGCTCCTCCAACCCCAGCCTGGGGGAGCCGAGGGCCGGCTCCGAGCTGTGAACTGGAGAAGCATCGAGCCTTCCTGGTGACCCCCTCTGCTCTGGAGCCTCGCTGGGGCCACAGCGGGGACAGCCTGTGGGGTTGTGGTGCTTGAAGGCTGTTTCCTGCTCCTTCCTGCCATACCAGCCCCACTTGTGTCTGCACAGCCCCTGGGTACAGCGATGCTCTGGATGCTGTGGTGGCACCCTCAAGTCCCTGTCACCACTAGGGACATACCCAATGCCGGGCTGCTGAGTGCTCAGCTGGGAAATGCGTGCACAAAATCCAGTCTCACCCCATCGGTTTTCACCTTTCCCTGTCCCAATTCCAGTGATGCAGCTTGGAGCCTCTTGCTGGAAAGGTGTTTTTCACTGAAGGGGATTATTTAGTGGAGCTGGGCTGAGGAGAGATGATGGGCTGTCACAAGCAGCTTCAGAGAAAATTAATTTTAGCTGCTTATCTCAAAGGGTATCTGGGTCTGCAGGAGTTTATCTGTGTGGCTCTGGCTTCTGTGGCAGGCCCTGGCTGCCTTTGCTTCCATGTGGAGAAGCTTGTGGCAGGACACAGGGTGTAGTGACAGCCTTTTAAACTCCACACAGTTCCAAGCTGCAGTTGTGCAAACATGGCAGCTGGGCAGTGACCATCCACCTGTGCACCTGGCGCCGTGCTGATAAGGATGGAAGTTGCCTGGAAAATGAGATTTCCAGGGGTGCCCTAAGCTCCTGCCACCTCCCACGCCTCATTCCTGCTGTGAAGGCAACTGAGATGCCAAAGAGGATTTGCAGAGTGATCTCGTTTTAGATGTATCTAAAGTAGTAGAAGGGTTTTGTGTATTTTTTCTGTTATTTTGCGTGGTGTGAAAGCCTGGGAATGAAAATTAAATGACCTTCAGGAGATGGGTTTCCCAGTCACCCTTTGAGTCAAAGATACTACCAGGAATATTCTCCAGAGTGTGGAAACTGTCAGCAGCCTTAGGCTTATGGTATGGGAGGTTTTTTTTAGATTTTCTGGCTCTGTTGAATTCTGAATTCTCCCTCACTGAGCTGAGCCCTGTGCAGAGCCCAAGCCTGGAGTGCAGGAGGAATGTGAGTGAGCTATGAGTGTCCAGAGCCCCTCTGCTGCAGAGCTCCTCATGAATCCTTCTGCTCTGGCATGCTCAGCTGGGGTTCAGGGTTTGGGGTGTTTCAGAAAACACAGTGGGTTTTGCTTTTTCCCTTTTGCTTCCCATGGGTGCTTCTCCACAGCACAAGGCACCAAATCCCCACAGTCTGACGTGGCTGAAGCTTCCAGTTTTGCAGCCAGCACGAAGCACCCTTTCCTGCAGTGGAATCATCTGCTGCTGTGATTATAACACCAAATATTCTGGTATCCAAATAAAGCTGCTCATCCTGGCAGGACTGGAGCAGCAGCCTGTTCTGCACGGGCTTGCTTTTGTTTTGACACCGTTTTATGACAGTGGCTGGGACAGTCCCACATTTGATTTATAAGAAGCCATTTTTTTTCCCTAATGGGATGGATATTTTGAGCCTGTGAGCTGAGCAGTGCTGTGCCAGAAGTGAACATCACGTGAGCCAGTTCACTCTGGGTGCAGCATGTAAATAGCTGACAGCAACCTGACAGCCTCAAACCAGTGCCTGGTTTGAGAAAACGCTGCTGCTGGGAGAACCTTCCATGTCCATGGAGCCAGGATGTTTCCCCTGCTTGAAGATGAAGCATCTTGGCCATGTCTGGGCAGTGAAAGGGAAATGAGCTGCAGATTTCCAGCGTGTGGCTCCCCATGCACGCCGCTGCAGTGTGGCTGCGCTGGTGTCTGCTTGCTGGGGATGCTTCCCTCGGCTGTGCTGGGGGGTTAGCTCTGGATGTGGGAGGTCTGCAAGGCAGAGCTGGCAGGTGAGGGCGGAGGGAATCTGACTTTCCAAAGCTGCTGCAGTGTTTGGAAGCAGGCAGTGGGAAGGGATCCACGTGCAGGTGCTGTCTGTAAGCAGAGAGGCATCTGTGTGCTCTGCTGGGGCAGGAACAGAGGCTGGAGCTCTTCCTGGGGTCTGTCCCATGGTGGTCTGTCCTTGTTGTTCTGTCAGCTTTGTCATCTCCTTTCCCAAACTGCCCAAGCCTTTGAAGAGTACCACATCATTTAGCCCAGTGGCTGTGCCAGGGCAGGAGCTGTCACTTCCCTCCCAGCTAAACTCATTCCTGGCCAGTTTCTAAAAACATGTCTCTGTGTCAGTGCTGTTCTTCAGCTTCACTTTATTTTTTTTTTCTCCCCATGCTGTTTACTCAGTCCCTGGGGTATTTATAGCTGGCTGTGGATCACCTGATAGCTTTTCTCCTTCTAGGACAGGAAAACTGAGCCCCCTCTACTCTTGCTGTGGTGAAGGGTTCCCGTGCCCCCCAAGAGCCTCCGAACCCTCCTCATGCTCCTCCCTGTCACAGTTTGTGTTTCTTGGACACAGCAGCCAGGTCTGGGTGCTGAGGTCTCCTGGGTCTCGTGCTGCCTCAGCCTTCTTCTACCTCTGTTAAACACCTGGCACCGACCCAGGCTGCCTTGTTTTCTTTGGAATTTTTGTTTGTTTGTTTGCATTGGCTTAAATCCACTTTCCAGCTGTTGAAACGTTTGATCCTTCTCCCACAGCCAAGGCTGAGGAGTTTCCTCTTCCCACCCACCACGGGGATGGAGTGGTGGGGACACGTCCGTCTGTCTGGGGCCCTCTGCTTCCTCTGGGGTGTTTGCCTGCCACAAATGCTGTTTTCATCTCCTTTGGCTGAGGAAATATCCCCTATAAAGATTCTAGGGATTTATGGCCACGTCCTCTGACCCAGGACCTCCCTAATGAGGGATGGATTTATGGAAGGTCTAGAAATACCTCAGAGGAATGCTGTGAAAAATAATTTTACAGAAGAAAAAGAAGGCAGAGTTGTGGTGAAGTCAGATGTGAAGGTGGTTTGCAATGATATTACTTTATTTCATGAAACTGGGCTGTATTCCCAGCAGTGTGATCAACAGGTTTAGTGAGGGAATTGTCCCCCTTTACTTTGCTTACCTAAGACACGCCTGGAGTATTGTGTCCAGCTGTGAGGATTCCAACATAAAAAGGACAGGGAGCAAGGCCAGAGGAAGCCACAATGATGATCAGAGGCTGGAGCAGCTCTGCTATGGACAGGCTGAGAGAGCTGGAGGTGTTCAGCCTGGAGAAGAGTGCAGGGAAACTTCATAGCCCTTCCAGTGCCTAAAGGGGATCCAAGAGAGCTGGAGAAGGATTTTGGACAAGGGATGGAGTGACAGGACAAGGGGGAATGGCTGACAGAGGGCAGGGTTAGATGGGATTTTGTGAAGAAATTCTTGGCTGTGAGGCCCTGGCAGAGGTTGCCCAAAGAAGCTGTGGCAGCCCCACCCTGGAACTGCCCAAGGCCAGGTTGGATGGGGCTTGGAGCAACCTGATCTGGTGGAAGGTGTCCCTGCCCATGCTAGGGGGTGGAATGAGATGATCTTTTAGGTTCCTTCCAACCCAAACCTTTCTGTGACTCTGTGAATGAGCTGGGGTGTCTCAAGGGCTCATTGCCCCTGTCCAGCTGTGCCGTGAGGGTGGTCAGCCCCGGGCTGCGTTGGATGCCTGCTCCCAAAATACCCTTTTAATGGGGTGGAGCAGCTTCTCAGGTCTCTCTCCTTGAGCAGGACAGGCAGACTTCGCAGGACGGATCCGGTGCCCGTACCCACAGCAGAGGAGCAATGCCGCGGGTGCCGTTCCCGGCACGGCCGGGCTGTGCTCGCTCTCAGCAGCCGCTCCGCGGTGAGCGCGGTGTGCGGCTCCCGCCGCTGCCGCCCGGGGCCGGCGGAGACCGGCGGAGAGCGGCAGCGAACGCCGCGGGGCGTTCCCGCTGTCCCCGGGCGGGGGAGCCGCATCACCTCCCGCCGCCGATCCCGGTTTGGTGGCTTTTCCCTGGAAGGCGGCGAGCCCGGTGTGTGTGTGTGTGTGTGTGTGTGTGTGTGTGTGTGTGTGTGAGGGTACTGGGGGTACCTGCAGACCGGGAGGGGTCCCGGGGGATATCGAGGCGTACCGCGGGAATCGCGGCGAGTCCCGGAGGAGAAAAATATCAAGGGATACCTGGGGGTGGGAGGTATCTGGGGGATACCGGGGAGTAGATATCGGAGGTTACCGGGAGAAGACGTCGGGGGGTAACGGTGGGAGAGAGCGGGGGGTACCGTGGGATCCCAGGGGAAGATACCGGGAGGTCCCGGGAGGAGATCCCGGGGTTCCCGTGGGGGGATCCCGGGGGAAGATCCCGGGGGGATCCCGTGGGGATGTGGGGGGGGTCCCGTGAGGGGTCCCGTGAGGGGAGGGGGGGGGGGGACGCGAACCGGCACGTGCCCCAGCGGCAGCGGCGCGCGCGGCCATTGGCCGAGGCGGCGGCCAATCAGCGGGCGCGCCTGTTTTGCCTCGGAGGGCGGATAAAAAGCCCGGGTGGGACCGCGGCGGAGCGGAGCGGGCGCGGCACCGGCGGTGAGCGGGGCACGGCACCGGGGGCACCGGGGGGGCTTTGCGCGGGAGAGGGGCAGTGGGGAGGGTGGGGGGCATCGGGGGATTCAGGCGTGGGAGAGGCAGGCGGCGGAGGGAGAGCGGATGGAGAGGGGAGCGTGGGTGGGGGGCTGGATGGCGAGGAGGGAGGGGGATGCTGCGGGGCTCTCCGGGGGTGTGAGGGGCCGCGGGGGTGATGTGGGGGGTGGGCCGGGCTGGGGGACACTGGGGGGCGGCTGGCAGCGGGGACGGCGGGCTGCGGCTCTTGTCGCAGAGAGGATCGCTGGGCTGGGCAAGGATACCGGGGCTGGGGAGGGGGCTGTGCAGGGATGAGGAAGAGGAGGTGATGGAGGAAATGCGTTGTGGGCTGTGCTGGGGCAGCGGGCCTGCGCTGTGGGTGGAGGAGGGGGCACGGCTGCAGGGGGCTCTGAACCGGCTTCTGTGGGTGGGAGGGGGCCCTGACCCCCAGGCATCAGTGCTGGGTCAGACCCCCGTCCTGCCGAAGCACCCGCTGCGGGGGTCACTGCAATAGGGGAAGCTGCCCTGGCTGGCTGTGTGGCCAGCTGCTTTCCCCACAGCGCAGCCCGAGGTGTGCCGGGGCTGGGAAAAGCCTCAGCTTGGCTCAAAAGTGTTACTTGCCTTTTGACACTCGGGGCTGCCCAGGGTCAGGTTGTCCCCTTGGCCAGGTGTGTTCCCCAATTTGCTCACTCCCGTGGGCCCCAGGGACTGGGACAAGCAGAGCTGGACACAGTTGATGCAGCTCCAGCATCTGGGGCAGCCTGGAGATGCCACTGAGCTGCGGTGTCCCCCAGCTGCTTGGTCTGGCAGGCAGCAAAAAGTGCTCCTTGGTGAGCCATTGGTGACATAAACTGCATTTATAAAACCCTCACACGCTTTCCAGAACAGGTCTGTGCTTTTGCACGGGGCAGAGCAGACCTGGTGGGTCTCTGAAGCCACCTCTGGGATGTGGGGCTGTGTCCCCCATACCAGCCCTGCCTGATGGCAGTGGGGACATCAGGGTGCTGGCTGCAGCCCCCCTGCCCTGGCATTGATTCCTCGGTGCCTCCCCAGTGAGCTGCCTGCCCCGTGCAGCGGGCTCCAGGCTGTTTGCTGCATTTTCATACCTGCTGCTCGGGAAGTGGAACAGAGTCCTTGAGCAGAGCCCTGTGTCACTCAGAGTGAGCACCCCAGGGGCTCTTCCAAGGGCACCTGTGCCATCCCTCCAGCTCACTTGGCAAGCTGGCACCTGCAAAAACCAGTTCTACACAGTGCCTGGCATCCAGCAGGCAGCTTTGCATGGGTGCTTAGTGGGGAGATCCCTTAAACCACGGGGTTTTTGTGCAGCGTGTGGACTCACTGGGTGTTGCTCCCTGCAGGTTGAGGCTCTGAAGGAGGCCACCCCCCCAGGCAGCCATGGCCCCCACGCTGGCCACGGCGCACCGGCGGCGCTGGTGGATGGCGTTCACAGCCATCATCGAGAACCTGCTCTTCTCTGCCGTGCTGCTGGGCTGGGGGTCCCTGCTCATCATGCTCAAGGCAGAAGGGTTTTATTCCTACCTGTGCTACGGGTTAGGTAAGCGCGCTCCGGGCTCCTGTGGGGATGAGTTGCTGCTGAGGTTTGCTGGTGTGGTTCCCCGCTGCAGCGTGGTGTGGACGTGGTTGGAGGAGGGCTGAGCTCCATGTGGATCCCAGGAGAGAAGGATTTGTGCTCATTCCTAAAGCCAGTGGCATCCTTGGGATGGAGCAGTGTGCCTGTAGGTGCTGTTGTTTTCTAGGGTGGTTGGGAAAAGGGGCTTTAATGATGGGGTAGAGCTTTTCTGGATGGCCTTCTCTATTTGGCCATGAGTTCTTCCTCTGCAAGGGAAGGCTGGATGGGCTCTGGAGGATAATGATTTCTGGGAAGGCTGTCCTGGGTTTATAAGAGGAACTTTGTCCTTAGTGGTGAGAAAACAAGGAGCATGGGTGGCAATAATATCAGGACAGTCCAGTACTGCTGTTGAGGAGAATTCACAGAATTAAATACTACTGATTGTTCCTCTCCTTCTTCAAGCACCCAGGATGTGCTCAAACCAAGCTGTGTTTCTGTGAGGGCTTGAGATTTCCCCTCTGCCCCAGCCAGAAGTGACTGTCCCTGTTGCAGACACAGCCTGGAAGAGGAGAGATAAATTTGTGGTGTGGGAATGGTAATCCTGGAAAAACAGCCTGGAGGTGGTCATGTATCCCCAGCCTGGTCATGGAGAGAATTGTGCATCCCACACTGTGTTTGGGTGGTCAGTGGGGTTAAAAGGAACACGAGGGTAAAGGTGTGGTGTGGGTTTGGAAAGCTGCTGTGGTGGCTGAGGGTTTGTATGTGCTCAGGGAAGGGAAGAGTGAAGAGAGGCAGTGTGGGCTCTGTCCAGAGATGTGTGATGGAGACTGAGACTGGATCAGCCCTTTTGGGGCTGGTGGAGGAAGCAGTTTGTGAAAAGAGCTGGAAATCAGTGCATGGACCCTCAGTTGAGTGCTGGCTGAGAACAGTGGGGAAAAACCGAGGTGTGGGGAAACAAAGTCCAGACAAAGGTACCTGTGAATGATGTGATGGTTCTTTGGGTTTTGCTCATTCATCAGCTGCTTATCTCCCCTGCTTTGTGTACCAGGGCTGGGTTGGTGTACCTGGCAAACATGCACATGTTTGAGTCTTTTATCAGCTGCAGTTTGGCAGCTCCATCTCCATCCTGTGCTCTGCTCTCAGGGCAGTGCTCCCAAGCATGTCCCTGTCACCCCTGTGTGTGAGAGAGACCCTGCAGGACTTCTGTTCAAGGCTGCTGTGTTCTCTCCACATCGCGGAGACTTTGTCACAGCCAAGAGATCGCATTAAACCCATCAGGTGGAGACTTTCTGCCACCCAGATAAAGCACACAGGAGCTGATAAGCAAATGCTGACTGTCTCTGTGAGCAGGCATTTGCTTGTCTGCTTCCTGAGATGTGCTCTGCTGACAAGAACTTCACTTGGGGCCCACCTCGTGCTCTTTGCCTTGACTGCTTTCAGTTTGTCCCAGATCAGTGAGGTTCACCTCAGTTTCTCACTCCTGTTCACCAATCTGTGGCTTTTCTGGCTCTCCCCATGGGAGTGCCCACAGACCACAGGGAAGATGCAAATGGTTGGACTGCTGTGGAATTGCTGCCCTGGGGGCAACTGCTCCCTCCCAGTGGCCAGCCTGTGTCCTGAGGTAAGAAAGCTTAATCCCTGAGAAGAAATTTGTGCAGTCAGATGTTCTCATTGTCCTCAAATATCTGGCCATCACTTCTGAACTCTGTGATGAACTGTGGGGACATTCATCCATGCTGACTCACTTTCTCTGGTTTTGTCCTCGCTGTAAGAGTTTTGTGGGGAAGACTCCTGGCTCCAAGTGTGTGGAGGCTCTCAATGACCAGCCCTAAACTCAGTTTTTTCCCTTTGAGTTTTCCCTGGCATTAGGGTGACCCAATGGTTGCCCTTTTCAGTGTAACTTATTGAATCCTGCAGCCAGCTTGGCTGGAAGGCTGGTGCAAACAAATCATGACTAGTAGCCTTTGGGCACTTGTTGTTCCTAATGCTGTTGTGGGCATGTAAGTATTGCAAAGAAAAAGAAATAGAGTTTTCCTAATGAGCCAAAAGTTCTTGGCAGGGCTTTTGGTTTGTCAGCATAAGCTCTTGCACTTTGTGATGCTTTCCAATGAAAGGCAAAACTAGACCTTGTCCCTTCTGCAGGCTCTTCTCTGAAGGTAACAGCAGCTGTCCAGAAAGTGCTGCAGTTCATGAAGGACTCCTTGTCTCCCTGTTGAATCCCTTGCTTGCCCTTGGCCCCTCGTGTTGGATTTTACTCATTGTACAAATGTGGGGTGCAATGGACTCTTAACTCAGTAACATGAGCGTGGAGATGGACACCTGGGGGGAAAAAAATTCCAAAATAACAAAATATTTTTAGAGCAGTTGTGCAACAGGGCTGGAGTGGGGGGTTGTACCCGTTGGGCCACCTCCTGAGGTATGTTTGAAATTCGCTGACAAGGAGCCTGGTAGTAGCACTTTGTTCCCATTTTAATTTTACTACACTACTACTTGGCCTTTAACCAACTGAAGCAGCATCTTTTATTCGGTGCAAGTGCTGACTCCACAGTCTTTATCACCGTTCTGGGCCTTATCAGCTCTTGGGGAATTTGATCAGTCCAGGGCCTTGCCTTGCTATGATGTTTCTGGGATTGGGAAGCTGAATGCTTGGGTCTGAAACATGCTTGTAAAAAGAAAAATGTCCTGAACTTGATAATCTGCTCACAAAGACCAAAGATAAGGGGCACAGAGGGCTTTCCTCTAAGACAGGGCTGCAGAATACTAAAGGGATGATAAGCTAATTCACTTACAGTGCGTTAACGAGCCCTGACGTGGTCAGCCTTTACAGCTCTTTTCCCATATTTATCTGAGCTCTGGGTGGGGAACTTGCAGTCTGAAGGTCCCTCACAATCTGGGCAGATATGACGGCTCCGATTTTTGGAAGGGCTGCACGTGTGAGGCTGTAAACAGGAAAAGAGTAAAGGTGGTAAATACTCAATTTGTACAGGAAACACACTGTGCTGATCAGCAGCTGTCGTGGGAAGGTGCTGGTTGAGAGCAGCTGCCAAACGAAACCACAGCTGGGGAGAGAAGGGGAGTTTAGCCGGGACTGTGCCTTGGTCATATGAAGCTTTCAGGCACCCAGAGAGGGGGTCCTGGAAGTGCTAGTGGAAGGGCAGGGAAACCCGAATAAATTGCTTTTGCAGTGGTACAAAGCAAGAACATCTCCTCCCAGTTCCCAGAAGTATGACACCATCCTAAAAAGAGAAAACATGTTCTTATGTGGGCAGACTGCAGAATCAGTTGTTTGCACATGTCTTTCAGTGTGCTATTTTTTTAAACCAATACTCCCAGTTCTTTGCCCTTGATTTCTGTCTTTTTTTTTCCTCCCTTTTTAAAAAAATTTTTTCTTCTATAAAAAAAAAGAGGAGGAAGATGAGGGTGTGCAGGCTGTGACAGAGCTATTGTCAGGGTGGCTGGGGGTGTCTTCCTGTTTGACTCAGTCTGATCCATGAAATAAGATGAAAGGAAAGCTGCTCTCTGCCATCTGAGATGGCAGTCACTCCTGGAAAAGCCAGACTCGTTCCTCTGGTAATGTGGTGTGTGTGTGCCTGGGATTTGAAGAGGTCAGTAAAGAGCAGTTAACGATTGACCTGCTGCATGGAGAAAGGATGGCTTTGAATGTTCCAGCCTGAACAAATCCCAGCGATGATCTTGACATAAATGATTACCCAGGCAGCCTTCTCCTTACCTAAGCTGTCATTCTTTAAATAGTAACTTGAACTATTAATTGGGCAGTAGAAATCCTGCTGCTTGTGTGGGGAGTGCTGTAAAAATAGGCAGCAATGTTCTTGTAATTGCTGGTAAAGACTTGTAGCTTCTGCTGGCTTGTCAGTGAGGCAGCAGTGAGCGAGCACAGCCTCTGTGCTGCTGCCTTGCCCGGGTGTGACACCTCGAGTGCTGCGTGCAGGTGGACTTGGCAAGAGGATTTGGGGAGGGCACCACCGTGGGCACAGAGCCAGTCCTTCCTCAGAGCAGTTTTCCAGAGGGAGCCAGGCACGTAGGAGATTATCCCGGGAGCACGCACCGATCTGAGCTGTGATTGAGGGGAAGCTGCTGTTTGCTGTAACCAGGTGCATTATGTAGGTGAGTCGTTAGGCAGGTTCTCTGCCCATTAAACCCCTCCTAGCTGCATGTCCTGTGCTGCCACTCACTGTCCTGTGCCATTGAGCTGCTGGCACCTGAATCTGTGCTCGTGGATGAGATGGCTCTTGGCTGGACCTTGTGCTTGCAGCACACACCTGCGGCCCTTCCAAAATGTTCTATTTGTGGAGGTGGCTCAAAGGATCAGGGGATGTCAGGGTGCCAAGGACTGCTGGAATCATTTCCATTACGCCTCAGTGGATCTTCTCTTGTTGCTCAGGGGCTGCTTCTATTTTCACAAACAATTTGTATTTCCACATAGCGCTGTTGCCTGGCCCCTCCTTGGAGCTGGCACCCAGCAGCTGTAAACAAGGTGATTGGTACAGGCAGGGAGGGAAGTTTGGTGTCCCATTCCCAGCCTTCCAGTGTTCAGAGAGGGGCTGAACACTGTTTTTGCTGTTTCTGAGCTGTGTCCTCACCTCATGCACACTCGTCATTGGAGGGCCAGCAGGTGTGTGCTGTGCGAGCTCCTTGGGGACACACAGCAGTGAACACATCAAAACATGAACAGGAATTCCTATTCTCCGGCTTTAAAGGCAGAGTATTTTTGTTTGGAGATCTCTTTGTGGAGAGGGTTACTGAGGCTTTAACACGTGCAGAAGTTATAAGGTCACTGTACTGTTTGTGTCCCTCCACCCTCCTTCCACTCATCAGCTAAGTTATCTCTGGAGAGTGCTGACACAGGGAAATTGCTACTACTTTGTCAGTTCCCCCCCCCCCCTCCTTGTTTTCCCGAGTTTCACCTCTCACCCACATCTGTTTCCTATGAATTTATCTTTGTGGAGAGCCCAAAAGCCTTGATGCTGTGGGTGAAAACTGCAGAGAGCCTCTCCAAGTCTGTCCAGGACTGATTTCTAAGGCTGTAACTCGGGTGGCTCAGGCTGAAGGGCTGCCCTCTGTGCAGAGGAGGTGCTGCTGGTGGCACATGTGACATTTTGGGGATATTTGTTGCTTACTCTGGCTATCCATGACTAACAGGACAAGAGAAGGGGCAGATTAATTTATCAGTCAGGAGCACATGGCAGTGGAAAGGAACACAGGCAGTTTGAAGCAATCTTAGCAAAGATGCTGATGGGAGCAGTGTAAATGGGGAGAAATGCCCCAGCCTTCCCTGGAGTGCTGGGAGGGATCAGAGGCAGCTCCAAGGCCTCAGATATCAGTGCCTGAATTCTTGTTGATGCCTGATGGCAGGAAGGTGGAGGGAGGTTTGTTTGCAGTGGACACAAAGCTGGGAGAGTGGTTTGGGGCAGCTGGGAGAGCCAGGGTGAAACCAGTAACTGCAGAGGGGCTGAGGGTTGAGTAGAAGGGAGGAGAAGGGTGGGGCTGTGCCAGCTCCAGAGACAACACAGAGCAGCCATGGGGATCTCCCCCACCAGCCACAGCAAGCAGTGAATGGGAAGCCCCTTGCACATGAGGGATTCCTGCTAATTAACTAAACCAGCCAGGGCTCGCTGGGAATCTCCAGCCTCACTTCATGTTGGTGGTTGTGTTGGTGACTTCTCTCTGTTCCTCCTTTAGTACTGAACTTTGTTAGATCAGTTATTAAGTAAGGCGAGCGTTTTCTATCACTGGCTTGCAGCAGCAAGAGAGCAAGTGCTTTGTCATAGCAGCAAAGGTTCCAGATAAGTGTTGGGAGAAGGAGAGCTGGAGTGCACTGGGGCTGTGAGTTAATGGAAGTCTGAAGGCACACAGCTCACTCGAGGAGTTGTAAGCAGCCTTGGGATAGGCATGTAACAGGAGAAGGGTTGACATGAGGCAGTAAAAGGGAACTTCTTTCCTTTCTTTTTTTTTATCTGTCCTGTTTCTGTCTTGGTTACACAACGTGGGCTCTGTTCAGCGTGGGAGTTTGCATGCAGAGTTCCTCATGTAAGGGCAAGAACAGAAAGCTGGGGATATAATTGATCTGTGTAACCTAAACCCATTTTGAAAGAATAGAAAAAGCTAATTACAGAGTAGGACTTAAAGATGCATCAATCCTTTAGAAAAACAGAGAAGGCAGGTGAGCTGCCAGTCCCCCTGGGAACAGGGTAGTTAAATCCAGGAAGGATTTTTCAGAGCCAGGCCAGTCAAAGCAGGGTGGCTGCTGCAAAGCCATTCTTCATCCTGATGCCTGCAGTGAGGGTAGGAAGCTTTTCATTTGAGCAGGCTGCTGCTCAGTGCCAGGCCTTGTCAGCCTGGTGTCTGCAACCAAAATAACTGATTTGGCTGTAGCTGTCGTTAGTTTTGTTAGGGAAAAGATCTCTGAGAACATGACAGCTGTGGATTAGGAGGACATTATTTTTGTATCCCTTCGGGTTTGGCTGGGTTTAGTCTCCTGTGATTGCCAGGCCATTGCTGTATAGTTGTTTTAATAAATTAATGACTCTCCATCCCTAGGTTTTTACCCTGCTGCTACATGGGATACCTGTCTCCTGGGTGCTTTTTCCTGCTCAAAGCAGAGCTCATCAGGTTTCCCTCATTCTTCTGCTGCTCTGCTTCTCCATTTCTCACTGATTAGAATAAAAAACTGGACTGTGGAGGGCATGTGTCCAGCATGGCTTTTCCCTTCCCTCCTTCCTGCAGCATTTTAAATCTCATCCTAACTCACTGTCCTCTCTCACCCCATGTAGAGACCACCACCAACGGCTCTGAGCTCGACAACAGCACAGCTTCAGAGCACAAATGGCCTTCCTGCAACGCCCAGGATGAAATGCTGAACTTGGCCTTCACCATTGGCTCCTTCCTGCTCAGTGCCATCACCCTGCCCCTGGGAATTGTCATGGACAAGTACGGCCCCCGCAAGCTGCGGCTGCTGGGCAGGTGGGTGTGCAGGGCTCCAGGGGGGCTGAGGGTTCACTTCCCACCCTGTCTGGCTGTTGTGGGGTCCCTGCAGCCTTGGGAAGTGTCTGAGGGATGGGGCTGGGATCTGCACAGGGCAGCAGAGCAGCTCTGGGGTGATTTCAGCCAGCACAGTGAATTGCTCCATAAGGGAAGGGCCTGGAACTCCATGTCCACACTTCAGCTCTCCAGTGCTGCTCTGTGATCCCTGTCCAGATGGAGCCTGGAGGAAGAGCGGAGTCATTTGTGAGTCAGGGAGGGTAGCTTTCTCCTTGGGCTGGGAGCTATGTCCTGAGAGGCACAAAACCAAGATGTTACATCATTGTTTGCAGGCTGGGGAGTTAACTCAGGGATAAACATGTCCTGTTGCCTTTCCCAGGGCCCTTCTCTTCCATGTGGTGTGTGTTGCTTTCTGCCTCAGACAGCAAGGTTGTCAACTGCTTCTGGCATGGCACGGAGGGATTAGTGACTTCTGGGATCAGTGGACCCCAGCACTGTTTTAACTGTCACAATTTTAATGCAGTGAACTTGATTAGAAACCAAACTGGCCTGTGGGCAGAGTGGGAAAAACAGGGCAAGTCTCTGAGTCAGACCGTACCAGAGAGGAGTTGAGTGCTGGGGCTCAGGACAAAGGCTGCTGCTGCCTTTGGTCACCCTGAGGTGAGGGCTGGAAAAACTCTATGCTGGAAAACCAGTGGGAATTTGGGTCCAGACAGAGCTGCGTCAGTGCTGGGAGGAAACGTTCCTGCCCCAGCCCTTGTGCAAGGCTTGCCTGTAATACTTGTTTGCCAGTAATATTTGGGTATTTCCCTGGATTTTTCTTTCCAAATTGCCAGCTTCCCTCCCTCTTACAGAAAGTGCCCTGTGAGGTGCTGAGGAGGTAGAAGCAGCTGTAATTTACTGTGGGTAAGGCTGTTTGTGAGAAACTGATGGCTCTGGTTCCCTTTCAGTGCCTGCTTTGCCGTGTCCTGTGTGCTGATTGCGTACGGTGCCAGTAACCCTGACTGTAAGTTGGCATCTTTCTGCTGAGCTGGGAGCGTTTCAGGGCTCTGCTTTGGGGTTTTTTGGGGAAGCAAAGTTCAGACTGTCACCCCCCAGTGCTGTACTGGGGTCACAAGCCAAGCAATCTGCCAGGCTGAGGGAGCCAAGTGGCTCTGGGAAGGGCTGGTGTTTCACAACACCAAGTGGAGAGTGTAGCAAGGGCCAAACGTCTGAGATACCCAAGGTCTCTTAGTTTTGTGTTTGGGCAGGGCCAGGTCCTGTAAAGGAGCAATTCCAAATGAGTTCCTGGCTTTTTCAGGGTTGGGAAATAGGTAATAGCACACAATGTGTAATTGGCTTTTTTAGCAGAGGTAGATGGAGCTTGCCTCTCAAGAGCAGATAGCAAGATGACCCTTTGGATTGTTTGTTCAAGTAAATCTTCCTTTTGAGACCCACCAGACAAGCTGCATCAGCAAGTCTGTGCATTAGAGAAAAGGAACCCTTCCATCCCCTCCTGAGCTGCCCTGGAGGAGAGCCCTGTCCCTGCCAGTCTGTGTGGCTGGGGAGATGTGTGCTGGGTCAGGAACAGCGTGACATGTCTTGAGGGCATTGATCCACATGTCAGAACCAAAGCCTTTAGGGCTCTGTCTCCTTTCCCTCTGCACCCCAATGGGAGCTGAGGGCAGGTTTTTTATTGTTGCAGCTCTGTCTGTGCTGATATTCATTGCCCTGGCTCTGAATGGCTTTGGTGGGATGTGCATGACCTTCACATCGCTCACGGTAAGTGAAGAGTTACTACCTGACTGCTTTATCCCTCACTGTGGCTGTGAGCTGGGCTGGCAGGCAGGAACAAAGTGGATCTTCTGCCTGTGGCTTGAATAGCACGTGTTTGTGTTTGGTACAAAGGGTCAGTCACCCTTGGGAGTGAGTCCTTGGTTGTTATTCTAAAGCTTGTTTTCCCCAATCGGTTTTTTTTCACCTGCCCTTTGTATCTCAGGTGAAGGTGGGGGAAAAAAAGGAAGTGTTCTTGTCTAGGGCTCGTAATGTGCCTGTACATGCAGTGCTCAGCTACTTGGCACAGGCTGGACGTGTGTTTGCACTGGATTTAGCACTGACATCATGCAGGAAGAATAAGCAGGGCACAAACCCTTGCAGCTGGGTATGACCAGCTTTCTGCAAGCATGGTTTGCATCTCACCCCCATGGTTCTTCCTGATGACAAGAGATTTTGCTTTTCAGAAGGGTGAGAGTCCCTCACAGGCTTCTTTAGAAATGCTGTGTTGTTGGGTGTGCACAGCCCACTTGGATATGTTCAGGATTGTATGGAAAGCTTTGGTCAACAACTGTCAGCTGGATCTCTCTACATTTTGGGGTTCTTTCTGCCTGGAGGCAGAAGCAGTATCATTCTCCAAATAACTGCTTTATTTTCTGCCTCATTACCCTGAATTGTTGTCAGTGTGGCTCAAGCAGGGCTGGGTGGAAAGTCGCCCAGAAAACAAGCCTGGGAAGCACTGATTTTTTTTTTTTTTTTTTTTTTTTTTTTTCCCTCCCCTGAGCTGTAGTTGAAAACTTTCAAATTTGGACTGCACTACCTTGAACTTGCTGTTGAAGTAAAACTTCCTGTTAAAGTTACCTCTAATTTAACAGGGCTTAGACACTGGCTGAACAAGGCTTAGACACTGGCTGAGGTCCTGAGACATAAATTTGGCAGAGGCTGGCTTTAGAGAGCTCTCTGTGTACCATGGTTTTGCTGCTGCTGTTGCTTTCATATATTCAAAGCTTTCAGAGCTCTGTGCACATGTTGCTCTCTCCTTCATATGTGGTTCTTCACTTGAAGCCTTGGCTGTGACCCCAAGGAACTGTGGGGCAAATGTCATCCTGCTTCAAATAAAAGCAAGGAATAGGGGAGCATGTCAGTAGTGCTGTGGGAGAGGAGAGGGTTCCCATCCTGCTGCTGCCAGCATTGATTATTGTCTCTCTGGGTGATTATTAAGGGGTCACAGATTATTTTAGAGCCACAGGTGATGATAGGAGTGAGGGCAGGATAGGGCAGGAATAGATTGGGTGTGCTGTGCTGTCGCTTTCAGCAGCAGAAGTAAGCAAAGCCACTTGTTAGTGCCCTCATTAGTGAGCCAGTTCTGCAGTGCCAAAGAAGAGCAGCAGCAGGAAGAAGGTCAGCTCTTCCAAGAGGAGATCCAAGGCTCGGGGAGGTCTGAAAGAGGCAGTGATGTTGTGAGCCACACATGCCTCAGGTGGAGCCCATCCCCTCAGTGTGTTCTGCAAAGAGCTGGGGTGGCTTCAGGCCTGACTTCTCCAATCCACAGGCAGGTGTAGCTGCTTGTGCAGCTGCACAGAGGCATTTTGGTACCTGAGGCGTGTGAATGTAATTAAAAATAGCCTGAAGTGGGAGGGAAGCACTTCTTCACCTGCACCACTGCATAGCTGTGCTGCTGCCTGTTAGAACCAGCTGCATGTTGGTTGTTGGCAGCTTACAGCTTTATCATTCTGCCTGCAAGCTGCACTTGGTGTGTCAAGAGCCATCTTCTGCTGTCACAGGGTGATGCCTTGTGGATTCCTTCCAGCTGTGGCCCCTGGGGACAGGCGAGGGAGGGACACAGGGACAAGCTCATGGGCTGTGGCCTGAACACACTGATGGGCTGAACGCTGAAAGGGGACACTCAAAAGACCTTTGTAAGGACCTTCATTACCGAGGAGATGACGAGCCCTGCTCGTCCCGGTGCCAGGGGAGCTCGGGCTGGCTGCCGCAGGCGCTGGCTGCGCACACAAGTCACAGCAAGGTGACTCCCTGCTCCTGCCAGCTGCAGGTGACCCGAGGTGCTCCAGGAAGTGGGTCAGACCCACTGGTGCCATGGTCCTTGGCCACCCCAGGCAGGTTTTGTGGCAGGGTGTCCCTGAAACCCAGCTTGTGGGGTGTCAGGTGTTGACACCTCCCGGGCCATGGTGCGATCTGGTGGCAGGGACCCTCAGACAGGGATAAACAGGATCTCTGAGGATTAGAGCCTGGGACAGTGCTCCACAAAGCTGTGCCTCTTGAGTTTAAAGCCTTTTCCAGCAACAAGTCCCCAGGGTATCATGAGAGCACATGGCAAGCTGTGGAGCCAAAACAAGCTGCTGCTCCTGGGTGCCTGGTCTGTGGCTTGGGGAGGAGGGGGCAGCCAGCAAACGCTTCCCAGTTCTGGGAACAAGGTCAGGCTGTGCCTGTTGTTAAAATGCAGAGGGGAGATTTCTGCCTCGTGACTTGGTCTTGGCCAATATAAGTGAAGATTGGAAATGGAAACAGATCTGTGCTGGTGGCTCTGACAGCAACACAGGAATCTGGCACTGGTTCTGCTCCGAAGCTATTTCATGCAAAGAAATAAACATGTGTGATAAATTACCACAAAGAGCCTTTTATAGATTGTTCTCTGTCCTGTTTTCCTTTCAAAGAATTACAGCTGCTTTGCTCTGATTTTCTGCTGCAAACAGCCCCCTTTAATCAGAGATGGGGGACTCTGTGTAGAGAATCTGTTTTCTTGGAAATATTAGGAAAACTTAGGACTCTGTGAGCTTTTGTTTGTTGGAGAATGGGAACAGGAGTTTCCATATGCTTTGGGCAAAGGGGGCAGTTTGAGGCTTTTCTGCAGAACATATTTTTAGTGTCTGTGTAACTTCCAAATACACCCCCAATAGGGAAAACAAAGTTTAATTGAACAAAAATACCATTTTTCAGTAGTTTGGTTCTGAATGTCTTGGTTTTTTTCTACTGTTCTTTCAAACAGTCCTTGCTAGAGGAGGGAAACAGGCTTTGGTAGCAATGCTGTGCTGTCTTCTGTATATGGAATGTCTCCAGGGAAAAGCTGGAAAATAATATAAATTATTATAAACTCACCGTAGGGCAGATGAGGAAAAAAATCTGCAAGAGGAAATGATTTATCAGTTTAGGATTACAGACCTGCAATAAAGGACTCCAGTAAAAAACAGTTACGTGTGGCAACATTCACTGAGTGTCTTTGTGACAGGGCATAAAGTTAATATTGCATTGAGTGTTAGTGACCTTTAAACAAGAGGCTTAAGAGTTTCTGTCGTCATAGGTCTTGCAGAATTGGAGCTGTCATACCAGAATGGGCAGAAGTTAGTGGAGGAGTCTCTTCTGGCCTGCGGGGATGAGATCAGAATGAGGATTAGATCCTTTTTGGTGGCAGAAAAACAGAGCTCACTTGCTCCGTGGCTTGTGTTTTTTATTGCTTTTTTTTTTCCCCTCCTCTCTGTGGTTCATTTTTTCCAATGCTTGCTAGTATAAAGACACCATGAAAAATGACTTGGTAAATATTGCATGTTGTTTTTGTATCTGGTCTTTAGATGAGTCCTGCACAGGCACTGCCAGTGCTGGCAGTCTGAGAGGTTTTCTGGTCCTGAAGGGACTTTTCCCCCTTCATCTCCCCTCTGCCCCTCCAGGTAGTCCCACATTTCTCTCCCTTCAAAGTGCTCAATGTTTGCAGTTTCTGCTTTGATTGGGCTGGATGTGACATTAAATCTCTTCTGTCCATTTTTTTTAATCTAGCTGCTTGCTGGGTGCCAAATTGGATTTGAGGAAGTCTTTAGCCTTTCTAGGACTTCTGTCCCAATCAAGGCAGAAATAGCCTTGGGTTCTCCTGCTCGTGGCTTCCTGTTCTGTGTCTCCAGTAGCCCTCAGAGCAGGAGGATCCACCTGGAAGTTCCTTTCCTGCTGCATGAAAAAAGCTTTTTGTGGACTCTGGATCTCTGGGGAAAACCAGCCTGAGCCAAGAAGCAGCTGTGTTTGTGCAGCTCTTGCCCTGCCCTGAGCTCCCCAGCAGGAGCAGCAGTTTTGTTGTCATTTCTGGACATTATTTTAGGTTTGGGGTGTTTGGAATGAAGCAAATGCCCATCCTGGTGACAGCGACCAGCCTTTTTTACAACCCTCAGATATTCCACTCAGCAGATGCTGCTTTCTGGGGAGGGAGTGTGTAAATGGAGGCCAGTGCTTCTAAAAGGAGATTTTTTCAGTGCCTGGTAACAGACCTTTGGATCCTTTAGCCGTTTCCTGTCTGCAGCTCCCGGGAGCAGCCTGCTGGCAGCTCTCCCGCATGCGGGGTGATGGGTGTGGGGATGCTCCGCAGAGCAGCGCAGCCTCTTCTGCCTCCTCCTCCTCCTCCTCGGGGGTTCAGGGGCAGCATCAGGCTCAGCACATCACTGCTGCTGCTCCCCAGCCCGGGGTTATCTGAGGACCTGCAGCCTGCAGTGCATAGGAAGCTCTGCAGTGAGGCTCGGGGATGATAAACAGCCAGATGGGTCCCGGAGTGCTCCTGCTCAGGAATATTTTTGCCTTGTAAACACGCCGTGACACAAGCCAGATTTGCTTGCCTTATATGCTGCTCCTGGGAAAGATGGATTTGTTTTTCAGCCGTGCAAGGGGAGTGTGGTGGCAGCACTTGCTTGCTCAGGCTGATATTCTCGGAATCATTTTGTTCTGCAGCCTCTTTGCAAAGATGAAGGGCTGCTCATGCTTTCAGTCCTGGAAGGCATCTGCAGTGTCCTGCTTTGAGGTCCTCTGAGGCTGACGTGGTAGTGATGCTCAAGTGAATTTGGGGAGTGACCCAAAAAAAAGGAGGTGGAAAGGAAATCTGCCAACCTGCAGCAGAATCTCTGCCCATTGAGCAGCTTTAGGAGGTGTCAGCCCAGCTCTCCATAGCCTGACAACTTCAATGCTTCTCCCTGTAATTTCCAGTTTCCAGGCCAGCATTAGTGAGTGATGGAAACTTGTTCACTTCTGGTTGTTTAGGAAAACAGGGGGTTCTTCCTTTCCCAGGAGAGTAGGAAGGTCTCCCAGCTGTTTCTGCCTTTGGATCTTGAGTGGAAGCAGGGGCTGGTGAGCCCTCCTGGGAGTGATTCTGCTGTTCAGGTGGCAGAAGTGGTTGCTGTGAACTGCTGCTGGCTGTCCTTACCGAGGGCTTTGCTTTCCCAACAGATCCTTGCAGAACCAGCCTGGTCTGCTCTCAGCAGTGCCAGCACACCTGATGGGAGCCCAGGCAGTGAGGTGGGGTGGGTGGCAGGAGTAGCAATGTCAGGTGTTGCCTGCTGTAGCAGTAGCTGTGCCGAGTGATAAATCCTTGGATATCTGGTGTTTGTGATTCCTCCTCTGCACCTAGCTCTGGGATAGTGTGCTGAGGCATCTGAGCCATCCCAGTGATGCAGATATGATCAGCAGAGAGAGTCTGCTGCCACAGAAGGAGCCGTGGAGATGGCTGGAAATGGAAATGCAAACAGCAGCACCATTTGTGCTTGTCTCTGTTCCTTCTTGTTATAACAGGAACTTTCTGGTCTGCTGCAAAGGATTTGGGTGCTGACCCAAGGTGCATAAACAAAGCTGGCAGTTCAAGGTGTTGCAGGGTGTGTTAAAGACTGCAGCCTGTGTCTAACAACCCTTGACTAAAAAGAGGGTGATAAACAGAGAATTTGGGCACGTGTTTGTGAGAGAGGAAAAGTGGTGGCTAAAGGTTTGGGGTAAGGAACTTTTAAAGAAAGCACAAGAGCTGGAGCAAATGCTCCTGTGCTAAAGGTGAATGATGCAAAATATGCTGTCAGTCTGGAAAGAAGCAGCATCAGTAAGCACATAAATCTTGGATTGTAGACATTCCCTGTCTCTGGAGACACCAGTGAAACCTGCAGAGTAATATCTCGAAGAGCTAAGTCATGCCTAAGTAAAACTGGCTGCTTCACATTCTGGTGTCCAGGAGGATTAATCCTAAATGCCAATATCTTCTCAAGAAAGCCTCATTCCCTTGGCAGCAACCTGCTTCAAATGATTTTCCTCTCTCTCCCCAGCTGCCCAACATGTTTGGTGACCTTCGTTCCACGTTCATTGCTCTGATGATCGGCTCCTATGCTTCCTCTGCTGTGACTTTTCCAGGAATCAAGGTGAGGCTGTGGGATCAAGCCTTGTGAGTGGAGGTGTTGTGCTGGTGTCTTGCCCTGTTTAGCAATTATGTGAAAAGAAAGAGGGGCTATTTGCTAAAGCACTTTCTTAGAGATGTGCATTTGCAAGATTCAGTTCCTGTCTGTATTAGAGACTTCCCAAGTGACTGCCTCAAGAATGCAGCAGATAGAAAACTTTAGAGGTGCTAAGTAGAAGTGAAAAACTAAAGGTTTTTTTTTTTTTAGAAAAGATTGTTTTGGTAATCTCCAAGTTGTATATATATATATATATATATATATATATATATATATATATATATATATATATATATAAAATTTAATACACATATGTATTTTATCTGTGTGATTGTCACCAATGGTTGGCTTTGAACATAATTTATGGCTGGCACATGGCACTGAAGAGACATGAGATGGTCACCTGGGCTGCCTGGATGGATCACCTGCTTCTGAACCAGGGATGTTTCATTGCTGTCTCAGGTGTGCAGGGAAATTCCTGCTGGTTTTCCAATAAAGTCCTTGTCACAAAATTGTTTTTTGTTACCACTTGAGTTCAACCCATTTAAGTGTATCATGATGTTCTTTCCCTGTTCCTCTCAGACCTCATTCCAAGAATATTGAAGCATCTTTCTGCTCCTGTAGCCAAACCCATATTCCCTTGTGATTCCCAGGTTATATATGACTTTGGGGTCTCCTTCATCCTTATCCTGCTTGTCTGGGCAAGCTGTGCAGGACTCGTTTTCCTCAACTGCTTCTTCAACTGGCCCCTGGAGCCTTTCCCAGGACCAGAAGACATGGACTACTCGTAAGTCTCCAGGGCTAATCCCATTCCTAATCCTCTAGGAAAAGCTGGCACAAAGAATTTAGAGGAGTAGACAGGGAAACCCTTGCATGTTGTTTGTTGCTGCCACCTCTTAGGCTCAGGATTTCTGTCTGCCACTAGTATGTGATTACCTGTGCAAAGTAGAACTTTCCAAACTGTGGGAATTACAAAGGGAAAATGATCTGTTTCTGATCATAAGTATTTTTATATTGATTTATGCCACGTTGGCCCAGGGAAAATATCTCAGTGTGCTCTGGATCAAAACCATTTGTGGGTCTGTAATGGAAACCAGTGCCTTAAATCCACAAATAGCCTTTCTGACTCCTGCAATGTCGCTGCCTCTGACTCCTCACCCTGTGTTGCAGCTCTCACGCTCTTTGCAACCCAACAGGGTGAAAATAAAGTTCAGCTGGCTGGGATTTGACCACAAAATCACTGGGAAGCAGTTCTACAAGCAAGTGACGACCGTGGGGCGCCGCCTCAGTGTGGGCAGCTCCATGAAGGGCCCCAAGGAGCCAGCAGCTCTGCAGGAGAACAACAAGCTCTGTCTGTCTACAGTGGACCTGGAAGTGAAGTGCCAGCCTGACAGTGCAGGTGTGGTTCTGGGGTGCCCCAGGGTGCTGGCACAGGCCTGTTGGTCTCCCTGCTCTGCTCCAGACCTGTTTGGAAGGGAGCAATACGTGATCCAGGTGTTGCCAGGGCCTCGTGCCACCCACCAGGACTGGAACAAGGAAGTTATATAAGGAATTGTGTCCTTGTGTCCTTCCCTGAATACAAATGGTCTAGCCAGTGGGGGGGACAACACATGGGAGCTGCTGTGGCTGCAGGGGGACAGGGCAGGTGGTCACTTCTGGCTCTTAGGTGGATTGTTGCCATCATGACCAAACCTTCATTACTCAAGGGCCTCATAGAATGGTTTGACCTGGAAGGGACCTTAAAGATCATTTAATTCCACCCCTTCCACCAGAACTTGTTGCTCAAAGCCCCATCCAACCTGGCCTTGATGGTGAAAGCAAATGGTTTGAGGCTTCTTTTTGTCCTAGTCCACTGAATCAGGCCAGCCTTTCCTGCTGCCTTGCCCCAGGCACTGGTAGCCAAACTCCAAGTATCTGCAGCTGTTGATCATGGGAGTTTGTGAGGCACCAGGTGAACTGCTCAGAGCTGCCACTGGCACTCCTAGCCAGGAGAGGCCAGAGGCAAAACTGTGAATGTTTGCCAGGGTGTGCTGCCTTCTTCAGAGGCTCTGTTATTCCTTCTGCAGCTACTCCCTCCTTCATGAAGAGTGTCTTCAGTCCCATCCTGCTGCTCAGCCTCATCACCATGTGTGTCACTCAGCTGAGGCTCATCTTCTACATGGGAGCCATGAACACCATCCTTGAGTTTCTGTCTGGAGACGAAAGTCAAGGTAGGGAAACCTCTGAAGACCTTTACCTGCTTCCTTAGGGCTGGGAGCTGACCCAGACTTGGTCAGTGGAGGCAGAGCAGCTGATTACTCAGCAGATACTCTGAGCAGGGCAATCCATGGTGTCCAAGTGCACTGACAGCTGCTGGGAGGCTCCAGGGAAGGGCTGGAACCAGCTCAGCACAGAGGGGCAGTGAGGTAGATGCTTGAATGTCAAGCTAATTTTAGCCCTGTGTCAGATACTACCCCACGTTATTTCCCCACACAGGCTGTTGCAAGTAACCTCTGGGGGTGGACTGCTAATTTTTATTTTAACTGGAAAACCTATTTCATCAGGTATTTGCTTAAGTTATCCCAAGCAAGCAGAGAATGCAGAGCAGCTGACTCTCATGAGTAATAGTTGGACTCGGTGCCTCAGCCCAGCACCCAGAGGGGGGAGAAGTAAAGTCAGAGATGGTTTTTTGTGCAGTTGGTGGGTGCTGGGGAGGCTCAGGGCTGCTCCCTGTCCTGGACTCCCTGCATTTATAGTTCTGATGAAGTTCATGGAGCAAACAGGAAAGAGTACATTAGTTTACTGTCAAAAATACCCAGGATTGCAAAACAGGACTTAGCCTTTTTTTTGTGTTTTGTTTTTGTCCTTTGTAGTAAGATCCAGTTTGAACTTGTTAAATCTGGATTGCATGAAGCTGATAAATCAAGAGGCACTCCTCTGAAAACAGGAGTGGGCTCTGGGGGAGGGAAAGAAACTCAGGAAACTCCAAGTGCCCTGGCATTCCCTGAATTGCTTTGTTTCTTGAGCCTCTGACAGCCTGCAGCATTCAGCTCTTTATCTCCTGGCTCAGGATCCAGCTTAGACATTAAACAGCTAAACAGGACAAACTTCACACTGCCTACCTTTCCCAACACTGCTTCCTTTTCTGCTTACCTTGTAACTCTGACACTGCTTTTTAAAAATTATTATTTATTTTTACCCTGGATTGCTGTACTAATTTAATTTTCATTTCTTTCCTTCTCCTCCCCTCCTTGGAATTTCAGAATTAATATTAACTATATAAGCTGCCAATTCTGCTTAGATCCAGCTCCTTGCTAAAGCAGGGATCGTGCCCCTTGAGTATACTGCAATTTTTCTGTGCCACCTTTAAGATTTCTTCCTATTTTTTCCCCCTTCCTCCCCCTGAATGTAGCCTGGGCTCATTGCAGTGCAGTCGCTGTCTTGGTGTTTCCATGGCATCAGCAAAACAGTGGTATTGTCTGGTCTCAGCAGTGTCAGGCTCTGCTGCAAGAGCAGTTCCAAGGCACGTGCAGCTCTCTAGAAATGTAATCTGTGTGTGCATCAGGAGAGGATGGGATGCTGCTCCCTCGCATTCCTCGTGATTCCTGCATTTATTCTCTTGGGTGGGGTTTGCTCAGAGAGCTCCCTCCACCTGCAGCTGCCCTTGGGAGCACTGAGGGAGGGAAGAGGAGAGCTGAGTCAAACCCTGCAAGTGTTGTGGTCAAAAGTTCAATATTCCTGGGATTACAACGGGAGAGAAGGATGTAGGGAAAATCATGCAGATAAGTAGTGAAGTCTTTAATTGCAGTGAGGCACAGTGTCCTTGAAAGGTCTCTCCATGCAGGTTATGGTGACTTTGACCTGTCAGGAAACCAGAAGGTGGAGAGAGCAGTCAGCCTGTGGCTACTCATCTGCTGAAACCCCCCAAAAGATGAGGAAGAAGCTTAAGGGTTCATTCTGTAAACGACTGTGTAATTGTGTTATAGGAAGGCAGGGGAGAGGAGGCCTGTTGTGCCTAGAACCTGAAATTTGTCTCTTTCATAAATTGTCACCTTGCTCTCAAATGTGGTGATACTGAGAGACCTTGGGGAGAATCAGGGCTGGAAAACTCAGCACTGTGAGGTGCTTGCTCAGGGTAGTTTTGAGGGAAAAGCATCTCAAACAGGAAATGTAAAGGCTTGTGCCCATGTATGCTTCCTTTGCTGGATATTCTTGCTTTTTCTCCTTGGGAAAGAATGTTTTTTAAGATGACAGATAAGCTGGGGGGGGGCTTGTTTTGTAGCAGCTACTGTCTTTCCTCCCCTTCTCTTGCTGACCCCATAAATTTCACTCCCTCATTCAAGCTGGCCTCTGCCCTTGCTGTTTAGAGCCTAAGATTAAGTGTTCAGGGTAGCATAAAGAGGCAAAACATGACAGCGTGGCTTGCTTCTTACCCTCTATTAAAAAATAACCAGACAACAGTAAATCAGCTCCTGCAGTGTTCATAGAGAGTGATGCCACCTGTTTCTCTTGGCTGCAGCAGTTGCTATAATGAGAGGGGATGTGGGGTCACTTCAGGGCTTGCCTTTGTGGGAGGAACAGGGCCATGAATGTGAGTTTGGAGGTTGGAAGTTCCTCTCAGCTCCTTTGCCAGCAGCTGGAGCCAGGAAAAGATCACCAGGTGCCACGCTTGGGCACAGCAGAGCAGCCCTGCTGGGGTTTGCTGCAAGTGTCTAGGAGAGAGAGGCTTGTTGGAAACTTTCTCTCCATTACCAAGTGGATTTTGGTGGAAATCCTGGCTGTACTGTTTTGGCTAGACTTAAAAAGGAGAGGGACAAATGAAGATTTGAGCTGCTTTGCTTACAGGGCTGTAGCTTGTGCTCTGTGCTGAGATGGGCAGTTTCAGAATTACATCCTTATTTCGAAGCTGTGGCACACCATGACTCACCAGCCCTTCTGTGTAGTGCCTCAGTCATCACGTGGGCTGCTGAGAGGAAGTGGAAAAAAGCCTTGCAGGGTGGGGGAACTGCTCAGTAACAGGAGGGGACAATTTCTTCTGAGTCTGCTGGCATCAGCTTTCTCTCAGCAAGCCGTGGAGACACTTCTCTCATCATTAGCACGAAATTTTTATCACTTTGAGCTTTTTAACAATTGTTCACAAATGCTGTGATTTTTTTTTTTTATGTCATCTCCTGTCCCCTTTCTTCCAAACTCGTCCATTCAGCACAAACTGGGTTAGCCTTCACCTTCCCAGCCTGATTGTCCTCACTGGAGCATCCCAGCTGGAGAAGCTGTAGCTGCAGTTCCCAGCAAGGCAGGAGAGGAGTTGACTAATGTAGGCTTAGCTGTGCAGCACACAAAGCTTATAAAAACTTTTACTGCTGGTCCTGCCTAGAATAAACCTCACTGGCTCTAAGTGGGTGCCGTGTCCCCATTTTTGGAGCCCTACCTGCTGCTGCCCAGAGAATTCCAGTGCAGGATCAGAATGGCTGAAGGAAGTGTGCCTAGCATGTCCCTTCTGATGTCTGGAAGGTTGATGAATGACTGGGCTTTTAATAAGAGAGGTGATCAATGGGAAGGATTTTTTCATATTTTTTTCCTATCGCTTGGACTGAAAACTATTTTTAATATTTTTTTTTCCCCCTACAGTGGCTTTCTACACTTCCATTTTTGGGGTCCTGCAGCTGCTGTGCCTGCTGACAGCGCCTGTGATCGGCTACATCATGGACTGGAGAATGAAAGAGTGTGATGATGGCTCAGAAGAGAATGAAGAGAGCAACGCTGAGCAGTGCGTAGTGTGCGCCACACGGGACATGCAGCCACCTGGCAGGCCCCCTCTGCTCTGCCTTATGTGTTGTGGGATGAAAGACTGAAAAGAATATTGGCTCTTCAGTATAGAAAAGAAAGCCTGAAGGAAGACTTGATAATTGCAGAGGAAAGGAGCAGACTATCTTCCATGTCCACTAAGATCAGTCAAGAAGAGCAAATTTAAGTTGTAGCAGGAGAGGCTCAGACTTCCCTCCTAGCCTAAGAGTAAGAGTAACAGCACTGAAATAATTACCCAGATGTTCCTCAGCTTTCACTGGTGGAGATCCCAGCACCTCCATAGGCAAATCTGTAACCAAACTGGTGTAGATAGTTGATGTGATGTGTAGAGAATCTTGCTGTGAGTTCCAGCAGCTGCTGGAAGTGTTTGTAACCCAGGTTTTGCTGTCCTTCCAGAGGTGACAAGAAAAAGAAAAAGCGTGACCGTCAGATCCAGAAAATCACCAACTCCACCAATGCCTTTGTATTCACCAACTTCCTGCTGGTTGGATTTGGAATCACCTGTCTTATTCCTAATCTACCCTTACAGGTGAGTAGGTGAAATGGGTGGGGTGCTGGCAGAATGACAGCACCAGTGCCAAGAGAACCTGCTGGTGGTGGCAGGAGGGCTGGGACTGGCACTGCTGGGAGACTTCCATCCTGCTTTGGAAGCCCCACTTTTAGAGCAGAAACAAATAACACTGTGCAGTTTAGAGCTCTTGGGAAAACCTGAACAAGCAGCTATAGTTAAAATGCCAGTTGATTCAGAATTTATTTGCACTTAAAAGTTTATGCAGCTGGCCTGTGTGGCAACAAATTCTTGCCCACTAAGACCCTTTCAGCAGTGCCTGTACATTTAAACTGGGCTTGATTTAAGCTGCTGAAGGTTGGAAAAACCTGCTGCAAGAAGCATAACACGGTGATGTGTACAGCAGCTTATTCCTGCGTCAAATGCTGTGCCCAATGGTACCTGTGGGATTATAAACCTGTTAAAATATTTATTCTGTGGCACCACCTATTTTTGGCAGAGGAGTTTAGTGATTTTATGCTATACTTAAGCACGCCTTGATGATGCAGACAAACAGCTGCAGTTGGCTCATACTTGCGTGTTGTCCGCAGTAACTTGTGGAAAATTAACTAAATTGGTGGCCATGGAAAAGCATTGTGATCCTGGCCAGGGGTTGCTGGGGACAGGTCCTTGCAGCAGTGCCACCTACAAATGAGAGAGGTCTTGTGGGTGTGCAAAGTAAGGAAAAGCAGTGCCTGGAGACAAGTACAAATTTGTTCCCTCGTGCTGATATTTCAGGTTTTGGGTGTGGGTTTCTCAATCCTACCTGAAAAGAACAGCTTTTAGGAATGGCTGGTGTTGGGTTCTGGCCTACCTGAGTGGGTGTCTAGGATGTGACATTTTTCTGCTTCTTTTTTCAGATTCTGTCCTTCATTTTGCACACAATTGTGAGAGGATTCATCCACTCAGCTGTGGGAGGCCTCTATGCAGCTGTGTAAGTCTCTGGTTCCCCATAAGATGTAACTAGCCTGATAAACTTGTCTGGGGTGATGGGCTGTCCAGGGGAGAGGGAGATCAGGAATGAGGTCTTCATGGTCAGAGGGGAAAAATGATGCAACTTGTTTCCTCAGTCACTTCTAGACATGACAATAGCTGGACTGAAATCCCAGTGCTTTCCTTGTTTAACAACAGAGAGACTAAACTATTGACACACAGGTTATATAGTAAAAACTCAAGGCTTTTTTTGTCTTGCAATGAGCAGATGTGTGCATGTGCCCAGGTAAAACATTAACATGACTGAAAACATCGCTGCTGCTCTCCTCTGAAGTTGACATTGGTAAAACATTGCTCAAGATACCATTAGTGATGCCTCCTCCCTTTCCCAGGACAGATCACCCATCCTGTTTCCAACTTAGCAAGTTATCAATAGCTGAATCTAAATACTCTCTTCCTCATTAAGCAATGTTTTTGGTCTTGGAAACAGATCTGTCCCTCAGTGCTGAGAGGCTGGACAGAGGAACAAAGAGGAGCTGTTCTCTTTCAGGGAATCAGAGATTTGTTGAGGTGGGAAGAGACCTCTCAAGACCAAGGTCAGCTAGTGCAGGTTGTCCAGGACATTTTGTTCAAATATCTCCATGGATAGAGGCTCCACAGATTCTATCTGTCAAAGGTTTAGATCTCTGTGTCTGGGGACGAGCGAACACATCTAAGACTCTGCTTCAGAAATGTATAAACTTTTGGCTCCCTGGCAGCCAGAAGCAAAATATTTTTGTCTTGGGCAAGGTAAATAAATGTATGTTGCAGTACATATCACCTTACTTGTAAGCTAATCCTATTTGACCGTTGCAACTCTGGAACTTCCTGGAGCTGAGGTATTTTTGCTTAGAGTATGACTTTTTTGAATATTTTAAGGTTTTGATTTGCTTGTTTCTTTCCAAGTTTAGTTTAACCTGACTCTTTAAATACTGCTCAGTCATGGAAAGAGAAAGATGTTAGAAGATTCCTGAGATTTATTTTCCTATTAATATTATCTGATACCAGCACTTGCCAGTCAACAGTGTTGTTTAGTTTGACATAGGATCAGACTTGTCCTCTAAAAAGGAAAACACTAACCTGTTGTGCAGGTTTCACTCACCTCCAAAGGGAGCAAATTGTTATGACCAGATGAAAATGATTGCTCAGCCACTAGTGTTGTCATCTGGATAAAGAAGCCTTGTTTTTAACTTGTAAATATCCACACTCTGCTCCCTGTGCAATAGAAACAGGAGCTGTATAAGCACTTCCACTCGCCCACAGTAGAGCTGCAAAACAAAACAAGTGCTGGATCTGATATTACTAAAGTCTGAGAGCTCAGGATAAAAATAATATGAAGAAGAAGGCTCCAGCCTTGGCACCAGTTCCATTCTGCTCTCAGGAGCAGCCATGCACAGCACAGGGTATATTAAATACCCTGTTAAAAGGGGCAGTTACACAGTGCAGGAGGGAGTTCTGCACGTTATGCCTCTCTTGGGACTCTACTCATGTTGGTCTCTGTTGTTACTGGACTGGGAATGAAATCTGACCTGGGTGATACGAACAGTCAAGGTGACACATAATAATGCTGTTGCTTTCTTTGTTGACAGATACCCCTCGACTCAGTTTGGCAGCTTGACAGGGCTGCAGTCATTGATCAGTGCCCTCTTTGCCCTCCTGCAGCAGCCTCTCTTCATGGCACTGACGGGACCTTTGAAAGGAGACCCCCTCTGGGCAAGTTCTTCTCAGTTTTGATGTGAAAGCTTGGGGGTTAAAATGATTTTTGGCTCATTTAAGGACTCCTGTGCATGGACCAGGGTGAAAAACAGCCGTAATTTTACATGTCCCTCAGTCTGCTGTTACCTTGGTGCTGTCCAGGAGACCTTTCCCTGTGTGAGTAATGACTCCCTGGGCAGGAAAGCCAGTAACCCTTATGGTGAATGGAAAGGGAGGAAGGGAATGCTTTCCACTAACAGTTTATGTGGTGAGTCAGAATCTGTCAGGTTAAAATGGATGAGTGTGAGCAGACCTCAAAATTGAAGGAAAACACTGTGACGCTTGAGAGCTACAAGCTCCAATTACCAGTCAATTTTGGATTGCTGATGCTAATGTCCAAAAAGCCAAATGGCTGTTGAGGGCAGGGCTAATGTGGTGTCTTGCTGGGAGTCTGGGCAGCTCAATAAAATCATGACATGGTGATCTTGGGGAGAATTCTGGTCTCTAGGCTGCATGTGCCCATGCCTGTTGCTCTTCAATCAACAAACTTGGTGTGAAACACCTGCAGCTCCAACAGCCCTGCCTGTTCTGTTGAACAAGACTCCCACAGCTATAATCCAGAGCGACAAAGTCTTGCAGCATTTAGCTTGTACACAGAAGGTTCTCTGGGCACGGGAGTGTAAATATGAAAACAGTGGAGGATGTTGGCAGCACACAGAGCAGGGCGTCTCCTGGTTTGCCCACAGCTGGGTGATGTGGGCTGGGCTCTGACACGGCTGCATGCGTGACTGGGTTGTTGTCTTCTCCTAACCAGCCTAATTGTGATTTGCTTTCCTCCTGCAGGTGAATGTTGGCTTGCTTGGCCTGAGCCTCCTGGGTTTCTGCCTCCCAATCTACCTGGTCTGCTACAGGCGTAGGCTAGAGAGAGAAAAAAAGCAGAAGATGGAAGATGCCAAACTTTTCTTCAAAATCAATGGCACTCCCACTGAGGAAGCCTTTGTTTAAACTGGTGCTTCATGTACAACATCCCCTGTACAAGTTCCTACCACATCTGTGGGTTCTACCTGTGGTGTAAGCCAGGACTTTTCTCCCCTGGCTCTGCCAGTCTTTGCTCATCACTGGAGTGAGGGCTGGACATCATGACTGAGACTTCCTCAGATATATGGCAGGAGGAGACTTCCCACTCCTTATTCCAAAACACGGGACACTTTTCCTTTTTATAAAGGCCACACAGCTATTGTGTCTTAAATTATCCCCTGATCACACTCTCCAGCAGCAGAGAGTTTGCATGGGAAACTGGGGAGAGAAGGAATAGAGGGATGGGGGAAGAGGGAAGACAGACCATAATTTGAGTTTGCAAATGTAACACACCACAGTCTGTTTTCTCCCCTTCTTCCCCTAAACTTGGCTGACACAGTCTCGGATGCAAGCTGCACTGTCCTCCCTCCCCAAGGCTTCATAATGGTCTTTCTGCTTGATGTGTAGCTGGAACCAGTGGTTTTACTGTCTCTCCAGACATATCCCTGTTTCTGAGGCAGGGAAGGGGGTTTTATTCCTATGTGTATGAGCACAGCTTCAGTGTTTTGCTAAATGTTGGCTGCTAGCACTGACAGCTCCCAAACCTTTTATTACTGTAAATGGCACAGACTGTGAGCAATGGATCTGCCTTCCACACTGAAATGAAGAGCCTATAGTGGACTGCTGGTCCTAGACCAAGCCTTGGGAGGCCTGGACTTCCTCTTCTTCCCGGTTCACAAACTCACCTGTACGTGTTTTAAGCTGTCTGCAGTCCTGGAGCCTCTGAGATAAGAATTGGATCCTGTTTACCGATGAAGTGCTTTGAGACTTTGTTGCCTTTTGCCTCTTCTTCCCCTTGACACGCCCCTGGGAAGGGAGCAGCAATGTGTATTCAGTAAAGTGGAGAAGCTTCTTGAAGCTGAGTTCTGGGGCTTCAGATACCTTGGTGTTCACGTGCCGTGAGCTGACCTGCTGGTGAAAAGGACCAGGAGTGCAGAACACTCCTTTGTGTCTGGTAACTGGATCCTGTGGACATGTGGCAGGTTGATGTGGTGATGTCATTTTTCCTTTAGCCATAGCTTATTTACATTGCCATCATAATGGTCACCAAGCTGCTGAGCACCAGGTTACTGTGACTGACCAAAATGCTGCCAGTTTGGCTGTTCTAGGAGCCTTCTACATTGTTGATGCTCTGTCTGGACAGAGCACCTGGTGATTGATTGTATGGTGAAGCTGACTGCCACAGCAATACATGTGGGTAAAGGTGCCCCAGGCCTCTTCACACCAGGGAGGGAATACAAAGGGAATTTTTAACCTGCTTATTTTTATAGAGGTTTTCCTGTCTAAAGCAGACTTTTCTGCCCTTAACCTTCTTGTTGAGGTTCGTAGCTCAGGCTCTGTAGCCCTGTGTTAAGCACTGCACCGAGTGGAGCTGCTGGGAGCAGGACTGTGCAGGGGTGAGGATGAGCATCCCCAGCGGGTGCAGGCACCGACTGCACTGGGCTGAGCTGGTGGCTGCGGGAAGGTTGGGGCAGAAATAAAACAATTATGGAGACCTAGTGGTGGTGTTTTACTGCAAAGCCTGGCAGGGGATCAGACATTCAACCCGTCTATGTCTGGTTGGAAAGGTACAAGAAACAACACCGTGCTGCGACCTTCCTGTGACAAATTACCTGGAAGCTAAGCTGGGTGTTTACTCCTTCTCTGGGGGTTTGAAGGAGGCAGAACCTCAGCCCGGGCAGGGCTTCAGCTTTGCTAGAGAGCCCAGAGGCGCGGCAGCGGGGCCGGAGCCCCGCGGGTCCCTGGCTGGTGGCAGGGCCAGCGCTCCGTGGGCCGGCAGCGCCATCTCCAGTCGCTGCTGCTGCGCACTCCGTGGTACCTTTTAGTCTTCAGTCACTCGTCTCAGAAGGATTCACCACTTGAGGATTTTACACATCTGTGATTTTTTTTTAATGTGTTGCCTTTATTAAATGTGTTTGTTTCAAGGCAGCTGTACTCCCTGCTGTCAACACTGTATTCTTCTGGAACTTCTTGTGTTTTGGTGATGATTTAGTGAGCTTTCCATCTTTTCTTTGAGCAATAATTAAGAAGGCAGAATTTTGATTAATTTTGCTGGTCATCTGTCTTGTCTCAAGTACATGTTCAGAGACACACCAGCAGTGGTACAGCCAGAGGGCTTTCTGCAGATTTCTGCAGATTTCTGCATTTTGTATTACATTTTGAGAAGAATCCTGTTCCTGCTCAGAGGTACTCGTGACATGACAATGACAGATTAAGTATCAGGTGCATGAACCTCCATCCATAGTCTGTGTCCTAAAGCAGAGTTGGTGTTTTGTGTGCTAGCCCAGCATTACTTCCACCTCAGTTTCAGAATTGAATGTGATATCTTCCACTCTTATGTCACTTAAATGCCTGTTACAAATATCTTAGCAAAAGAGTGGAATAGAGAGTGGCATATTTTAATGTAGTCTTAGTGGAGATGCTGCTGCCTTTTAATTTAACTGCACATACTTCAAAGAACACAGTTTTATTTCTGTCATCTGCCTCCCTACTGCAGTTCCCAGATGCTGCCCTTTCTTAGGGCTATCTTCAAATCCAGTTTCATCTGATAAACTGGTGAATGTGTGTGCTTGGTGGCACCATGACCAGAAAGCTGCTGGTCAGCTGTGAGGAGTACAGCTCATGTCCTGGTGGGTACAGAGGGAGCTTTTAGCTGTTCAGGGTTGAACAGACAAATGGGATCATGTTCTGGGGCCATGCAAAGTCAAACTGGAATTCTTTGCTGCAGAATGTAGTGGGGAACAGAAGTATCATTTTTTTTTTAAGAAAAAGCTGGTTAAACAATGGTCTGGTGCATCCACTAACTCAGGGAGATTTTAAGTTGCTGTAAATAAGAAAGTTATGCCAAGGAAAGATACTTGTCTGCATGTTCTGTCTTGTAAGAATTGGCCAAAGCTGGAGAAAACACGCTGGGCTAAAGTGAAACACTGGTCTGATCTAATGGGGTGAAATTTATTTTGACAGTTGTGAACCAAACTAATTTCAGTCTCATATTTATCTATCAAAAACCTGTATCTGCATGCAAGATGTGCAAACACTCTACTGATTGTGACATAATTGTTTCAGAGCTGCACCTCTTGCAGCAGTGGGGTCAGTGGAAGGCAATATTCTGCCTTCAGATTCTTCTAAACATTGTCTTGCACAGCAGAAACACAGCTGGGGTGGTCCTGTCATGTGTGGTTCATCAGGGGCAGTTTGCCTCGTCCTTTGACGCTTAGGGAAATAGAGTTGTGGGTTATGTACATTTGGAGTGGAAAACAGCATTGCTGCTTCCCAGCTGAGTGTTTCAGGACCAAGACAATGCCTGGTGCACTCCCTGCGTGCATGAACCACCTTGTGGGAAAAATAAATGGGCTACCAAAGACTGGAGAGTCACAGCAGTTAGCATCAATAATGCATTTTTCTGTTAGACTCAAATATAGGTCAATGTGTTGAACTGCTCTCATAATTCCTAAATTATGAACTTGTAGGACTTGGGGTCTTCTGTGTCATTTGTACCTCCTTACCCTAATCCATATGGGAAGTGCAAGGAGGGTGGCCATGGGAAAGAGCTCCATGGAAGCAACCCCAACGGAATGTAAGGAAGCACAAACTTGACCTGTGAGTACCTCAGAGTCAAAGGTCTTGCTGTGTAAAGCGATTGCACCTTCTGGAGACACTGCTCCCAGGCTCTACAGCCTCTCATGTGCATTTAATCTGCATTTGTATTAAAAAAAAAACCATGGAATTCACAGAGTGGGGAAGGGAGGGTGACAGCTTTTTGCTTTCGCTAATCTGTCAGAACCTAAGCCCTGTTGACACAGCCTTTATAGCACTAATGCAATGACACGATGTCAGAAGTAGCAGAGAAAATCTGTGCTGTTCTGCTTAATAGGACACTTACACTATGACAGTCACTGAGTAAAGCTATATCTGGATCCTTGAGATGAAACTGGACACAGATGTCTGGGAAAAAAAAAGGGGGCAAATCTTGCTGAGACACCAACTTAACTGCAATGCTGCTACAGCAACTGAAATGTTCAACTCCCACAGCAAAGCCTGGCCTCTTCATGCTCTGTGTGCAAAGGAAAGTTGCAGGATAATGAGATTTTAACTAAGTCCGTAAATCACTAAAATGTTTTCAAGTAGGAGATTTCCCTCTTGACAGGCTGATGAATTTGGAAAATATGCTACAAAATTCAAAGCAGATACTGTAGGGTAAAAGGAATGAAATTTCTAAACTACACATATTTGCTACTCTTTTCTTCCCCCTTTAATTTTTTTTCCTGCATCTGCAGAGCTTTTTGGTATTCCCTACACCCCAGTTTAAAAGTGCAAAGTGCCCATAATGGAAAATAGTATTACAGCAGGATTCCTGTTGGGAATTGACTGGTTTGGGGGGTTTTTTAATTAAAAAAAAAAAAAAAAAAAAGGCCACTTCTGATTCACAATGTTATCTTCTCTGGAATAGGTGAAACAATGATGTGTTATGTAGCTGCAATCTTACATGTTAATTATAAAGCCCACAGGTCCTTGTTTTCCTCCATGTGCTGCCAGCCTGTCTCTGTGCAATCTGTTTTTACCAGGTGTCCTGTGCTCCACGTTGTCATCCTACTGCTGTTTGTCACTTCCTTGTGCCTGACCCTCTGTCACCTGCTTTTTATTCTGGAGACAATCCCCTCTTTCAGAAAACCCACTCTTTAACCTGCCAGCATTACCTCTCCCACCTTTTCCTGTCCACAGAATTTTTTGTAGCGTTTGCCGAAGTGGAATTGTAAACTCCTCGGGGCAGGCCTGTGTCATCTTCTCTGTGTTTGTAAGGTGATGTGCACTCTTGCAGTACTATCTCAAAATAAAGTGTTAATAAGTTAATCATTGGTTTTCCTTCTGAGGGTGAACATAATAAAAGCATTGGTTGCTTCCTAACAAGATTATGGAACCATGAATGCTTTATAGGGTGGCATCTGCCAAAGGGCAGGACCCAGGTTGAATATTTCCTTGACTCTTCTCTAGGTTAGGAGCTAATAGCCACTGCCAATTACTTTTTTTTTTCTCCAAATGAGTTTAATCTCTGAGAAAAAACTCCACACCCTGTAGGTGGCAGGTTGAGAATGAGATTGAGCTCAGCTCTACAGTGTGAACTGCTGTTAAATAGTGAAAAATGAACAGTATGGCCTTAGAAGGGAACAGCAAAGCTGCACGTCTCAGTTATCCATGCCTTAGCTTGGTGATGCTAAATCTGTGGTGGTTTACTTTTCCAATCCAATAATGACAATCATTGAAAATGCCATAAATCATGACCTAGTTGACAAGGTGAAGCCCATAACCTGAAGCCACTCACCCTGTCTGACTGTAGCACTGACTTATCCCCTGGCTATTTGTGTTAATACCCTGGTCACTTGTCATTCCCCTTCCCCACCCACCCAAAAGAGGGGGGCCACGAAGTTACAAAAATACTGGAGCACATCCCCTATTGAGACAGGATGAGAAATTTGGGTCAGTTCAGCCTGGAGAGGAGAAGGTTGTGTGGAAACCACAAAGCACCTACCAGTATCTGAAGGAGCTACAGGAGAGCCAGAAAGGGACTCTTTGTCAGGCACTGTAGTGATAGGACAAGGAGTAATGGGTTCAGACTGGAAGAAAGGAAACTTAGGTTAGATATTGGGAAGAAATTCTTCTCTGTGAGGGTGGTGAGGCCCTGGCATGGGTTGCCCAGAGAAGCTGTGGCTGCCCCATCCCTGGAAATGTCCAAGGCCGCGCTGGACAGGGCTTGGAGCAATCGGGTCTAGAGGAAGGTGTTCCTGGCCATGGCAGGGGGTGGAACAAGACTTTGGGGTCTTGGGGTCTCTCCCAACCCAAACCATTCTGTGATTTAAGGGAACTTACTGGTGGCAGGAGGGAAACTTCTCGGGAACCCCAGTCCCGAGCTGAAACAAGTAACAACCATGCAGTTTACACCTCTTGAGAGAACCTAAAGAAGCAGCTATAGCTGAAAATGAGTTGATCCAGAACAACCTGAGGGTTTGCCAGGAGAACCCTGCCAGCGGCACTGCTGGGAAGACTGCGGCACGGCTCTGGCAAGCCCAGCCTCGAAGCCGAAACAGCACCGCGCGGTTTACGCGTCATGAGAGAACCTAAAAAAAGCCCAAACACCAAAAAAACCCAGGCGCTTTCGTTCGAAACGTCAGCGCCCATGCAGGCAGAAGCCCGTGAGGGAGGCGCGCGCTGCCTGAGGGGGCCGGGGGGCGGGAAGAGGCGGGCGGGCCCCGCCCCGCGCGCGGCGCGGAGGTGACGCAGCCGTTGCCGCAGAGACGAACCGCCCCGGCCCCCCCGCCGGCCCGGCCCCCCCGTCCCGGTGCGGCGCGGCTCGGTTTGGTTTGCCTCGGCTCGGCTCGGTCCATCCCGCGCAGCGGCTCCGGGACGCGCCTCCTGTCACCTTCAGCGGCGCTGGCCCGGGCGGGAGGCGCGCGGCGGCACCGCCATGGTGCTCATCAAGGAATAGTGAGTGCCATCCCGGCCCCCTTGAGCCCCTCCGGTCACCTCCGTCCGCGCCCGGGGCCTGGCGCGGTGACGGCCGCGGGTGGGCGGCCCGGCCTTGCCCCGCACTGCGGCCGCGGAGAGGGAGGGGGGGGAGCGGGGAGCGCCGTGAGGGCCGCGGCGGCGGTGGGGGCGGCATGAAGGTCACGGCGGGGCGGGGGCCGCGGCTGCCGGCGGGCCCCGGGTCCGCTCGGCCCCGCTGCGGCTCCGCGGGTGCCGCCGGTGCCCCTACGGCCTCCGCGGGCGGCTGGCCCCGCACCGGCTGTGCGGGGTGGGTGATGCCCGTGCCCGGGTGCCGAGGGCCGAGCCGGAGCCGGCTCAGTCCCGGGGGTTTCTGTGGGAGCTCTGAGGGAGGCAGGGGCGTCTCGTAACAGAGCCAAGTGCCAAGCCTGGCTTTGATCCCCTCCCGCCTTCGGCTGTGTAATCTCCAAGGAGGGATTCCCGAGAATGTCAGAAATGAGGTAGCTCCAAAATATTTTTGTGTGTGGAAGCCTCACCTTGGAGTTCTTCGCTGACCCTGAGGCTGCTGCGGTTGTCCTGCCCCGCGATGGGGATGAAGGGGTGGAAAACTGGCTGGACATGAGGGTGTGTAGCTATCAGTCACGTTGCTTGTCACAGTCCTTGGTTCAGCAGCTTTGTGCTTGCTAATGTGGAATATACTCTTGGACCGGTGCACTTTGGCTGGGTGTCTTCAAAGCTGTGTGCACTCTGCACATAGTTCTTTCCTGAATTCTTAAGGTTAACTCAAGTGCATTCCCCAGTTAAGTGCATTCCATCATTTTAAACTTCTTTTGGCTGATGGAAGAGGCCTTCTGTTTATTTTTTCTTTCTCCCCTTCCAAAAGATACCTGCGGTCCCAGTGATAAAGTGGGTTTTCAGGTCTTCTCTTAGACACATTTACCTACATGGCTGTGTCCTCCTTACAGGAATTACTTGGCAAGATTATGGACCATGGTGTGGATGTAAATATTAAAACTACATTGAGGGTTGTAGTGATCCTTGTAGTTGCCTTTAAACTTAACTACTTTTTTTTCCCCCCCCGAAATTCTTAAACCCCTGCTATTTTTATCCAAACAATAGGAGTGTAGAATTCAGGAGCAGCAGCAGAGCTGCTCTTTGTAACACAGAAATACCGTTGCTTCTGTAGTGTTAAACTGGATAGCAGTCAGAAACCTGGCCTAAGTGCTTTGTTTCAGGTGTATGAAAAGATAATTAACTCCTTCTACAACATCTGTTTTGTTGATGTTTTCCTTTGGATTTTCTACTTTCCCTCTTAGAGCACTTTGGCTGGGTTATCATGTATCTTTTTCATGCTTCTGCTCACAATCCCTTGCCCTGTACCACAGTAAAGCTCATTACCAGTGAGCTGTGCTGTAAAGGTGAGAACATATGTACTTTGAATCAGATTTCTGACAGTATGAGCAGTTCATTTTCGTGACTATCACTTCCAAAAATTGTTTTACTCAACATTATTTACTTCACCACATCAGCATGCCTGCTGGTCTTTCACACTGCCTACTTCAGAAACAAGGTGTGAAGTGTAAATGTTAAGAGTAAAGGTTAAAAGACCAGAATTACTACATTGGTTTCCTTTTACAGGTTTCCATTTGTATTTTCAAAAGGGTCACTAAACATTTTTAGTGTTGCCATCATACTGTTTCTTTTCTTCCCTTTGTTTTGCCCTTAGTAAGACATGTGTGGCTCTAAGGACAGTCAAGGTTGCTACTGGACATTCCAAATGAACATTTATTTTTGATTTTCTGAGATTCCCAGCCACCTCTGAGAGCTGCACATTCTGAGTTGTGTCACTGTATTGGCTCAGATTTAAATTTTCTTGATGTTGTACGTGCCCAATTTACATCCTTTTTGAGATGGTTTTTGATGAAATATCATGTTCCAGGAAGCAACTGTTTAAGGCATGTTGAAACCTCTTGTTTTGGTGTGAGCTGGCTATTTGAAGTGCTTTGCTGTTACTTATGTTAGTTCTGTTTGCATGCAGGTAATTACTGCCTTCCTACCATAGGTGGTAAAAAGCTAAATGATCTGTAACTTCATCTCATCTGAGCAGATTATTCTTCCATCTCTGTGACCCCTTGTCACACTCTCCCTAGTAAATCAGATGGGTTTATTATGCCTGTAAGTATTTTAGGAGCTGATACAGAAATAGAGCAATATAACAAAAACCTGATGTCACATTTTATTATCAGACAAGTCTGTATCATCATTTCTCTACAGCTTCTTGCCCTGGTGGTTATGCAGTGATGACTTTAACGCTTTCATTTGATGTCCTGTCAGACTTTCAGACTTATCTTGCATTTCTATCCATCCATGGTGCAGATAAGCTGCATGAATTTTGTTCATATGTTTGCATTTTTTGGGTGTCAGGGTTTGTAAATGCTGGCTGGAGTCTTGCTTGCTGTCCTTATTTTGATTTAAACTGCCTCTGAAGACCTTGAGGAGAATCAGAGTGTGGAGACTCACTTCCCTTTCCTGTGAAGTGACGATAATGCCACTGACCTTCCCTGCAGCTGTACTTCCCTTTGCTGTCATTTGAGGCAGATTTTAATCTAACAGGGATCTTAAGTTCCTCACCATTTTCAGGACAACCACATCATATAATTTCTCATAATTTGAGCAAGTTCTGTCCTAAAGTTAGGAATCTTTGTTCCCATTGGTGCTCTTGCAAATGTTTTCCTCAAGATCCTCTTAAAGAGTTTTCCCTCCTCCTCCTTTATCACTTGACTACCTGTAAGTGGTTTTTATCCCCACTTTCTTGGTTTGCTGGGTTGAACAAACTGTAAACCATTGATCTTCTTTGTGTTTCTGTTTCTCCATTGAGCTCTAAGATAATAATTCAGATTTAGTGTCTTCCAGTTTCCTAAATGGAATTTCATTCGCTTACAGCAATGTTTTACACCAGGTTTTCTGAAGAAAAATGTTTTAACTCCATTCCAAAGAAATTGTTTTTTCCCTGTTTCTTGGTCTTTAATTTATCATCCAGCCCCTCTTTTCATTCTCATTGCACTTTTATCCATCATGCTCGATGCCAAAGTCTACATGTGGAAATCCCTTTCCTTTTTTTGATCCTCCCTTACACCATACTGGTGTTGGTCCTCTTCCCTCTTGCATTTCAGCAGGTATTTTCAGGGAACAGTATGTAACAGTGAGTAAAACAATTATAGTTCAATGTATCCTACCAGCAAGTGGCACATGGATTTCCATGAATTGATCAAATCCCATTTAAAAATTGCTTTTACTTCCTATGTTTGGCATGGAATGCCATGTCTTCAGTAGACATGACGTAAAGAAGCACACGTGATTTGGTCTAAAATTTGTTGCCTAATGATTTTTTCTGTTGTAAAACAGTCACTGTTCCTTCTCCATTCACTTTTTTTTGCATGATTTATGATCTCTAAAACTCTTCCATACCTGAGCCTTTTAGCTGGTTTTCCTCCCAAGCTGAAAGGCCAAGTCTTTAGTGCTTTCTTCTCACACAGAAGCTTTTTCCCATCTCCAATCATCTTTTTTAACTTCCTTTACTTGTTCTGTATCCTCTTTGGGATAAGGTGACCAGGACTGTGGGCAATATTCAAGATGTTGATATGTGGGAGATTCTAGTGACTTAATTGTCTTTTTTGTGTGTGTGTCTGTGTGCTGTTCCAGTTTCTAATACTGGATTTACTTTTGAACTGCCACTGAGCTGATGTTTCCTGCTGCTTTTCCATAAAGGCACAAATATTGGCAATAACTAACTTGGAGCTCATTAACCCCATGTGTTTGGTGAAAACGAGTGCCTATAGTGCATTATTATTTTTTTTTATTGACACTGAACTTCTTTTGCAGTTCTCAGTAGTTCTTTCTGCAGTACTTTGCAGTCAGCATAAAGTGTTGCTGTCACAAATAATCTTGCATAATCTGTAATCTTTTGCCCTTATTGCAGTTTGTTCTTTTGGTAAAGTGTAAAAAAAGAATTTTATTTTCACCACTATTGCTTTTTCATAATCAGTTTATTAATACAGAGGGCTTTTTTTCTTGATTGTGTCCTAGTTCCATTGAGACTAATTCCCAAAGAATTGGGAATTCTTTTGCCCATGGTAGCCATATCCATTTCCTATCTGTCTCTTGCTTTGATTCCTTGTTTGACATCATCTTTGCTGAAAGCAGAAGTCAACCACAGATCCAGTTTTGGAGAAGACCTTAAAAAGCATGTATTTCTGTCAGCTTTAAATTGATTCTTTTCCAAAAAATCTGTGTGACTTCAGGCAGTTTTTGCTGTGTTGTCCAGTCAGTTGGTTCTCAGAAGCATTCAGGAAACCACAATTAAAAAAAAGACTGATTTAAAGCAGTGGCAGCACCCTCCTTTGCAGTGAGCTCTGAGAAAGCTTTTCCTCTGCTGTTTCCTGCTGCTCTGGGACATGTGAGCAAATCGTGCAGTGCCTTGTGGCTATTGCAGATCTCTGCAGAATTGCTGAGGCCCACAGAAACCTCCCCAGCAGCTTGATAGGAATAAGATGGGATTGCTGAAAGGATGGAGTGAGAGGGATCACCACTGTGTTGATGCTGGGTGGGTTTGCAGGCCAGTGAGGGATCACCAGTTGAATTACAGAGTTTTAGGAGAGGGTTGCAATTATGCTCTATCATGTATTGGTTCTCTTTGAGGTTGTTATATAAATAGTCTTTGGCCTAAGGATTACTGGAATTCTGGGGGGAGAGGAGAGCTGTGCAGCCATTGCTGTGAGGGCTGTGGGAATTTTGGGGCTGCAGGGATATTTGCTAATTTCTGTCTCTGTGTTCCCTTCCAGCCGCGTTATCCTGCCCGTGTCTGTGGAGGAGGTAAGTTCTTTGCTTCTTGCTTCCTTGCTTTAGGACTGTAAATAAACCTGTGATCAAAGCATGAACAAAAACTGGAAAATGCAAGCTGTCTTCAGGAGCCCCTGTGAGCTGTTACTCATTCTCCATCATTTTTGACCAAATAATTGTATTAAGTCTGAGGGTGCCAATCATCTCTCTTATAAAATACTTTCAGATATGCTGATTATAAATCTTGAGTTGTCAGGCTGTTTTCAAGTACAGTTTCCTTTTCATTAGCACTATTGTTCTTTTCTATTTTTTTAACATGAAGGGGAAGCTTTAGTACAAATTTAAGTCACCTTTTAAACTGTGTTTTGCTAGAGCTCTTTTGTTTTAAACTCTTAGGCAAAGATCAAGAATTACTTGTGACACAGGAGGCTCATATAACAAAAGGACTTTTAAAGACCTGTGCTATTTAGCTCTTACATACAGCAAACTTTCTTCTTGTTTAGATAAAGCTGAATTGAGAGAAGAGATGTAGTTTCTATTGGACAGGGTGATTTTTGTCACCAAAACAACCATGGAATAGCTGTGCAGACTCAGTGGCTGTTTCCCTCCTGTTTCCTCTGATTTTCAGCTTGCCTTTCCTTCCTCCCTCCTGCATTGAACCACTCTTGCAGAGAATCTAACCATATAAATGTTTTGAATTTTTTAATCTTTATACTAACAAGGTACAGATTGAAATGACTGAGTATGTAGCATTTCTTTAGCAGATTCCTTCTTCTGGATGTGTTTTATTTTTTCCTTGTGATCCTTGGCTGTAAGCCTTGGATTTGTGAACTCTGATCAAGGCCTTGTTCTAACTCTTAGGGAGAGCTGTGGTAACAGCACTCTTGTTCCTTTTTCTTTCCTCTGAATATAGCAGCTACTGTGGCGTAGACAGTGGTGGGCTGGCTCATGGAAGCACTTTTTAAAGCACATCCCTTTTATAACTCTTACTCTTTTGACAGAACACAGTTTAGAACTTCATGTAGTGCATTCCTGCAGCCATCAGACTGGCTAGTAAAACAAAAGCAGTGTCTAAGCTGAGTTTCTTGTTCCTGTGGCTCAGTCTGCTGTGACAGGTATCAGATGCTGACAGAAAGCCCAGAACTCTGATCAGAGAGTGGGTTTAGATCTGTGTTCTATGTTAGTGCAAGAACAAGGCTGGTAATGCCAGAAGTTCTGTCTGTTGCTTGCTCCCTACCTGTAGCTTTTATGCTTTCTGCATGAATCTGTTTCCAGCAGTTTTAACAGAAGTCAGACTGAAGTATGAGAGTAGAGAAGTTTGGATCTTTTATTGTGCCTGAGCACCACTCACAAGAGCAAGAGCTTGACAAAGGAAGGAGTAACATGATCAGCTTTATCAAGTAAGCAAAGGATGCAAACTTGCAGGTTAGAGAAAGCTGTGGGTAAATGGCAGGTTGCTTGAGCTCAATGGACAGAAAGGACCTTCCTGAATGACAGGAACCCTGACTTGTAGTGATATGGCTCCTTGGTGTCAAGCTGTGTAAACAAAAAGTCAAAGCATCAGCATACTGATTGTTTCTTTGAGGGGGTTAGACTGGATGGAACCCAACACGGAGTTTTCCTAAGTTCTCTGATACTGGGATTAGCCTTCATCCAGTTAAAACGAGTCCCTGGCTGTGCTCTTGTCCCTCCCTGGCTGTTCAGAGCCTCGTGTGTAAACTGCCTGTGTGGAAAACTGAGGGTTTGAGCTGTAGATAAATCTGTCAGTCTCTGGCACACTCCTTGTGTGGGTGCCCTGGGATTATCTGTTTCAGGAGGTGTATTGCTCTACTCTGGGTCCAGTGCTTGCCTTGTGGAGAAACCCCCAAGCTGACCAAATCAAATTTCTCCCCAAACTTGCACATTGTCACCGTGTCCCATGAGTCATGTCCCTTTCCAAGGTCTGGTGGTTTTCCTGTGATAGGGCAGATTTCAGGAGCCAGTTCCTGAGAGCAGAGAGGGTGCTAAAGTTCACTTAGTTTTGCCTATGTAGCTGGGTGTGCTTAAGAAAAAAGGTTATTTCCAGTGTTGACTCAGAGGATGACTGCTGCTGTGTTTATTGCCTCATCCCCCTTCCTGTGTGCAAAGATGCTGACACATCTGTGCATCACTTGGTCACTGCACTGCTGTCTGTTCTACAAACCAGCTGTTAAACCTTCATTGCTTTCAAGGATTTCCTTGTGTACAAAAATCTTCAATAGGGCTCTGGAGATTTGTTATTGGTCCTGACTGTGTAGCTGCTCATGAAGCATCTCTGGCTAGCAGGAGGACTTCTGATTTCATTTTTATTTGGCTGATTTTTGCTCAAAAGGCTTAAGAGTTTACACCTTCTGGGCATGCAGATTGTTGGCAAAAGTCTGATGCCAGTGTGTAAGATAGGGAATGAAATTAATTGTAACTTTGAGATATCATGGAAGGGTTGAGGGAGTCTCTTGTGAGGTTCTGTGCTATACCAGGGATTCTGTGTTCAGTCTCCACCCTTAGCAAATGGATCTTAACCAATAGTATGGAATTCAAGAGAAAACTAGTGATCAGGAAGGCACTGGGGAGCTGTGACTTAATCAACACAGAGCTCAGTGCTGCTTAGCTAGCCAAGCTGGGCACCAAACAGTGCAAGAGAAGCCCTGGCAATGACTAAAACTCGAGAGCTGCCATGTAGGAGTTAGACTGTAGCAGTCTGTCTTCTAATGGAAACCCTGCCAAAACATGGTCCTGCTCAAGTTCAGGCTGCAAGCTGCACTGCTGTGTTGGTTTATCTCTTGTCCCACTGTGGGGAGCAAAGGGAATCTCCTTGTTGAGTGTTGGATGCCAGGCTTTGCTCCCATTCCCTGGCCAGCATCAGGTGCCAGCTTGGGGAGGGTGGACTCGTGTGGGTGTCTCTGCCAGCTGCCACTGAAATGCTGGTATGGATTAGAGCTGTGTGTACACATTCTGTGCTGCCTCTTTGTTCCTTTCACATGGCAAGGAGCTTGCCAAACAGAGGAATCTTATTAATTGCATTCAAAGCAGCTTTCAGGAAAACAACTGCTCTTGAAGATGGTTGTGTTGAGATCAGGCCTGCTGGAGGAAATTTGGTGCAATGAAGATATTCTCTCAGCTGTATAAGAGATGTTTGGTACAGAGCAAGAGGGATGACTTCCTGCAGAAGAGAAGAAGAACTTTTTGGTGCTCTCAGGTCTGTCTGAAGTTCAGATTCCTAGAGCCAAAATCTTTCTCTCTGTTTACCTTTGCAGGGAGAATGATGTGGGATTTGCTCATTGGGACAGTTTTATTTGGGCCTTTTCCTCTCTTATCAATGCGATTAAAGGCTCAGAAATAACAGGGAAGTTTAAATGGTGAAGATGTTAAACCAAAGGGTTTATCTTCTTAGTGTCTGAACTTTGACCCAAGTCTTTGAAAGGGAGAAGGAATGAATAAGAGGCTGTTACTAAGAGGAATTAGTTTGTGCTCCTGGAGCTCTGTCCTGGGACTTGCTGCAAAGCAGTCAAAGCCATTCAGTCCTCCCCTGTAATCCTGTACTTACCAAACTCATAATAAACTCTGTTCTGTGAGTATTTGTGTGGCTCTTACTCTGCTAAAGCAACTTTGCTTCTAAGGTTTCACAACTCTCATGTTTTGCTCATCTGGAGGGAGGTGAGTGCTCTGCTTTGTGTGGGTCATATGTAGGGAGTCATAAGGAAAGCAGTGTGGTGTATGAAATGTCAGAAGTCAGAGACTTGTATTGCAGCCCAAAATCCAGACTGAAACCCAACCTGCTGTGACAGTGCAGGAACTGTCCAGCCAAGTGAGGGCTGCTCGTGTAACCTGGGCCAGGACCTTCTGGAGAGATCCAGCAGAGCTGCTGCTCTTAGCTTGAAAATGATCTGATTTTTGTTCTGCCCCACACGAGCTGAGGCCAGGACACCTAGCCTTGTTACTCTGGCTTCCATCTATTCTTCCAGCAGGCCTTTGTTGGCACCAGATGGCACAAAGTACCAGAGAGCTTTGGGTACTGTTGTTATTTTGGATGCTCTGACAACAAAATTTAACGACTGTAGAAATCTTCCTTCGTTGCAGAAGATGTTCCAGCCCAGTGAAGTATTTCTGGGTTCTCAGCTCTGAGCAGTATTCCACTTTTCCAGGCTGGCTTTCAGAAGTGCTATTCCTGTTTCTGATGCAGAGCCTTATGCTGTGGAAAAGGAAGATGGCCTGAACAGTGTTGCATTGCTTTGTAGTTATGTTATGGAATTTTTGGGAGGTTTTGGTGTTTTGTTTTGTTGTTTTTTTTTTTTTTTTAATCATTGCACTTCTAGTGCCAAACACTTTGTGGTTTACCCTTTCAGATTTAGTCCCTGTACTGTTGCCTTTGGCAACAGTTGCTGTTTTGCTCACTTAAGAGTTCTGAAGACTTAACTCTGCTAAGTTAGAACTCTTCCTTTTAAGTCAGTGGTTTAACTTCTTCATCCTCAAACTTTGCTCATCTAACTTTGCCTCAGAGAGACCTGTGTGAATGTTCTTCATTTGATCATGTTTCTTTTGAGCTCTGCATCCCCTTTTTCAGCTACCAGAGGCAAGAATGTATTAATCTTTACATCTTCTGCAGAGGAGAATGTTCTCTTTTGTTTATTTTCTTGGTTTTCCTCTGTTCTGCCCTGGGAAACATTTGTGAATTCCTCTTATGAAAGAAATTGTGTAGTATTAAGTAGTTTAAGTGGTTTCTGGGAAATAATGCTGCTAAGTGAATGTCTGTAAGAGACTGAGAAATTATTTTAGGGTAAGAATTTTACTGTATGTTGAAATTCTGTGCTCTCCCTAGTAGTGGATTAAGCTTGTGGCTAAGAGGAACTGTGGTACAGAGGAAAAAACAACACAACCCAAACCAAAGATCATAGGAAAAATAATAGGGATCAGTGACAGGATGGATCAACTGGTCATTTGGGACACTGGCTCAGTTATTTCATTAGATAAAGTTTTCAGAATTAAAATACCCTCTTTACTTCAAGCTTCATACTCAGTTGTGTGAACTGCACGTGGGGGATGCTCATCTTTGACCCTCAGGGCTCCTAAACTGTGCACATTTAACAAGTTTGTTTCTTGGAGCACTTAAATCAGGTGCAAGTACCCTTTATCTTCTATCTCCCTTATGAAGTTTTTCACTCCCTTCCCCCTTCCCCTGCATTTTGTAAAAAAGCTTGATGTGAATTTCTTTGGGGCTCTTCTGGATGCAGCACTGTGTGCTTATTGATTCAGGACTGGCAGTGCCTTATTCTAAATTTTGTGGGGACAGCTGTGTGTCACTCAAAAAGAGTGAAACCCAATGGATTTTGCTACAGTATCCCTGAGGTCATCTGTGTTTTCTTACTTTCTGATGTTCCTTTCATCTTTCCTACTTTCTCCTGGTTCTGTGTTGGTTTGGAGCTTGAGATTGAAGGGTTAAAGGGAAATGTCTTACTGGCAGTGCTTTCCTCCTAACTACCACTCAAGCTTTCTATCTGAAATGAAATTAAATGAGCTGCTTATCTGCTCATACAAGTGGATGTCCTTTTCTCTGCCCTCTCCCTGGGTAATAAATTTGTCCTTGGCTTTTCTGGCAAAGTTATTACTTCAGCTGATTTACAGCCATGGTAATAATGTGTCTTTAACTTCTCCAGTATCAAGTAGGGCAGCTGTATTCCGTGGCAGAAGCCAGTAAAAATGAAACTGGTGGAGGTGAAGGAGTGGAAGTCCTGGTGAACGAACCCTACGAGAGAGATGGAGAGCGTGGGCAGTACACACACAAGATCTACCACTTACAGAGGTATGGGAACCAATTCATTCCCAGAGTTGGGCAGAGGGGTTGCAGCAACTGTAAATCACAGATTATGTAAAGGCTGAAAGATGCAGGAGCATAACAGCACCTGGCAGTGAGCATCACTGGGACACCCACCCTCCCCTGTTAAAGTGGCTGTTGTCCCAAGAAAATCTGGCTTTGAGCTTTTCAAAGCAAGTCTGTTCCTGCCACCCAGTATTTTCATACTTGAATTTGGCTAAAGAAAAAAACATCTCCTAGATTTCCACCTGCTTTCAGCCTATTTTTTTTTCCATTTGTTTTATCTTTCATTATGTAAAGAGGATTTATATTAACATGTCTGATTTAGCATTTCTGGAAAACGTCATAATGGGGTTGGGGAGAGTCCTACCAATTCCAGAACTGTGTGAATCTCTAGTGTTTGCATTCCAGGTGATGTCCTCCCTGTCTCAGTTCTCTTTACATATAGTCTTTATTAATGCCTGTCTTCCTATTTCCAAAATCTGCAGCAAAGTGCCAACATTTGTGAGAATGCTGGCCCCTGAAGGAGCTCTGAATATACATGAAAAAGCATGGAATGCCTATCCCTACTGCAGAACTGGTGAGTGCCTGAGGCAGGACTCTGGATTCTCCCTTTTTGTTTTCTGGGGGCAGAGGGAAAAAAGGTAGGGGAGGGTATAAGGAAAGATGCAACCAGCAGAGAAGCTGTTTCAGCTCTCAAATCTTGTATTTCTGTTCTCTAAGCCCTTTGTGTAGTCAGGAAAAGCAAAATACAGTGGTGAGGAGTTAAAAGAGCTGCCTTTGTCTGATGTGCTGCTAATGAGTGACCTTCCTCTATGACAGGAAAAGAACAGACCAAGAAATCTGTTAGTCTTCCTAAAGGAATAGCTGTGTAACACTGACGAAATAAATACATGAGGGGTGATTTTGTGTGCTCAAGTGCAGCATAGCCAGGTGGAAAAAGTGGAACACGGTTGGAAAGTGGAAGTGGAAGAAAGAGGGGAACAGGGCAGATCTCAGGTGCCTCTTGCTTAGTGCAGGTGAAGGGAACAAGTGTTAAGTGATGGGTATTTGCTCACTTGCAGGATCTGAGGTCAGTGAGGGTTGAACAGAGAATGCTGCAGTTGAAGTGAATCCGTCTGTAAAGGCAGGGGTGAGGCTCTGGGAGCTGTGTAAAGTGCTGAAATAATGTCAAACCTATTTTCTACAGGAGTGGTTAGTATTTACTTACTGAAGTTACCAGCCACGGTGTTTAACCACTACAGCTTCTCTGGTTTTTACTGCTGTAAACTGAAAATTTGACTTTGCCTCCAAACTTATGTAGTGTTTGGCAGCATTTTGTGCTGTTTGTATCTCTGAAGGATACATTTTCTGCTAGTTGGTAGTGGTACAGTTGCTATGGGAATGAAACACTTAAAAATTCCAACTGTTCTTGAAACTCAATATATAAAAACCCCCTTTTTTGACATTTTATTTAAGTGAATTTTAGATGAAGTGTTTTAAAAGAAGGAAAAAGCTCTGCAGTGGGAGAGGATAGTGTTACCTCAGTCTGTGAAATTACATGCAGTAGTGTAGTGGAATGGATATTTCAAATACACAATTCAGATACTGTCATCAACTTTAGAATAAATTTTTAATGTCTCACAGAAGATGTGGAACCAAAGTTGTTCACAATCTTTTTTATGCAGTTTTCTTGCTGCATGTTACTTAAATTAGTTAGTAAATGTCTAGTTTATTTCCATGTTAAGCCCACTGAGCTGATTTAAATGCCTGGCTGTATATTCCACCTCCTCTATTCCTTCTCCACCAATTTCTGAAACAAAGGTATGGAGTTACTTCTTTTGTTATTCTTAAGCTGCTTATCCTTCAGTTACACACTAATAAAATTCTACTGAAGAATGGGATACTAAAATCAAATACAAGACTTTTCAACACAATCAAAGAAATTTCAGATTTTAATATGCTGGTAATGATAACAAAGCCAAAAAAAAAAACCCCTCAGCTGCAATAAACAGCAACATAATATGAGATAAAAAGTGCTTTGTTGTGGGGGTTGGAGCAGAAGGCAGTTTTGATGCGGAGGCTGATAAATCTGTTTAGAGAATCTGCCAGCCTGACATGAAGCAAGAGGAGCTTGGAAAAGTTGCTGAAACCTTCCTTTGGCTGGGATTGGGCAGGAAGGGAGAACCCATGGATGTGAGAGAGAGAGAACCCATGGATGTGGGAATGCATGGATGTGAGAGAGAGAGAACCCATGGATGTGAGAGAGAGAGAACCCATGGATGTGGGAATGCATGGATGTGAGAGAGAGAGAACACATGGATGTGAGAGAGAGAGAGAACCCTTGAATGTGAGAGAGAGAGAGAACCCATGGATGTGAGAGAAAGAGAGAACCCATGGATGTGGGAATGCATGGATGTGAGAGAGAGAGAACACATGGATGTGGGAACCCTTGGATATGAGGATCCATGGATGTGAGAGGGAACCCATGGATGTGGAAATCCATGGATATGAGAGAGAACCCATGGATGTGAGAACCCATGGATGTGTTGTGGGGCTGCCTTGGGCGTTACCATTTTCCTTTGGATGCGCTCGGGTGTTTTGGTTGGATTTGGGGAGACTTGGATGCCCTGCTGTGAATCTTTGGGCAGCAGAAAATGCTGTGCTGGCTTAGAGCAGCCAGGCTTTCAGCCCTCTCACTAGAATCTGAAATTTGAGAGCCAGAGACCCGGTAGGAGCTAAACCTGAGTGTAGGAGCTGCTTCTGCCTGTGCCCTCCTGTCCGAGGTGGTGTTGCTGTGCTGTCCCTGGAGCACAGCTTGCTTGTTCACAGAACCTTCTAAACTGGAATAAAGCAATGCTTTTACTTAATTGTGCCTCATCTTCTTCTTTTTTTAATTATATGTCTGCATCCTTCTTACATTTCCCTATATCTCCTCTGAGAAGCTCAGTTAATATACATATTATGAGCCATTATCAAAGTAGTACTGGAGATTGAGAGAATTTTAATGCTTAGCTTATAACTTTCTGCAGTTCTGCACACTTCCTTGTGCTGTAATATGTTGTTTTTATGTACTTTGAATGGAAGCCTTATACTCTCCTTTGAGAGTATAAACTGTAAGTGAGGCTGTTGTTATTGTATGGTTTCACAACTTCTGCAGTAAAAATGAAGTGAGGATTGTCTAATAGTTGTACCTGTGGGCTGGTGCCAAAGGGAACAGTGTTCTTCTCTGCAGTCTGACTTTAATATTAATGTTGCTTAAGTGTTTTTAGAAAAGCAATTGGATGTGTGTTCCACTCTGAGTGTAACCATGGCCTGTGGCCAAATGTCAAGAAACTGAGAAGTTATAACTGCAGTTGAAACATGTAGGAGTTGCTGCTGTAATGCCTCAAGAAGCAGGTCCTAATTTGTAGGAAGCTGAGCATTGAAGTTTCAGTGGGCATTTCTGAAGAGATTAATTTGTTTCTTTACAAATGAGGAGTCTTCCCCACAGGGAAGAAGTTAAGGAGGTGAAGAAACCTGTTTTGAGGTAGCTGCACAGTCACAGCACACAGTCATGGCAAAGTGGGAAGGCCCTGGTTTATAATTATTGCTGGTTTATTCAGTATTTTGTTGGACTAGGAGGGAAAAAAACCCACTTCCTTCTTGAAGAAATAATGAAATGTTCTTTGATATGAAGTTCAGCCTTTGAAAAATTAGCATCAGCTCTGCTTTCTTGTTCTCTTCCTCCAGCCCAACATGCCAGTCTAAATAATTGGCTTTCTGTAAAATTGCTGTAAAAAGCAATTTTCACATGCTAGGGGTTTAGAACAGTCCAAGCACAGCAGAGGGTAATTAAGGCAGCTGGATGTGCATGATAGGTGATTTGGGATGGTAACTGTCTGCAGGATGCTGGGTTGGAAACTCAAAAATTGTTACAATACCTTTAAAACCAAATTGCTTCTTAATCAAGCCCTGATGTCAGACTTCAGAACAGACCAGAGAACTTCACCTCCAGCTTCAGACTTCCTTCTGCTTGAGTAGAATTGCTCAGGTAGAGCAGATGCTGACTGTTACAGGATCTTTAATTGCTTTTCTGTGTTGAATAATTGAGCCTCGGTGTCCAGGGAGTTCAGTTACCACGAGCAGCAGAGATGCAGAGGGTCTGGTTACTCCAGGCAGGGCTGCACTAGCCTGGAATCCAGCATGGGTTTCCTTTGGAACTATGGAGAGGCTCCTTATCTGCAAGCTGAGAAAGGATTGGTAAAATGCTGTCAGCTGAACATACTTATTCCATCTTCTCATCCAGCTGGCAGCAGGCCAGGGAACACAAGTGGCAGTGCATAATTAATTGCTGCTCCTCTGGGTTTGTTTCTCTGAGTCTGAGAATTTCCAGAGGAGAAGGGGTGAAGTTAGCTGGGTTTTATCAACTTCCATGTCTTTTCCCTCAGAGGTACCTGGGAAGCTGGAGCTGTCCTGTTTGGCTGAGAGTGGGAGGAGGGCAGTTATTGCTGTGCAGTCTTTTCTCACTAAAGTGCTGTGTCTCTTTCTTTCCATGTGTTGATTTCTTGGACCAGTTATTACAGTAAGTATTGCTTTTACTGATAATCTGTGGAATAATGACTGAAATGAAGTGTTCTGGGTAGAAGAAGCTCTTTAATTTGAGCTAAAGGCACTTTAGCTTTTATCATTGCAAGATCACATAGATTAACTGCCCTTACCAAGTGTGGTGTATCCATGTGACCATGGACAGAGATCTGTCTGTGCTCAGCAAAGCTCAGCTTTACAAATGGGAACAAGCCCTTGCTTGGGTAAACTGAGTAAAAGCCAGTTAGCTCTTGCCATGCTGTCCCCTTGATTAATCTCTTCTGAATTTGGTATTTCCTTTCTACATGCTGAGTGTTTCAGTGGCTTGTGCTTTTGTTTCTGCTCCCCTGAGGGAGGATAGGGTTACCTCTGGGAGTCCATTGCTACTCACAGTAATAGTGAGAAATGGAAAGTTTTTTGCTTACTTGGCAGAACTGTACTTCTTGTCCCTTCCCTTTCAGTGTCAAAAGCTCTCAGCACATCAGTTTAATATTGTTATTAATTTGAAGAGTTGCATCAAAATATGTACTCAGTGCTAGTTCAATAATCTCTGTGGAAAGACAGTTTCTGCCTAGCTAACTTATGTTACCCCTTCTAAACTCTAAATAGAGTGGCAGATATTGTCCTTTAAAGAAAAAGCTGTTTATAAACTCCAAATGTGCCACTAAAATAATAGAATTTTTGGGTTTTTTTTTTGTGAACAGCTTGTGGTTTATTTAATCCTAAGTAATTAATGATCAATCAATTTTGCTGAAAGCAATGATCTGCTTACAAATAATTCTGAAATTCTCTAAGTTGGACCCCAGTCAAATGGAAAGCTCATTCTTTGAATTAGTTCTTTGAGTTGACTCTCCTAATGCTTATCTGTGTAATAAGAAGACAAATTATATATTTGTCTTATATAATTATATATCCTAGAATAACAAGAAGCTTTATTTTGATGACAGAATGAGTATATGAAGGATGACTTCCTGATCAAAATTGAAACCTGGCATAAATCAGATCTTGGAACACAAGAGAATGTGAGTACTTGTGTCATGTGTTTTACTCATCTCTTTAATGTCACAGTGCTTCTTTCTGTGCTGGGTTAGAGAAGTGCTGTGTGGAGCTGTCTATTCACCATGTTTCTGCATTTCAAATGTTTGTCTCACTACCAAGGCAGACTCCCTTCTGTTGGCTTCTCACATAAACTGAATAAAATTGACCCCCAAACACTTGTTCTGTGTGAGCACCTTTGCTTCTTTAGAAACTCTCCCATTGTGTGTTTACCTGTAGGTGGGAAGGGGAGCACTGGGTGTCTGCATTTCCACTTGGCTTTATATTTTCTTAGGCTGGGAGTGTTCTGTCTCTGAAGCAGCTCCTTGAGTGGTGTTGTTTCCCTGCAGGTGCACAAACTGGAGCCAGAGGTATGGAAGAGTGTAGAAGCCATTTATATAGACATTGCTGATCGGAGCCAAGTACTCCCCAAGGTATGGTAGGTGGCTAACAGCTCCCTGGGGGGGAGGCCTTGTGCTAAAAGAGGGGATCATGGACAAACTGTGCTTCCAGGGATGCTCACAGGCAGCAGGACAAGTGAGAGGATGGATAGAGGAGGAAAGGCCTTCCTTAAAGCTGCTCCTGCAAGCCAGAAGGAAAGCTCTTTTAAAAACTCTGTCAACACTGCCTGTAAAATGTGTTGCCTGTGCATGTAACAGTGTATTTCTCCAGCTGACTGAAGTGCTTGAATAGCAGGAAATGGCACTTCCCTTTCCATACAGGATCTCTCCTAAACTTCCCCCTTTTTGATACTTCACAAGTGTATCTGGAAATGATGTAGCCAGTACTTGGTTCTAAGAATCACTCCAGTTACTGTGAGAAAGAAAGGGGTGTTTCTTTGCTGGGAAGAAAAATCAACTGTATAAAAATGGAATGTTGGTTGAGTTTCCTGACTTTCAAACAGTATTTGATACCATTTTCATGGTAGTACTGTGAGTCTGACTCTACTTTTCTTCTAGTGAGCAGCATGTGAGCATCACACTGATAAAATGCTGTGAAAAATCCTAGATAGCACAGCTGCTTTCTGTAAGAGCAGTGTTTAGCTCCCAAAGAGCAAGTGGTTACAAGAAACATATCCTACAGAACTTCTGATAACCTTACAAAGGTCATATCAGTTTGTTACCACTTCTTCATAGCTCTAGGAGGCAACACAGTGGGGAGATACATTTCCTTGGAGAGTGTCTGACCTAATGTTGAGGTCTGAAAACAGTAGTTCTTGATAAGGCAGAGGTTAGTCTTGGCCCAGGAAAATAAATCCTTTGTGTGAGAGAACAGCTGGAAAACAGAAGGATAATTTGTGTTTAATCTTTGTGTCTGTCCAATAGGATTACAAGGCAGAAGAAGATCCAGCAAGGTTTAAATCTGTCAAGACTGGACGTGGACCTCTGGGTCCCAACTGGAAGGTTTGTATTGATGAGTTCAGGAACTGTATTAGGACAGATACTGGGGTTTGGAGCCAAAGATACATCTGGAAAACACTGGAATCCCTTCTGCAGAAGGAAATGCAGAACTCAGTCCTGAATCTGTTCTGATTTTAAAAGAAATTAAAAGAGCTTGGTACAAAGAGAATTGAGTTCCAGGAAATCTCTAGAGCTGTCTGGTGCTCAGCCCAAGGCTCTCTCACCCAAGAGAATTCAAGGATGAGATAACTGAGTAATGACCAGCAATGTTTAACCTTTCACTGAAATCCTTGGAATCTGAAGACATTACAAGTGCAGATATAATAACACCAGTCTTTAAAAGGGACCTTGGGTGGGATTTGGGGAGCTACTGGTGTGCAGGCAAACTTGGCAGAAGCTGAGGTTGATATGATTCATTTGGGAAGAGTGGTTATGGCTCCTGTAGTGGGAAATAGGAAACCTTATGGAGTTTTCTTTAAGACTTTATAATCATGACTCAGATGATATAATCTAATTCCAAAATGTTTTAGGTAGGGACTTTATCAAGAGACTTTTAAGGAAGCAAAGTAGCCGTGGTATAACAGTGAAGATGCTGAAAGACATAATTTTAATGGAAGAAAAAATGGACAACAGAGGAGAGGAAGGAATAGTCTGTTCTCAGAATGGAGGGAAAGCCACCTGTGAAGGAAACCAGGGTCTAGTTTCATCATGCCTTGAAAAAGGGTGAGCAAAGGTGTGACAAAACTTGTCAATAAAATATAAGAAGGGTGTAACAATGCAAGAGGATTGTGGGGAATTGTGGGAAGACTTCATAGTTAGGACTGAAGGAGCTGCTTTCCTGGAGACACTTGGCTAGAGGCTTAATGTGAATATCTTTGTGTCTTTGCAGAAGGACCTGGGGAAGCAGTCAGATTGCCCATACATGTGTGCTTACAAGCTGGTAACAGTCAAGTTCAAGTGGTGGGGTCTGCAAAATAAAGTGGAGAACTTTATACAGAAGGTAAGGTCTGTGATGGGGAGACATGTGGGAATGGGGCACATTTCATCACCCACCTGCTGGACAGGCAATGGCTCTGCCTGAAATTCTGCACTCAGTTAAAGCTGGGTTCAATTTGCTGCTAATCCAAGGGCAGAGGTGGCTGATTGTTCTGTGAAGTGGCTATTGAACATTTTTACTCTAATATGTGAAGGTAAATTGTCTGGTTTGTGTTGTTTAATAAATCAGAATTGCAGTCACTTGGTTGTTGGTTTGTGAGTGATGAGGTGATGCATTTGTACTGGAATTACATTGTGTAGGGGCAAAACATGTTTGTGGGGAGATGGCTCCAGCTATTTGATGCTGATCAGCTGAGGATCTTTCTGACAAGTCCTGGAGCTGTAGTCACATTTTCCTCTCCTAGTCTGCTGCTTGAAAAATCTGTGTTAAAAAATAAGCAGATGGTGGGAAACTTTATTAACTTAAAACATAAATGGTATCTCAAAAAGAGCTTTTTTGTGGCAGAGTCTATAACCCATGAGCTTCAGCAGGATGCTACACCTGGGAATGTGGTTTTCCAAGCAGTGCTGTGTTCATAAAACTCCTGTGCCTTCAGATCACAGAGACTTCTCAGTGGTTAATATTGATAATCCACAGAGCTGCTTCTGCAAAAGCAATTCTCTGGTGATACAATCTAAAGGCAGCAATGACCATGGTGCTGCAGAATTTCAAATACCTCAAAAAAAAAGCTCTTAATAAAGCAATGTCTTCAATGTCTTTCTATTTATGAGTATCTACAGGTTTGCATCAAAGTATTCAAGCTGCTTTTGATGAGATATGAAACCATAATTGGTAAAACTGAAGTGTCCTTCCTTAATGAGGTCTTTCCAAGAGGCATTGTATATCCCTGTCTAATATAATGATTTTGCCTAGCTTATCTCTTATAAAATGGAAATAAATTGCTCCAAACCTGGAGTAGTTTGTGCACATTAGTCACCTCTACTGAAAGATTTTCAGCTATGAAAAACAGGTTTAGGCATTGTTCTAGGTCACTTCAAAACAAAACAAAAAAAACAAGACAGGTACATGTCAGCCCTTTACATTTCCTAACTTCTAGTTTTTAGCAAGTTAAGGATTTAAAAAATACCTGTTTCTCCTTTTTTCTGCACTTCCAGACCAACTTCATGCTCTAAGTAAACCCAACTTGGAGCACTTTATTCAGTCAGAACAATACTGTCAAATCAAAGGAAATTCACTAATTCTTTCAGTGCAGTGCTGTCTAGGTTTGGGGGGAAAAAAAAGGCATTTCTCTGGGGATTCAAGGCTCTAGATTAGATATTCTGATAAAAGAATAAAAATTAGCTATCTCCCGTTTCCAATTGTGGCAGCTAGATGGAAAGGTGGGCGAGGGAGCTGATTCTACACATCTCTGAAAATTGTTACAATGCTGTGAGCTCCATGGTAATTGCCCTGTGACTAAGCTGGTTTGTGTTTTATTCCTCCTTTTGCAGCAAGAAAAGAGGCTCTTCACAAACTTCCACCGGCAGCTCTTTTGCTGGCTGGATAAGTGGGTTGATCTGACTATGGAGGACATCCGTAGGATGGAGGAGGAGACCAAGAGACAGCTGGATGAGGTCAGTGGCAAAGCAGGGCAGGTGTGGGTTGTGTGAGAAACTGCTTCTCTCCAGCACAGCAGCCAGGAAAGGCTGCTGCATTGTCAGGGCATGGTGTGAATTGTGCTCCTGCTATTTAGGTCATGCTGTGTGTGCTTTAAATGATTGGCCATGAGTCCATGGTGCTGGCATCTCCTCCTAATCATTATGGAATTCTCCTTCTGTTTGTTGTTGAGCCAGTAAATGTATTGAACCACAGGTAATGAGGGGCTGAGTGGCAGTGATTCATTTACTGCCTCAGTATCTGCTGTTTACTTTTACTCAAAGCTGAATGGTCGATTTTGTCCTCATTAGTTGCCAGAAACCTGTTGAGTAAAAGGTTTTTTAGCTCTAAGTACCATAAGCAGGTAGTGGGGGTGTTTAACAACATTCTTACTCTGAGAAACACAAGTTTGGTAATAATGAGAACCTTGTTCTGTGGTTTGTGTCCTGCCCTGCACCCTTCCCTCCCTTCATGCCTCAGGATATTTCATTATACCTTCATGTACACTCTTGCCCTTTGGATAATGGTTCCAAATCTGTTGCCAATCCACAGCTTAACCAGAAATGATGCCTGCATGTGCATTTCACAATCACTGATTTGAGGTGCTGAGATATAATCGATGTCTTACACACAGGAGGTGTTCCATACTGATAAATTTTGAGATAACACACATGAGAATCAGTACTTGAACAATTCTTTCCTCTTTCAGATGAGAGAAAAAGATCCAGTGAAAGGAATGTCGGCTGCAGATGACTAATACGACTCCTTCCTTGTGCACTGTAGGTATCAAGAGATTTGACAAAAATCTGTATTGCTCTATTTGGTTTAAAACCCTCAACATTTGTATGAGAAATGATCCTGTTCTTAGCTTCTGGCAGGCAAATCTGTGCTATTGATTGTTTTTATAGTGAACCCATTTCACTGACAGGCTGATGAGCGAGGTTTACTGCCTCATTTCAGGACTATTCTAAAGAAAAGTCTGAGTGAAAAGTGTAAGAAAAATGTGTTAGAATATTCTGTAGTTTACTGCTATTATTTCTGTAATTTCCGTGACTTGCAGAGAAACTTTTGCCAGTCTCAAAAAAAGTAAGTTAGACATGCAAATTCTTAGAATACACTTGGAAATTGAGAACTCCAAGTATTTTGTGAGAAATTTGTTCTTTCCATTGCTTGTTAGTAGTATTTGCTAATGGGCCAAGGCTTGGAATAACACTTGGGCATTGCAGGAAAAGCAGCAATGACCATTTTAAAGCTTTTGACTTGTTTTCTTTCTATTCTGTTAAATATGTCATCGGTTTGGGGGCTGGTTTTGCCAAATTTTTCTTAGACACTGCAAAAATGTTGTATAGTATTAGAGAGGTAAGAAAGCAAGGAGAAAGAAGGAATTGTCCATTTATATTGGGAAGAACAGGTTATTAGGGCAGTAAAATGCCATCCTTGGAAGGAATGGGGTGGGGCAGAACCACATCCTCCTGGAGTACTCACTATTTACTTCTGTTTGCCCTCTGTTATTTGGTGGGGAACACGAGGAGAGGGAGTGTCTCTTGATAGAAATACTTTAATTTTTGAATGCAGCTTCAACCATTTGATTTTCTTCTCTCCCATTTCCTGTGGATCAGTGCTGCAGTGTAACCGTGCATTGTCTGCCTGGCGACAGCGTGACTCACATTTGCTCTCTCAAGGTTGTCTGGCACCTCCTTTGGCACACTGCTCTTCCAAAGCCATCCTGAAACGTTTCCCTGTTGTCTCTTTGTTTCAGTTTGCAAGACAGTCATCAGGAAGGCCCAGGGAATCCACACCCTTGACTGACGGACCATCTCTGGATCAAGCCTTTCTCTGTCCAACCGGCAGGCGATTTTAAACCTCCCATAGCTAATTCTAGATGCCCCTTAATATTGTGAGCAAATAGACAGTCTGGTACTAAGCACTCCAGTGTTAGCACGTGTATCCCAAGGAGTTTCCTCCTCGGGGCGTGTGACTTAGAGATCGCTGTATTTACAACTCCTCCCTCCTCTTTTTTTCATTGTGTTCAGACCAATTTCCATGTGGCCCTGTTTGATTTCCAAGTGACATTTTTAGCTCAAATAGTCTTGTGATGTGGTGACTTAGAATTTTTTTGTTATGGTTTTGTTTTTGTTTTTTTTTTCCAAGTGGGATAAACTGCCACCTTGGTTTCTGCCCAGCCCTTCACTGTTCTTTGAATGTCTGTTTGGAGAGGGAAATAGTCCGAATTTAAAAGTGCAAAACTCTTCCACGAAATGTTCTACTCTTACCCTTGCTCCCAGAGGGAGATATTTAATGGCAGGTAACCTGAGTACAAAATGAGGAGCAGCCAGAGGGTTCTTGGTTTGTGATGAGTTGGCATATGTGGCTTCTGCAGGGCATTACTTTGTTCTGTCTTAACAAACATGAATTAAAGACTGTCCAGAAGCTGCAGTCAGGCCCTCTACTGGGGCATTCAGCACTTACCTGTTGATTTTCCATTTTAAGGGTCTCTCTGGCCCATGTAGCTCTGTTGTCCTCCAGCTGTGCGTGTCAGTCTTACAGAATCTTTCTTGACACATGTTGCAACTTCCTGGTTCTTTATTAATTAAGACTTCCCATAACTTATAAAGCTGGAATGGTTTTGACTAATAATAACAATGTGATTCTCCCTGGACAAATTGGGATGTTGCAAAGGCTGGTGTGCAAGAGAGGTGTTGGCATCTGGTTACATCCAGGTGCCTGGGGCGGTGGTTCTGCTCAGCAATAATATTCTTCCCATTGCAAGACTGACTAAAATATCTCCTTTTGTGCTGTAAGAGAAACTACTTATAAAGACCTGCAGTTTTCTAGGATATCTGTTGGTTATTATAAATAATAGAGGATACTGTTAATGTAAAGAGCTCTCGTTATTTAATGAACTGAAATATTTACTGTAACTATCCTTATGTTGATATCAGCTTTAGACAATCAACTCAGCAGAACAGAATCAAGGAAATGCTGCTTTCTTCAATACATATGAGGAAAAAAAAAATCCTACTTCTTTGCGTATCCCTAAGGCCCAATGTTTGATTTTTTCCCTCCCCTAGTAGTAATAACTTTATTTTCCACTTCTGTGTTTGGCAGCACTAACATGAATGCCAAACAGTCGTGGGTGTATCACCACTTTTGAGGAGTCTTTTTAGCATTCTGTAATACACTGACTCCTCCAGCCCTTCCCACTCCTGCAAACAGGAGATCCTGAAATGATCCCATGCCCTGCTGAACAAGGCTGTGCTGGGATCAGAGCTGTTTGCAGTGTGAGGGAAGATGGGAATGCTCTGGAGGGAGAGGATGACATTGGTTTCTGGGGAGGGGGCAGTTTATCCCTTTATTTTTAGTTTGTTATTTTGCCTTACTCATGTCTAAGTGCAATAAGCTCTGAATTGTACCAGTAACTCTGGCAGGCTCTTCTCAGTGACCTCAGACGGTTCTGCGGGGTTGGGGTGGGGTTTGAGGGGTTTTAGCAATCTCACCAGGCAGAAGTAAAACAAGTTTATTGTAAAATAGGTAAAGAAACTAAATTTTAATCTTTGAGGCTATTTGGGACCAGGATGTTTCATGACATGTTGTATAGCTGTTCCAGAAGTATTCTAGGAGTGTAGGCCCCAGTTAGAGTCCTTTCAGTTTGAAGTATTTGTAACAGAGAATTTATGCACTGACTTCTGTTCATGTTTGTTGGTTACGTTTTGAGGGATTCTTACACTTGAGGGCAACCTGAGAATACACATAGCACACTTGTTCTTTCAGTTTGTGTTATCCAAGAGGCTTTCCATCTGATGACACTAATCGCCGTGGAAGCAGATTGTAACATTCCACCATTGCAATCCTTTTTTGATCCTCTGATTTCAGAGTAAGAGCTTTTACACAAAGCTTTCCTGATTAGTGGAAAAACTTGGAGGGAGGCGGGGGAAACTGCAGGACCTTCAGCCTGAATACTCCCCCTCTGCTCCCTGCCCTTTGTTTTCTGTCCTTCCAATTTGATCCTAAGTGAAAGCATCCCTCAGCCTTTGGATAGACAAATCCTGTAAAGACCCTTCCGTCTCGACGCTTGGTTCCTGCTAGTGAGCATAGCAAAGATCACGCAGCGTTCCCGTGCCGTATCTTCCATCAGCTTTGGCGAGAACCCCCGGACCTGCCGGCTCCCGGCGGGATCGGCTCCATCCCGAGGGGCTGGATGCGCTGGGATCGCCACTCCCATCCACGCCGGCTGGGTTTGGGGGGCCCTGGGGCAGCCCCCTCGCCCCAGCCTGACTCAGGCTGGTTTGCTGACAGGGCCGCTCGCCCCTCATATCCCGCAGCCCTCTGGGTTCATCCCGCTGGGCCTCCCGCCACGTCCCGACGGGTTCTCCGTGCTCTTTCCTTTGGCGACACACACTTTGTAGAATGGGTTAGATTATCTCGTCGTTTCTTTAAATGTGAGTTTGTGCCTTTTTTGTCTCCTAAATCTTCCAATACAGGCATATTGGAAACGAAATCTAATAAAATACTAGACAGAGCCTGTCGCCTCCGCCTCCTTTGTTTTGGGGTTTTTGGGGGGAGGTCTCGGTGCCATCCTAAGGCTGCTGTGGGTCCTCCCGGCCGCCAGGGGGCGCCGCGCCGCGGCGCGTGCCCGCCCCCGTCACGCGCGCCGCTGGGCGCGGAGCGCTGAGGGCGGCGCGGAGGCCGCGGCCGGGCCGGGCCGAGTGAGGGGAGCGCCGGGGGCTCCGCCGGCCCCTTCCCCGTCCCTCGGGCAGCGCTTCCCTGCGGGAACCCCGGGCATGGAGACCGCGGGCCTTCCCACCAAGAAGTTGAGGTGAGTGGTGGGCGCGGAGGGGCGCAGGGCTGAGGGCGGCTCCGAAAAGTGGCCCCCGAGCGCTTACGTAAATCGGCGAGTATTAGCGAAACTTGCGTGCGTGCTTATTAGCGCAGAATTACACGAACTGGCGGCGTTGCGTAGTCATATGAAATAGAGGAGAAAAGCTGATTTTCTGGTTTGGAAGGTCGGTACTGGAGTGGTTCAGGGAGGCTTATGGGGCATTTCTGGGTGCTTGGGATTTCCCGGAGTTCTGTTAATGTGTAATGAGGGCACGAGCATCTGCACTTCTGTAATGTCTCGAACTTGTCACTTTCCGTGAGGAAGAAGAAGCTTGAATAAACATTGAGCTTCTGGTTTTACGGTGTTTTTACGATGTGTCTTCACTCTCTGTCGGTGTCCCGTCTGGGCTCGATTCCCTACAGAAACCTGCTTAGATGGGATTTGGGTAACAGCCTGTGACAGGAAAATTTAAACAGCCAAACTAACAAGCTGACAAGAGCTCAAAAAAGAGCTTAAAAAATCCTTTGAAGGCTTTATTATGAGCACTGTGACCCTGAGAAATTCTCCGCTATTGAGCCATTTGAGGATTAGCAGCGGTGATGCTAAATAATGACTTTAGTAGGTTGCTTGTATTTAGGACAGTGTTTGTTTCTACCTCCGAGATCTGTGTTTTTGTCAGTACTGTGGTCACTGGGCACCTTGAAGAACTGAATTTCTGTCTGTAATGACTGATGTCTTCAACATTATTTCAGTTTTGTTCTATCAGGTAATTGTCTTACAGAATTAGTAACTGGAGAGCTCCCAAGTGATACATCTCTGGTGGCAAAATTAGATCTGCAGCCTTCCTACTTTTTTTTTCCCCCTAGAAATTTGTTTAGGAGTAGCTTTTGTGTGAATTCAGCGCAGTCGTACAAAGATACACAATTAGTGAGGGAAATTATGTATCAATTTAATCTATTGTGCAAGGTTGTTTTCCAGCATTTCTGTATACATCACCTTGAGCAGGCAGTTGATTGTGGGATAAAAACACAGCCTTAACAATGGGTGTATTGATGGGATTCACTAATTATCAGTGTTTATAAGGTCATTATAGAACTCTAAGATGATGGAAAATTAACAGTTTATTATTTTTTAAGCCTATCTGTCGTGTAACAACACTGATGATAAAGTGAATCTCTTTTTAGAAGCTCTGGTGCTGAAATAACCATTCTGTAAAGAAACAGCAGTGCTGTGATGTGAATGTTGAGAGTGAGTGGCTTTGCTTGGTTCTGATCAGAACTCTGAATGTTTGGGAGCTGGGGATTACATTTCTCCTAGCCTGCAGACAGGCACATGATCGATTCAAATCAACAATAAATTCTTTAAAACCCTGAGCTCATCGAATTAACCACATTAAATCTATTATGAAAAAAAACAATTCACTGTGTGTGGTAGAACGTGATTGCAGCTTTTGTAACAACCCAGCGAGTGTGGTGGGAGCGCCACAGGTTGTTTTTTTTTTTCCAGCATTGCTGCACCTACATTTGTCCTTTTGTGTTGGAAGCAATGCTGAATCCCACAAGATCTGGAAACCCCTTATCAATCTCTTGACTTTAATGGGGCAGTCCTTCAGGGCGTAGCTTTACCTTGGAGCAGATGGCATCGCCGAGCAGCGAGGATGCATTCCAGCATTGCCAGGGGCTCTCCCTGAGCGACCTGGAGAGCGGGGCCAGCCTGCGCAGCCGCTCGGCCAGCCTCAGCAGCACCGGCTCCAGCGGCCGCCTGCAGCTCCGGCACAGGGTGGCACAGCTGATGGCCTGCGTGGAGGACATCAGCTCGGATGATGAGATCCACGAAGAAGTGTCTCGCACGCTGGATGAAGCTTTCCTCATCTGGGGGAAAAAGCTGAAGGATAAGTGGCAAGAATTCAGGTTTTGCTCCCTCCTGTTGGTTGTTTTCGTGGTGGTGTCGGGGCTGGCAAATGGATCTCTGGTTGATGAAAAGTGACAGAAGTTCTGTGGGGGAATTAGAACCTTCTTAGAGTTGGTTGTCTGTCCACATTTCAATTTTAGCATTGGTTTTATGTGGTTTCTGTTTGTTTTTAGACTACACTTAGTTACCTGGAATGTGGGCACAGCTTCTCCCCCTCCTGATGTCACAAGTTTACTTCAGCTCAACTCGATGGGCCCCACCACGGATATGTATGTTATAGGGTGAGTGGTATTAAAGAACTTGCTTTGTGAGTTTATTGCAAAACTGCTGGGTCTCAGCATGGTGTGTTTTGGGAGGGCTGTGTGATGTGAATCACTGCCTGGGAGATGGTTTAGCACTATTGCTACCAGAGGGTGAAGTCTAGCTTAGTCTAACTAACAGGGGACTAACTTAGATGATTTATAGCAGTTAGCTGCTGCTATGTGGTGACAGAATGCAGAATATTTTTTTTTTCTAAACACATAAAAAGTTTGGGATGCTAGTTTTTTTGCTAGCATGTTCATTTTGATATGAAAGTTACTGGAAATTCAGCATGTTTTAAGGGAATTAGTGCAAGCTTGTTAGGCACAATCTGCCACTGTGTTTTCCAAACTATGTTGAAATTGTGAAGTCCTGTCAGGTTTTTATAACACATCTTGAGTCTGGCATTGTCTTAAACTCTATCTTCAGGTGTATATAACCTCCTTTAATTTTGTTTTACTCAGTGTCAGATGTGTTAGATCTGTGTGTGGGTTAAACTGCTGAATGAAAAACTGAACAGCAAGAAATCTCAGGGGTTTGTGTTCTGCAAATTTCCTATGAATTCTGTCCAAACCAACTGGTGCAATGTGAGTAATTGTGATGTATTCAGCTTACAGGAGGTGAATTCAAAAATCACAAATTTTCTGTCTGACCTGGCATTTGATGATCCATGGAGCATTTTTTTCATGACTGTCTTGTCTCCCTTGGGATATATCAAGGTAATTATTTACACCACATTTAAGTGTCAGAGCACTGAAGGAAAAGTCTTAACTTTTTCTCTTCAGATTATCCATAAAAGAGAAGTTGATGGTGTTTTTGCAGGTGTCTGTCACTTCCATAGGTACACAGAGGTGATTCTTCATCACACCTGTGTTTTCCTGTTTTTCATGTGATGTGAACTCATACTGAACAGCATATTTCTTGTGGCCACAACATCTTTATCTCTCTCTTGTTTGTAGAAAAGTTTTTTGCTCTGTGCAATATTGGGGAACTGTATTGTGATGCTTCTAATGTAGTCTTGCACTATAAATATCCCAAGCAATGGCAGTGATTTTCATTAAGATTGGTAAGGCTCCTTTATTTGTTTTTTTTTTTCCTTTTTCCAATTTGTTTGCAGGTGAAAATAAATTTAATTGTGTACAACAGGATTTTAGTGGGTGTATATATTTACGTGAGGACTTAATTTTTGGTTGAAGACCTATAATGTTATATGGGAATTTAAAGATTTTGGGGTAATATCAGAGACATAAGAGCAGCTAAAGTACTGGCTATTTTAATAATGCCAACAATAACCGTAGGAAGATACCCTGAATTTCTCTAGTAAAGAGAAATTAAAAGCCTTTTGTAGTGATTTTCTAAACCAAGCACTATTTCTGGCTCATTTTGCTGAGGTGATTGCATTATCTGCATGCTAATCAGATTCAGTAGTTGTGCTGTTCTTTTAATTGTAATTAAACAAAACAAAGAACCCATTGGGAATTACAGAAAGGAAAAAAACCCACATTGTTCACTCTGGCCTAAGTAATTTCTGATAAAAATTCAAAATCTGGCCGTGGGCTGACATTCAGGCCCTGTATACACACAGTAAAAAGAATTCCTGCTGGTATGCCTGGCTGATTTTGAATTCTGATTTATAACAGAGGCAGTTTGGAGCACACTAATGAATGGCTGCTGCCACCTAATGGCTTTCAGCAGGACTTGATTAGCTCTAGTAATCAGGGGGAGCTGTCAGGCCGGGTCAAAATCAAACCAGGCAGCAAGGAAAGGTTATCCCAGGACTTAGGCAGGAATTTGGCTGAGCAGGAGAGGAGCACTTACCCCTTGGCTGACCTGTGATGAGGTTGGGTGTGGAGGGAGAGGTGTCATGCTTGGGACATTCTGTCCCCTGAGTAACAGGGTCTGTTTTCAGAGTGTTCAATTGGTCACAGTCAATTCTTCCACCATCCAAGGATCCCCTCTGTGCAAGGGCTTTGCTTGATTTGGCTCTAAGGGCTGGTGGCACTGGTGCTTGTTCCAGCAGGGGAGGGGTCAGTGCCTTGTTGTGTTCAGCTCCTGTGGCTCTTGAGAAATCTCTAGAGGCTGGCCACAGCAGAGTGAAATAAAGGAAATAAATAATAAAGGGACTGGAAGATCTTGGTACCTCATGAATGTAATTATGGAAAGGAGAATGCTGACTACTAAAATATTTATGCATCATTAGTAACTGCAGTCCATTGTTTCAGTATTCTGTGTGGTATTTTGTTGGGTTCAAGGACAATGAAAACATTAAAATATATTCTGAAATCATTTAATTCTGTAGATAGGGAGGCAAAGGAGGAATTCTGTTTTAAATTTTGGGCTGATTTTTTTGTGCTTCTCTAGCAGTATGTATAGTCAGTTTTATTCTAATGTAGTCTTTTTCTAAATTAATCCAGCATAAAATTGAACTACAGTTAATTTCAGTATTTCAATGCCTGTACAGTAATTCAACTACAGCATTTCAATGCCTGTATTTTAAATTGAATCATAATCATTAAAACAAACACAATGAATTTTGTGTCTCATGCCAGGATCATTGTAAAGTCCATAAATGTTCAATGAAGGACGTCTTTATTAGACTATTTCCACACACACAAACCAAAAAAAACCCAAACCACAAAAACCCCGTGTCTTATGTGCTCTCTAAGTGTTTGGTAAATCAGTTTTTACAGGCACTGCAAGGCAGAAGTTTCTGCTGTTTGCAGCTCATTGTTTTTGCAGGTGCCTGGAATTGACTGCTGTGCTTTTGAAGGCATTTAGAATATTTAATGATCTGCTCAAGGCTGCTTCAGTTGGAAAAACTTGCTGCTGTTGGAGGACTTGTAGGTGTGAGCTTTTAGGTGAAAAGTGAAGGATTTGGTCCTTCATGAACAGGATTCTTGAAGGCAGAAACAAGAGGCTGGTGAGGCAGAAGAAAAGTCTTTCAAGAGGTTTGGGCAGGTGCATGTTTTGAGATCGACTTCAGATTGAAATATAATGTTGGAACTGTGTTAATTAGCTGAGGAATTGATCAGATTTGTTTATAAGGAATATGTTTTTCACAGCACTGAAATGAGTCTGCATTTACTGTGCCCCAGTATTGAGGCCAGGCTTGGCGAGGGAGTTGCATGACTTCTGCTGTGGCCTTCTTCACCTAAAAGCTCCTGTGAAGTAAGCCCAAGGAACTGCTGGAAATGACCATTCCTTCTTTTCTATCTCCCCAGCTCTCCTCAGTTCGCCTGCAGGGGTTGCTGCTTCTGATCTTTGTGAAGCACGTGCACCTTCCCTTCATCCGGGACATCCACACCCACTACACCCGCACAGGCCTCTATGGGTACTGGGTAAGGACTGCCTGAGGGGTGTTCACTGCTCACTGCTGGTGCTCTGTGCCTCTCCATGGTCCCTGCTGGGGCACAGGAGATGTGGTTTAATTAAAAATTAATAACCTGACAAGCAGACTCATTTGTTTGAACCTCGTGCGCAGCACAGACCATAATTTCAGATTTCAGTTTATTTGCTGATACGCAACAAGTTGTGTAGAAAGAAATTGTACTGATTTCAATCTTAATTGCAAGATTTCAAAGGTTCTAGGTGGTGTTAGTTACATTTGCAGGCACTGACTGCAGTTTCAGGGAATGCTGTTCATCTTCCATCCCAGGGGAACAAAGGAGGAGTCAGCGTCCGCATGTCCCTCTATGGGCACACGATCTGTTTCATGAACTGCCACTTGCCTGCTCACATGGAGAACACAGAGCAGCGCCTGGACGACTTTGAGAAAATTCTGGAAACGCAGTTTGAAGGAGAGGATATTCCAAGTCCCTTGGATCATGAGTGAGTTGTTCACTCAGTTCTGTGTTGTTTTTATCTATTATAGGGTGAACTCTTGCAATGAAGAGTTTTGGGTTTGGATTTTTTGTCCATCATTTTATTTTAAATGTCCCTTCAGCCTTGACCCTGAACCCTGGGAGGATAGAATAACCTGAAAGACAGATGTCTGTTTTACAAGAGTGTTCTCTTCCAGTCTCTAATTACATTTATTTGTTAGCATATAGACTGTACATGTCATGCAGGAAAGCTTTAGAAGCTAAAGCCTGTTTATACCAAAAATCCTTTAGGTTGCTGTTAAGTGTTCAGAGATGTAAGATGCAGGAGAAGTTAATATTCAGGCAGTAATAAGCAAGCAGCAAGAATGCAAGGGACTTAATTTACTGTTTCAATTACTTCACTTTTTTTTGTTGTTTTGTTTAGCAGCAGGTTGTCCCTGTGTAAGCTTATCTATAACTACTTAATGTTTGTATTTAAGCTGTTTACATTAAGTAATAAAAGTGATTAGAGCACCTAATTAGAGTAATGGCTAATATTCTGTCTAATTCTTCCCTTGAGTTAATAGATTCATATCAATCTTCCTTGTTTGATGCATCTTGGTTTGGTTTTAAGGCTTCTCTTCTGGTTTGGAGACCTAAACTTCCGGATAGCAGATTATGGGATACACTTTATCAGAGAATCAATCAATAACAAGCGTTTAAGTCTGCTCTGGGAAAAGGACCAGGTGGGTTGGCTCAGTCTCTTTGAGGGTTTGGTTTTGGTTTTAATGCACACAAACACAACGTGGTAGTTAAATTACACCTTGAGCTTCTAATTTCTGTTAAAGAACACAAACTCAGAGCAGTCATGAGGTGGAACATGAGGTGGTCATAAGCCCCAGTTAATTGCAAACTTTTTCTGCTTTTGTGCAGTTTCTTACTCATTTGCAATGCTCATGTTTGACTGGAGATTTCTTTGAACTTCATGTCTTGTCAGTTGTTCCTCACCTTTATCTCTTCTCTTCTCCCAAGAATTCTTTTTAAGACAACCTTATTCTGGATGCTTTGGGTAGAATTGCCTCTAAACATTTAGATGGATTGTGTCAAGTTCTGGCTATAACAAAGAGGCCCTTCTAAATCTACCTTTCCAGTGTTGTACTGACTGCAATGTTGAATTCTTGGAAGATGCTTTCCCAAGCATCCTTTAAGCTCTGATTTTTTAAACAGAATCTTTAAAAGTGACTTTTTATTTCTGCAGTTAAATATGGCAAAAAAGCGGGAAGCATTTCTGAAGGAATTCAAAGAGGGTCCTCTGCAGTTTAAGCCCACCTACAAGTTTGACCTTGACTCGGAGGTCTATGACACAAGGTAAAAGATAAAATGAGTTTAGAGGTGGAATATAAGAGTGAATGTGGTGCTTGGTTAAATATCACTTCAATAATCAGCAAACTTGAATTTCCTGTGTGTACTGGGGTTGTTGAGCTGTTCTGTTAGGCTTGGATTGATCAAATCTGAATAAATCAATATTTTTGGCTGAAGAAGCTGGGGTCTGCTGACTGTATGAAGGAAATAATGAAACAACCCAGCTGCCTTTATGGAAAGATCAGATTAACAAAATAAATGAGCACTTGTTTAAGCTACTTTTGTTTTGTTCTTTCCTACTAAAAGTGCTCATTGGTTGTCAAAAAGGAGCAAAAGAATAATTGTCCGTCATTTTTGCTTCCCTTCTCTGTTTAAGCATTTCATTTGATATGCTGGTATTTGAAAAATTAATGTATATTTGTCTTTATTGATTATTTTTAAGTTGAAGATGGAGTATCTTAAATTTCCAAAGTTTTTCTGTGATATTAAAGTCTGTTTGTTTAGTCTTATGTTTCCACAGAAGGATAAGTTCCTGTCCAAACAGGGTTTTGTACTGATCTTTTTCTTTACTTCCAGAGAACAGAAGTCCCTGTTTTGGTTTAAGTAAGAAGAGAACTTTCTGAATTTTGTAGTTTTTTAAAATATTTCAGAATCAAAGCAAGGCTCTGTCTGAACTTCTGCTTTGATTTTTTGTGAAATATTTGAAAATCAGATGACAGCTGATTTTCTTTAGGGATTTTCTTAACCTGTCTGAAAACTGCAGTGTTATCTACTCTGCTGTTGCACTTAGTATTGGAAGTTTATTCATGTGGACCCAAAGACGTTTTTCTTCCTAATTTAATATAATGAGATGTAATGGGACCAACAGTAAATCCACCCAACAAAAAAAGACTTAAAATAATCCAAACTTGGACATTTTACAAATGATTCATAGCCTGGTTGTCTGTATTGGCTGATTTAGAGAACAAAAAGTGTGGTTACACATTCTGTGTGCATCCCACTGCTGTTCAAGCTACCAGAGAGACACTGCTCAGATGGGGTGACCAGCAAGAGCTCAAGGCAAGCACCCTGCAAAAGTTGCTTTTACTGAAGCCCAGAGAATTTTATTTTTGATATTCCTTCAGTGTGAATTCTGAGGGTTTGTTTCCCATCTAATACTCCATTTTCTCTAAAACAGTGAGTTTTACCTTAAGCTGTTCTTTTGATATTTTCCTGCACAGCAGAGCAGACATCTGGCATCTCCTAAAGATTTCTGTCTGTTTATAGAATTACTGCAGTAAGTGGGATAAGAGCCCTTAGTCATTTCAAATCTTTCCACTTTATTAAAGGGTAGGAAGGGGTAAAACAAAATTATGTTGACTATTGAACTAAATGGCCTTGGTTTTGATATTTAAATGGACAGTTTTCCTTACACATCCTGCTTTTAACTTCCATAATCCAATCCAGTCCATTCTAATTCCTCTTCCATAGGGTATGATCTTTTCTCCATTTCAATTTGAAGTGATCCACCCATCCAGAGAGTTGCTGTTAAGCCTTCCTCCCACTACAGAGAGAACCACAGAGGGCTCATGTCCTCTGGTGTAATTGATATGGTATAAAAGGAAACTCTGCATTGTGATAACAGTTTGATATATAGTACAGTTGCAGGCACAACTTCCTTGATTATGGAATTTTGAAAGCCTGTTATGAGACAGCAGTAGCTTGCAAACCTGAAATGCAGGCTGGTACAATTTAGAGGAACTTCTAAATAAAGCATTGCGGTGGTACCTGTGATTACCATAAGCTTCCCAAGTTTGTCCTGTCTTGTGTTGTTAAAAGAAACTTGCTCTCAAATATTTTGAATAATTTCAAATGTCATTCAGACTCTTCCTACATATTCCTTATGTTTGCACCCTCATTTCTCAGAATATCTGTACGTTTGGAGCCTGGGGCAGTTGTTATTATCTCTAAATTCATGCATGTTTTTACAGGGTTTTAGGAGAAAGTATCATTTCCTGTATGAAGCCAACTAACCCACTGAAAGGTCCTTCTCCCCTTCATTTTACTCCTCTTTCAGAAAGCCATGATCTGTGCTGAATGGAGTTCAAATTAAGGAAACGTTGCTTGTAAAACACATTAATCAGAGCTGTAAAATGAAGCTTGGATATGATTGCCTCCTTTTATTAATATGTATCTCACAGTCTTTGAACTCTGAGTAGATTTTGCACAGCATTCTTAGATTTTGGCAACTTGTTTCTCTGCTCATTTCACTTTTTACCTTACTTTTTTCAGTGAGAAGAAAAGAAAGCCAGCATGGACAGATAGAATTCTATGGAAAGTGAAAAATCTCGGTGAGGTTGCATCAAAAGAAGGCGAATTCCCTGAAGAAGAGAACCCAATTTCTGTTACTCTGAATAACTATCTCAGTCACATGAGCTATGGCATCAGTGATCACAAACCTGTCACAGGAACTTTCAAGCTTGAGGTGCTGTCCCAGTTACGTTGTTAAGAAAAAGTTTGTTTTACTCAGTGTTGCCTTACAGCAGCTGATTTCCTAAACCATAATCTCTCCTTCATTCTGATCATAGTGAAGGCAGCAAATTGCTGTCAGGTTATTTCCAGTCAGTTAAAGATTCCCACAGGTGGAAATTGTAGCAGAGAATAACTTGAGAAGAATAACTGAAAGAATAACAGGCTTGACTGAGTTTAAACTCTGTTTTTTTTTGTGTAGATGAAGCCTCTTGTCTCAGATCCATTGGTCATGCTGAATCCTGAGGGTGAGTGGAGTGTAGAGCACGATGTTCTCATCCACTACTCCGCGGCGCCTGAACTCCCCAGCAGTGCTTGGGACTGGATTGGGCTCTTCCAGGTAGTGTTACCTCATCGTGGCTCTGCAGCAAAGATGGGGAATGTGGCTGCAGGAGGTCCTTGAGAGTTTTAGAGCACTGATTCCTGCTAGTGTAGAACTCTGTGAAATAGCTGTGTGCTTGACTGCCGTTAGTTTCTGTGTGATGACAGTTTAGCTCTACAGCATATGAGTTCTTCCACACCCTTTAAATTCTCTGCTAAGGCGATCTGGTTGTTTATTGAAGTAAAATGTTGCAGAAGCTTTGGAAAGGAGTTGATGCAACAAAAATAAGAGTAAATGGAAGGGTGAGAGAACAGAGAAGTCCCACCCTGTCAGAAACAGAAGATGTGTACATGCCCCCAAAATGTTTTGATCCTAAGAGTGTTTTAATTACTTCAGTGAAACAGTAAACGTCTCTCACAACTTTGTTATGGCTTTTGCTTCCATCAGGAAGCTGATAGTTTGTATCTTTCTCTACAGGTGACTTTCAAGCATGTGAAGGATTATGTTACTTATGCTTGGGTGGAAGATGATGAAATTTCTTCCAATGGAAACAGTAAACAAGTCAGTTGTATTTTCTCCTAATGTAGTTTTCCATAGAGTAGCATTTGAGGTCTGTTCCATATCCCCTTTCCCTCAGGGGTTCTGTGTCCTCTTCCCAGTTGAAGCTAATTTGGAACAATATTATTGTTTAAAATCCTTCTTCCTAATTCTTCCCATTGAATCTTTTGGTCTCTCTTTAAAAACTGCTGTCTGCTGTAAAGCCTTCTGGTAGTGATTACCTAAAGTGATTTAAACAAAAAAAAAAAAATCCCACTTATTTTGATGCAAATTATAAATATCCAGAGATACTTATCTGAACAAATAGAAGTTGAAATTGGGAACGGTGGCTCCTTGGGACAGGAGCAAACCAAGCTTGTGGAGTGCTCTGTTGTTGCCACCAGGAGGCAGCTCCACTCCCTCTGCTGCTCTCTGGCTTTGGCCCTTCCAGCCACTCTGGGTCTCTTTTCCCTTGTCACTGAACCAAGCCAGTCTGCTGACATGGTGAAGGATATTCCTCTCCTCCCTGATTTAATTTTCAGATGGTTTCCTGAGTTATTTCTGTCCCCATCCGTTTTAGCTTACGTTTTAAAACGTGCTTATAAATAGCAAATACCGATTTTGATGGTGTCCTGAAGGGCTTTTTTGTAAACTTCTTTTTCTGTGGAAATTGCTCATTGCCTGTTCTTATTCTTGCCAGGTTTACATGAGTGCTTCAGAAATACCCAAGACAGGAGGAGAATTTTTGCTTTGTTATTATAGCAATAACTTGCAGTCAATAGTTGGCATCAGTGAACCTTTTCAGGTAATACATTAGGAGGCATTGATTAATGTTGATGTGATTTTTTTTTTAATTACTTCATTGGTTTTCATATGCATCTGAACATAACTGTGTTAATCTTTGGGAAGGTGGCAGCAGATGGAATCTTAAAAATTATATGTCCTGGCTAAAAAGAATTTGCTGATGTGCTGAAAGACTCTGAGTAACTGTTACAGCATCACACAGCAGTGAAACAAGACAGGTTTCTCTCCCTCACTGTTAGGTCCCCAGTTTCTGTAAAGATGACAATTCAAGTGCTGCCAAAATTCTGGCAGGTTGTAAGTGAGCTCTTTGTGCTCCATTCTGTGATTTGCACCCAAGTGTTTCCTGTAAATTGTCACTTGAATTTGGGAAGGATGAGACAGCTGGACTCAAGTTATTTAATTACCAGGCTCTGTTTAATTTCTGCAAGGATGACTTAACCTGCCCAAACAAGTTGAACTGACCAAGCATTGCTGCTTCTACACAAGCACTGTTTTTTCCAGAATAATTTTGTTTGTGCATAATTTTCCCTGCTGCCATGGCTATGCTCATGTGCTGGGGAATCTTTGAAATAGGAATTCTGCATTGTTGATGACGAGGATGAAGGGGTTTTAGAAGACTCTGGAACCTCAGTGTCTTAGGGGATATAATAATGAAAGTTAATGGGCTGGCTGGTATCTCATTTCTATTTTATACTATTATATATTTTTTTAGGTATTCTGTTCCTATGTTTCTCTGTACAGGTGAGAAACACGGCAGAGTGGAGTATTTGTGTTGTCTCTGAGCTCGGTATCTATCAGAGATTCTGCAGAATTGTTGCCTTTATTTTTGCATGACATTTAATGTTTTGATATCACTATAGTGGATTTTTACTAGATTTTTTAATCGTCTCAATTTTTAGCAAGCACGGCAGACTTCTTTATATAATGGTATGGCTAATACAGAGCAACACAGTGATTTTGAATTGTTAATTTGGTTTTTATCCTGTTTTTCCTCCTAGATTCAGCCTAGCCAAACACCAATAGAAAAGGATGTGCCAGAGGAGGAGAGCAGTTGGCGGCAGAAACCTGACAATCCAGAATCAGATGGTGATTCTGAAAATAGAAAGGACATTTAATGGTCCTGGTTCAGCAGTCAGATGATTCTTTTTGTCTTAGTGATTGTAAGCTTTTGCTCTTAGAAGATGGAGTAAGACAGGTAGGAATGTTTGGAAGCTCGTAGAAGATAATTTATTGTGGAAATGGTTATTTTTATTCTGGGGAGAGTAACTCTCTTGCACTGGATGAGAACTGTAAAATAGCACTTAAGGAATGCTGTATGTTTTAAGGTGATAGACATTTCTGATGCAATGATTTAACCTAAGGAAGTTGCAATGTTTAATAGGTTTATAGGCCTGTTCCTTTTTTTGTAGAGGATATTTTATTTACGATGCAATACTTATTATGCTGTAACCACTTAATAATTGATTTCCAAACTTTGAGTTTAAATGAAGTTATTTAAAAATTATTTATTAGATACAGCTAGTTAGCTTGTTTTGAAATCTTATTTGACTTAGAGATGTAAGCTAATTACCTTTTGGGAAACACCAGTGACAACAGGTGACATGAAAAACAAAATCTTTGGAGTGTGTAAACTCTCCTTTGGTAGATCCTTCTCTTCATGCCTTACTGAAGAACTCTTTGTAGGATTTTCAATTTCTGATTCTTCCAAATTGAAATACATTTATCAAAATGCACTATTCATGATTTTTGAAATTCTTATTTTATAAAACAATTAAGCAATTTGCCCATTGCCTTTACCCCCCTTATTAAAAAACATAAACCCATTTTTATACCAGTCCCTGGCTTGGAGTGAGCCAGGATCCCACAACTTCTGAGGGATATTGCAGAAATTGAGAAATGCTTTAGCATAGATGAGCAACCCACGGTTGATGATTTGGCATAATATTTGAAAATTGTAAATCTCTTCAATTTATAGCAATCAGTCTGCAAACTTTCTGTTTTTCTAGAGGTGCTCAGACCTTTCTGTATCCTGTGCACTTGAGGGTGGAGAATGGAATAGAAATTTCTTGTACCTTTAGGAACCTGAAAGGTAGTTAGCTTCTGAAAGGGTCTTGTTTCTTGGTGAGGAAATAGAGATCTTTGGAAAGGATAGGAAAGGGCACCAACATTCCACAGAATCTCAGTCTGCAGTGCTGGGACAGAGCACTTTGAGTCTCCCATGCTCTGTACCCACAGCTCCCTCCCAGGTGTGGTGAGCAGAGTTAGTCACTCCTCGCTGGCACAGGGATGGAAAAGAGCAGGTTTGGTTCAGGTGGAAGAGCAAGGGATGTTGGGATGTTCGTGCTGGAATTCTGCTTCAGAACTGAGTGGATTCCTTTTTGCTCTTTTTCTCAAAGCCTTATTTTCTTCAGGGTTGTTTTGAGATAGAAAGTTAACAGCTTGATAGGATATTTGTTTTGCTTTTATCATTCACTGTATAAAACCTTTTGAGGTCCAGGTGTCTTTGTGTCCTGTTGAAGCTCTGGCATAGGTTTCTGGTTAGGTAGTTGCAGTGGGCTTTAGGAACACTTGGCCTCTGTAGGTTTTAATTGTATCTCAGCTTGATGCTTAGTGTTGGGAATACTTGGTGAGTAGTGAGGGCAGGTTCAGAGGATACTGTGTTCATTGCATGGATTAACACTGCCTTGAGGTTTACAGTTTGTACATTCCTGTTACACTTTGGAACCATATTAGAAACAATTTTCCCATTTATACTGGTCTCCCAAGAATTTGTTTTGCACTGAATCTTTCAGATATGTGACTTCTCATGGCAATTAGGGCATCAGACAAACCCCTGCTTTGAACTGCAGTACTTTCTGCAGTTCCTGAGCTGTGCTCTGTCTCTGGTTTCACTCGTGTAACTCTGACCATCCTCCACGCAAGGAGATTCTCTGGAGAGCCCGAAGAGCAGTGGGCTTTGAATTCCAGACCACAGCTGGCCATTTACTGTGGACCAAGATCCAGTTTCTTCTAAGCAGGGTGCATCTGCTGGGCAGGAGCAGCTCAGAGGGAGCCATGCAGCCTCTTTTTAGGGGCGAGACACTCGAGATGCTTTGTGTTTGTGGGAGCTGAGAGCCCTCTGTCACTGGACACAGAAGCTGCATTTTGTAAACTGATCCTTTGAACCACGGGACTTCCCGGAAAATGCCCCCAGCAGCTGGGATTGGAGCTGCTTGTGTGTAAGGAGGATGCTGCACAGAACTCTGCACTTCTTTCTTCAGTATTATGCACACAGAGGCACTTTTGTTTACTACTGTTACCTATGGTAGCTTTTCAAACTATTCCATGACCTGTAATGATGCAATTTCTGATGAAATTTATCTTTTCTTAAAACACCTTTAATTGGATGTTATAATCACTGGAAATGTTTTTATACTCATGTGTTTTTCTTTTCATGTACCTCTGAAATAAATCCTGGCAGTGAAGTGTTGTGCATGGCCTCTGTTAATTTGAGAAGGAACAGATTGGTTTGGGTGGGGAGGATTAATTTGTAACCTTTCTCCAAGGAACTTGTTTTGGTCATGTTTGAGACACAAAGTATTTTAAAAGGAAATCAGTAACACCCTATGGTAGGGCTTGGGCTGCAAAAGAAGAGCAAGGATAAATGCTATTTTTCCTTTGGACAAAGCAGATTAATGTATTTTTTTCCCTGTTTCAGTTAATCCAGTATTAAATGGTCTTGTGGTTTTGCAGTTTCTGTCCCTCTTCCCCATTGAGGTTTTGACATTTTCCTTGTAAAAATGCCCAGACCACTTGACATTGTTTCTTAATTTTTGAGAACAGGTTCTTCTAATTTCACTTTATCACAGTGAATTTTTAATGGTGTGATTCGAGGTATCTCTTTTGCCTTTATGAAAGATCTGCTAAATTATGCATCATATTTTAAATGTTGTATATTTTGATATATATTTACACTCGATTTCCATCTAAGGATAACTTTTCCTAACTCCCTGCTGTTGGGGAATTAATTTTCAAATGGGAGCTGTATATCCCAAGGAATGTTATCCAGTCTAGCCTCATTTAACTCCCATATATTTCTGGTTGCTGGCTAACCTCAGGATGTGCAGTGTATCATTGCACACAGATAGTACAGCTCTGTGTAAACAGGAAATATTTCTAAGATGTCTTGCATGTTTGTGAGACCCTAAAAATACGTTCTGATAAAGACCATTGTTTCTACTACCACTGCTTCCTTCTCTGCTCTTGGACACTGAGTGACACTCAGATGAACTTGTCTCAATTAATATACTGCAGTGGAAAGGCCAGTTGAACAAAGCTGGAGTTAGGTTTTCCTTGAGAGAGGAAATGATACCTTTTTTGAGAGCTCTGTGTTGCTAACAGGAAACTTCCTGTGGCCCTTTCTGCCCCTGGATTTAGGAATTGCTGTTTGCACGTGATTGACACGAAGCAATTTGTATTTAATGTACAGTTACTCTGGAAAATGATCTGCTCAGGAATTGAACTGCCCTGAGCTTGTTTAATTGCTTCAATTTGAGGAACATCATGGATCTGTGTTTGTACATCCCACCTCCCTCTATTACAGTGGAACTGTCATCTTCCACTTACAGAGTGTCTGCAATTAAGAACTTTGTGCAGCCTAGAAAGCAGCAAGAGAAATCTGTGTGGGAACAGTTGAACACAGCTTGGGAGGATCACTGGAGTCAGACAGTGAAGTGTGAGATCTGGGGAGGCAAACTGGCAAGAGGAAATGCAGAGGTGCAGGAAAAATACAGAAAATATGAATATAGGCACCACAAAAGGATGAAAAATAGAATAGCAAACGTTTTAACCTGCTAACCATGCTTTGAAACTGGCATTTCTCAAGTACAGATATCAGCTCTGGTAGGGAACGCTTCAGCATCATTTGTCAAGTTCTAATTGCACTGTGACCGTGTGGTTTTACAGCTCAGGCTCATCAGAGACCACACTCTACTCCTCTGTGCCCTTTTTTATTTTGTTCTTTTACATTTTTTCCTCCAGCTTCTTTCTGCTGTCTTCACCTTTTTTTTTTTTTTTTTCCCTCTTACCACTCACTTGTAGCCCATTTTCAGAAGGTTTCTTTGCACATAATTCTGGCATCTGCATCACAGGAGCCATTCCACTAACACAGCTTTGGTGTTCTGACCGTTGTGATTTCTCTCCATAGAAAGGGGAGATAAATCAGGCTGGGTATTGCTCCTTATTACTGAGAATAGGGTGGGTTTGTTTAGGGAAGTGACAGTGTTGGGTTTTTAAATGTGATAAAATCTTTTTTTTTTTTTTTTTTTTTTGTAGAACTCTGTATTGGGAAGTAAGTGCTCAAGGAAACAATTGTTGGACTGGAACAATCTTGAGTATAACAGCTAAGGAAGCATAAGAATAATTCCAGAAATGAAACACAGAACCTTTCTTTGCAGTTGCTGAACAGAATTGTGTTACCTGTATCTGCTCTGGAGTGGCCAGTGGTCGTTAATCTTATTAATTAGTCTTGTTAATGCTTTCTTGGCAAGCATTATCAACTGCAGTTGGTTTGTAGTAGAGTTGAAAATTCAAACTTGGCTCTTCCAAGAAGATAGAAGGAATTCTCTCCTCAGCAAATCTTAAAATACCTGAAATTTAGACTGATTTTTTTCCCCCTAGTCACAGGCAGGATATGTGATATCTTTTTATGGAAGGTAGTAGGTCTGGCCAGTCTATTAATGGATGGCATGATAATTGTAAAGTTCTGTAATTGCACTTAAACCAGCATTCACCAGATTATTTTTCTCCTATTTGTAGGAATTTTCATGCAGTAACGTGCCAATTAATTTCCTTTGCCATGATTAGTTAGCTACTCAAGGACTCAATTAATAGTGATTCCGTTCTGCAGCAGTTTGCAGAACTTCCTGTAGTTACCATGGGAGCAATCAGGGTTTTCTATTGCTTGCTCTTGGAGGCAAAGATGAAGGATTTTTTCTGCACAAAATCTCTTGGTAGATTTTTGAAGTCCACCATGGGATTGTTTCGTGCCAATACCTCTGAAACAGCATCCGCAGCGACCTGACTTTTCTGAGCCCAGTGGGACAGAGATGGAACAGCAACAAAGTTGGAGGCAATAAACACAAACATAAATTTAAGCTTCTTGGAACTGTCGTGGCACATTGGAACGAGTGGAAACCAGTCTTGAACTTCATTGTTTCAGCTCACACCTAACACTTGGTATAAATACAGAGGTTCATCTTCTCCTCTCACAACAGGGCTCCGAACCAAAGGCTGCACTTAGTCAAGGTTGGCTGCTGCTGCTGCTGCACACTGAAACCAGAACTATCCATAAAGAATAGAGGGATTTACTGACTTTCCTTGGGAAAATGGAGCTGCAGATTGAACGTGTTCCTACAGGAGAAATCATCCGCGTGGTTGGGCACAAGGCAGAGCGCAGGACTGTAAGCCTGGCTTTTATTGTTCTCTGTCCCCTTCTGGTGCTGTTGGTTACACAATAACCAACTTAGATCCGAACTGAGCAACTCCAGGGTAATAATGGAAGGGTTTGCAAGGCTGGTTGGTCATTGGAGTGACTGGAGCTGTGCTGTGAACAGTTTGATCTCTCTGGGATGGAATTAGTAGCAGTGAAGTGAGTGGGAGTTTAGAAAATCGTTAAAATTTATTTCCTGTAGAAATACTGCAGTGAACCAAAGTTGGTGTTTGGTCTGGCTTTATGAATTCTGTCAGGATTCTGGGAGCACTTTCAGACTGCAGAGGAAGGGAAAGAGCTTTGAAATAGTTATTTTGTTCCTCTTGTGTTGACTGTGCTGTCATGGGGTTCATGCCCTGAATGTTACAGGAAGGTTCACATATGGAAAATTCAGTGGTACAGGCACATATTAACAAACTTGTAAGTATCTCAAGGAACTGACTATTCTGTTAACTTGGGACTTTATTGACTTGTGTTCAGGGTTTGTACGTAAGCAAATAGAAATCAATGAGCTGATCTTTTCTGGTTTGACACAAACAGTTGAGAAAGATGGTACTTTCCTAAGAATAATTTCAGTTTTCTTGGAATTAATGGCTGTTCTGTGTGTTTTGCTTCAGAATATTTTCTATCTGTATTTGTGTAATTTTTAATTAAAGGAGTCAAAGAAAAGTAACTGTGTAAAATTTAAAATGTTTGGAACTACCTAGGTGCAACTGAATTTCTCTCTGTCATAGCTATTTAAAACCTGTTTAACAGATATTCAGCTCTGGTAGAGCCATCTTGTACTGAAGTGCACATCTGTGCATGTTGCTGCTGTTTCCTAGCATTGTCTTTCTAGTGACTAATCTGAAACTCAATCTGAAAATGAGCTGAGACATTTACTGTGTGGTTACACAATTGTCAGGCAGAGTCATTTTACTTCAGAAAAACCCGAGAGCTCCCTCTGCCTTGCTATGAGGGGAGGCAGAGGCAATTCTGGTGTTCTTTGCTTTGCAGGAGTGTTACTGACTTACTCGTAGTGATAGTAGGGGACACTGGCAGGACTGAATTGTTGTTCCCAGGGGGAAACGTTCCTTTGAACCTTAGCGTGTGCCGGCGTCCTGGGGAAGGCATCAAAGAGAGAAAAGGTATCCGTTCAACTTCCTAAAAGTTTTAAACATTTTTTACATGAAAACTGTGTCAAGCAGTGTTGGTGCTGCATGAATGGCCAGAGAGGGGTGGTTTTAGAGAAACTTTAAGGTACTTTAAACTGCTGCAGGACTGGCAAGAGCAGAGCTTTTTTACTGTTTTAGCTCAGAGTGGTTCAGGCTGTTGGAGTTCAGTGTGTAGAATTTCCTGTAGATCCTGACGAGACTGCCTCGGGTATTTCACACCTGTGTGGGATGAGCCAATCCGCTGCTCACAGCGGATGGTTACCCGAGCTCGGTGCAATCACTCCGGAGCGAACTTCACCTGCGTCCTTCCCAGGAACATGCACTTCTGATGACTCCCACGGCCAGGAGGGGCCGGTAGAATTACCATCAGCGTTCGAGGTTTATCTTGTCCGTCTGGAGCAGACAGGTGCGTCTGCCCTTGGAGGCAACAGCTCGCTGCCGAAGCCGCTCAGCGGGATGCTGCTGCCGCGGACAACGTAACCGGCGCGGGCCGGGCCGGGCCGGGCCGGGGGGCGAGGCGGGGTCCCGGCGGAGCTGCGGGGCCGGTGCAGGTGAGGGCGGAGGCAGCGGCCCGCAGCCCGCATGCCCGGCGCTCGGACATGCTCACTAGCGGCGCGGCGCGGGCTCCCGCGGGCAGTCGGCGCCGAGGCGCTCGCGGAGCCGCCGCAGGGCCCCGAGCCGCGCGTCCCGGGGCGCCGAGCGCAGGTGAGCGGGGCCGGGCCGGGGGGGGGCCCGAGCGAGCGAGCGGTCGGTGTGCGCGGCCGCCTCCCGCCCGCCCGCCCGGCGGCACCGGCGCTCGGGCACATGGCTGCGGGGCGGCGCGGGGGCAGCGCCCCGGGCGGCCGCGGCTCGGCCGTTCTCCCGCAGCCGCCGACCTTCCCGGAAACTCGAAACATTCTCCACGGAAGGAACAAATGAGCGGGGTAGAGCAGCCGGCATCCTGGCGGCGGCACGGCGCGGCTCCGGCTGCCCGGAGCAGTTGCTCGCTGCCCGGCTCCCGGGCGGTCGGTGCCTGCACTCCGGTAACGCTTCCCTGCGCGCATCCCCGCCCGGCGCGGGGCGAGCGCTGCTCGCGGGGAGCCCGAGCGGAGCCGGGGCCGGGCAGGGTGTGGCGGGGCTGCTCCCGGCTCCGACGTGGCCGTGACACGGCCGGGGCTCCAGGCGGCTTGGCTTGCCCTTGTCAAGACAGGCTTCCTGTACATCCCGAACTTGCGTTAGAGCTCCGAGCGCTGCCGGGTGTGATCCACCCTGCTGTGCACAGCGCTGACGTTCACGCTGGAGGAATTCCTCCTTTGCCAGGTGCCTCAAAGCACTTCATGGAGAAAGCTCGGTGTATTTAGCCCTCTCTCACAGGTGGAGATGGTTAAACTCCTCAACTTCTCCAATTTAGACCACGGGTCTGCGTCCCCACTGAGGCTCAGGGGTCCCTGGCTCTAAAGCTGCTTTCCATGCCGGTTTTTTCCCCAGTTCTAATATACCTGGAGTTAATTGCTTTAAGTGACAGTGACTCATGGGAGGAATCTGACTCCGCCTGGATAAGCAACTCATTCTAGTAACTTGAATTTTCCAAGTAAGCTGGCTTGAGCTGCATTCTTGTCGTTGGGAGGATTACAGAGGAAAAGTGGTTCTGAGATACAATACAGAGATTATTCTGGTATTTAATCTCTCTCTGACAGTTGCTTGGGGCGGAAGGCTCCTCCAGAACTACTTGTGGATAGCAGCTGCTTAGTTTTTAAAAGTGACAAATGAGAAAATTTGCTTGGTTGGTGGGACAAGCCATGAAAACAGAACCACATCTTAGAGCACTTGTGAAAAAAGGCATTTTTCTTTCATCCCTTTTGGAGCAATAGACAATTGCCAGTTGTCAGCACCTTTTCAAAACTTTTAGAAACTGCCTAAGGCTTATGGAACTGATGAGTTCTTAATTTTCACAGTAGGCCCTGATATGGCAACCACTGTCATAACACTTCAGGGGTTTTAGTTTTGATAGTGGATATAATCCTGTGTTCTAGGGAGGGGCTGTGTAAATATGAATTTTGTGTTCTGCCTGGCAGGGACCAATGGAGTGCTACACTGAACACATGTTGTCCTAATTTATCATGGTATAAAGGATGGATTTATTTTTGAAGAGGAAAAAAAAAAAAGGTGTGAATCATAACACACTAAGGAATGAGAGATCCCATGGTGTGAGTCATTATCCAGTGTGTAATTTCTGTTCTCTTCTGCATAATTAATGGTGAAGAAACTTGTGATTTACAGTAGTACATCTTCAGGATTTATAATAATGGTAAGAGAACTTACACAGATCCTGACAAAATGAGTCAAGCCATTTTTATTTGATCTAACCCAACTGGAGGAAGGCCAGTACAAAAAACTGGGGGCTAAAAAATGCTATATAATATTAAATATAGTGTTTCTTTCTATGAATAAGCTCGAACTCTATGGATGCCTTTATGCAAAGCTAAGATAGTCTGATAGTCTTGTTCAGATATTTGGGATTTTTCTGTTTGTAGTGTCGTGTTGCTTATTACTGCATTAGGAACCACATGCTTTCTAGGAACTGGACAAATTCCTGTCCAAAAGGAACAGTCTGCTCCAAATGCAGGAAAAACAAACTGCAGCAGCTGCCACAGTCCCAGGGCAGTGTATAAAACACAGCTCCCACTGCTCCTTCCCTTGGCTCTTACCTGGCAGCTGTGAACGGTTCCAGCATGGAAAATACTGAGGAGCACTGGGCTGCAGCACTTTGCCTCCCAGTTCAAAGGACTGATGAGTGAGCACTATTCTCAGATAACCAGTAGTGCCTTCTGGAGGACAAATGTGTGTCTGGGAAAAGCTGATGTGTTACAGGTGCTGCAGAAAAGGAGGTGGAGGGAGCTCAACTGCAGATTTCCCCGGGGCTGGTGTGTCCCACAGGCCTTTGTAAGAGCTGTAACTCAATCGCTTGTCCTTTCACACGGGCTAAAGAACCATTTATAAAGGCTGATTTGTGTGCTTCTGAAGTGTTACCGTGGGGAAAACCATCTCTGTTTTGCTTTGGGTTACCTCTGTCAGTGGCAGCCAGAGGTGGTTAACTGGTGAGAACTGATCCAAATCGGAACTGAGCCGGCCAAACAAACAGGTGATTTGTGAGGAGCAGTTTCCCAGCCCGGCTCTCTGTGTGAGCACAGCAACATCTGCACAGAGGCTGGGAAGGCTGGGGTCAGGTGGGCCCTCTGTGCTGGCACGAAGTGATTGCAATTGCGGCACGTGTGTGTCTCCTGTCAGGGCTTTTCCTGCGTTAAACACTGCTTTGCTGCTGTGGAACCAGCTCCTGAGTGATGTGGTTGGCTCTGCCTAGGATTGCTATCCCTGGCTTCTCCAGAAACCTGCTGTCAGCTCTAGTGGGTGAGGTTTGCATGCCTCGTCTGCCTCTGAGATTGTAGCACAGTTCTTTTTCTGCCCGGAGGGAGCCACTTGTGCTGTGCCTCTCTGTGCCTGGATTCAGGGATCTCTCTGCTGGAAAATATCCTGCTCTGTGTTTTGTGCCCTCCTCTGCATATTTCTTGTTGATGTGTTAGTGGGGTGGGTGGCCAGCTCTTTCCAGAAAGCATTAATAAAGATAGAAGCAGGCAGCACAAGTCAACGTGAAAGGCTAACAAAGCTTGTTATGGCAGAAGGTTTGGAGTGGACAAATCTCAAGTAATTTGTTGCAACTGAGTCATGTTCTGTGGGGGTGGAAGTGTTCCTTACAGCCCTGCCCTGCCTTATTTAAATATTTAAACATTTAAATACAGCAAAGAGCAGCAGGGCCAGTACCTTTTCTGTTGCTATATATCTCCAGTGTTCTGTATTAAATTCCTGTACTGGAAGGCAGTAAAGGTTAGTATTTAGAACTCCTGTGGCATTCAGGCACGCATGGATAGCTCTCCCTGGCAGCTTTTTTTCTTTAGGAAAGCATTTGGTCAGGTGCCAATGTCCAGCTTTCCTGGGACACTCTCAGCCCTATAACCAGTACAGTGACCTTGGGCCAGCATGGCCACCACCCTTCCTGTGATTCAGTTCAGCAGCTGATAATAAATGGACGTAGAATTTGACATTTTGGCAGTACCTTTGGAGTGTTTGCCCTCTGGGCAGTGAGGTCCCAGGGCTGGGAGGTACAGCAGGCTGCAGTCACTGAAAGCTCTGCCACTGAATGGGCAGTGTCATTGCTGGTGGTGAAGAATGTCGTGTCAAAATGTGTTGTGATATTTGCCAGGAAATGGAGAGTCCATGAATGACTAAAAAGTGCTCCGTGACACAGCTGTGGTGGCACTCAGCCTGCAGGCTGGGCTCTGTAAGCTAGAGCTGTGCCTTCAAATTTATTTTGGTAATTTCTTTAGAAGGCACTTTTCTAGTAAAATTTCAGCACAGAGTTTGCTATGAAGATGATGAAAGGTCTAGAGGGGAAGTCCTATAAAGAGCAGCTGAGGTCACTTGGTTTGTTTCAGCCTGGAGAAGAGGAGACTGAGGTCAGACCTCACTGGGGGCTGCACATTCCTGCCCTGTGACAGGAGGAGGGAACAGCTGGAGCAGTGCCAGGGCAGGTTTAGGTTGGATTTTAGGGAAAGGTTCTTCCCCCAGAGGGTGCTGGGCACAGCCCAAGGCTGGCAGAGCTCCAGGAGAGTTTGGACAGCTCTGCCAGGGAGGCGCAGGGTGGGGTTGTTGGGGGGTCTGTGCAGTGCCAGGAGTTGATCCTTGTGGGTCCCTCCAGCTCAGGATATTCTGTGATCTGACTCTGTATTTCCTTTTAGTGTTCTGGTGCCTGTCCAGAGATTTCCCCCTTACAAAAGGTAACACAGAGGTGTGTTCCTAACGTGGGACAGTGCACACTGGAACAGGAAAACAGCCTTTGGAGGGGTTGGAGGCTGCAGGGAAACCTTGGTGCCTCAGCAGCTGAGTTTCATTAGGCAGAGTGAGCCTGGTGCCTTCTGCCAGCTGACAATCACCAGGTGTATTTGGCCATTTTGCTAATGAAGAGGGGGATTATGGAAGGAGCTGTAATTCAACTAGGGAGCGGTGTTTGTCAGAGGATTTTATTGAGCTTGCAATTGCATTTTTCTTCATTACCATATACTCAATATTTTATGGTTGTCTTTATGTCTGTTTTCATTGTCACCTGATGCCTGGTCTGGATGGGCTATTCCTATCCAGGAAAGAATCAGTTTTACCTCAGCATTATAATGACAAACTGAGAATAGAAAAAAGGGTAAACTCAGCTTTCACATTGCACATATTGTTCATGGCTGAAGGGTCCAGTTAAGTCAATGTCCAATTATATAATGAAGAGATAGTGATCTCTTTAGCTTTTTAGAAAATTAAATTCCACTGAAACAATATAACTGGGACTATAGAAGTAGGAGGAAAACTATTTTCCATTCTGAAGCAGGCCTTTTTATAGAGTTGAGTTTTTTTAAACTCACTAACAGTAACTAATAACTTGTACATTTATATAGCCCACACTGAGTCATTGTTTACTCAGGGAAATGACTTTCAACAGCCAGACTTGTTTGTGAAGTTTAATAACTAAAATATGCAGTTCTGTGCTTTACAAGGCTGCACACTATAACCAACATTTTGGAAAAAAACAAAACCTGGTGCATATTTGCAACATCACACAGCACTGCATTACAAATGGTGCTGCTGCAGCTCAGGTTTTGATCTGCAGTAAAAGCTGGTGAGTCCAACAGTGTGGTTTGGAGACAGGGAAGATTATTGCACAAATTCGTGTTGGGTTTTTCTGGAGTTTTATTGAACCTTCCAAATTAGAGACCAGGGAGCCTTGTTCTGTGTCCACACACCTTGTTGTTTTAAATAACAGGTTGTCTTCCACTCTTAGGACTTTTGGAGTCTGTCTGAAATTACCTCTTGTTCTTCTTGGGAGGGAAAGCCACACCTTTGCACCAGGAAGCCAGAAATTCTCTGTCTGACAGAACTGGAACTCAGACAGAAAAACAGATGTTTCTTTTGCCTCCTTTGAGTGAGCACTGGAGTTCAGTTGTAAACTTTTCTGCCTTTTCCTGACTCATTATCTGCTGTTCTGTGTTAGCATGAGATTTTCTTACAGATGTTACAGGAAACTTCCCTCCCTACCCATTACACTTGTAAAGGTTTTAACAACAGCCAGGGTTTGTGTCCCTGGTTGGTTTTGGGGTTCTGAATAAACAACCAAGTGCAACAACCAGCGGAGCACCTATCACATTTCTCAAGTAAACCAAGTGCTTCATTTTAAATAGTATATGCAAAAAGTTTATTTTTGATTTTTCCCAAAATTACAAGCTTTTTTGAACACAATTTTGTTGGAAAACAGAAAGGAAAACTTCGTCTTGTAATGAAGGCAGATATAAAATATGTGACTTGCAAAATCCTCATTTTATTTGTGCATGGATTTGTTTGCTCATATAAGTGGGGGAGAGGATCAAAAACAAGTTCTGCAGAAAAGTACAGAGTGTGTTTTTGTGTGTGCCCAACCATAGCACCCTGTGGGAACGCAGACTATATTTAATTTTGCTGATCTTCTGTCCAGGAATCAGGTGGATAGGACCTGGGAACAGCAGTTTATGGAGCTATCAGCAAAGCTTAGAGCATCAACTTCTACCATCCCAGAAATTCTCATGTTTTATTTTTATACTTCCATTAAAACAACTGTAGAGTGCTGTGATAATCCTAGCAGGTTTGGAATTACTGAGAGAGAACCACCAGGTTTCCTTGGGCATAAACCCAAGTTGTTCTGACTGCAAGGTGTCAGGATGGACATGGGTTATTTCTGATCAGCTGGGGTGTAGAAAAAGTGTGGATGGACATATCAAGGTGAAACGTGGTTGTTTGGAAAGGGAGTTTACAAATCCATAACCTTCAAGGGGTTTGAATATTCTCTGCTGGTCTGAGAGAAAAACAGAGGCTGAAAACCCAGAAGGAAAAGTGGAGGCTGAGAAAGGGTGGGAGACCAATAAGAAAAGCAGAAAATGAAAAGGAGTGGGAGGCCAAAATGGTGTGGGAGGTCAGCAAGGAAAGTAGAGGCCAAAAAGTGGAGGCTGGAAAAGTTAGATGGAGATAAAGATGTGTGGGAGGCAGAAAAGGTGGTGAGGGCAAAATAAGCCCATATCAGAGACCTGATCAATCTCATTTTGCTCTGTTGGCCTCCACATCCTCCTGAAGAAGGGGACTCTCAGACTATTCAGCTGAAGAAAATTAAAGCTCAGCTTTATGGAATAACTTGGGGACAAATGCCCATTGTCTTGGCTCTTGTATTACATTGGTTGAAGCTTATTTTCAGTACTTAAAAATTTGGTTTCCAGCAGAAAGCAGCTCTTTAAATTGTTTGAGTAAAAGTAGTGCAGATGAGCTGTAGTGCTGCCTGTCAGTTCAATACCTTAAAATATTGTCATTTAAGATCACCAAAGAGGTGTCCCCTAAACCCACAGAAGAAACAGCACTCTCATGACTGCTTTTGCAGGGATTTGAGAATGCTAGGAGGAATTTGGGATAATTTATGCAAGAGGTATTTCCAAACGAGGTGTGTTAAATTCCCTTAGAACTTTTAAGAAAAACAACATAATGAAGAAGCACAGTGCCTTTTTTCTTTGCCTGATACAATTAAAGAATACAAGGGTCGATGGTTATGAGCCATTTACGTATTAAGGTAAAGCTTTCAGATGTTATTTGACTCAAATATAAACTAATCTGATTTGAGGTATTTGTGTCTTGATACAAGGAAGAAGCAGAAAGGAAAGAAGAGTAAAAAAAAAAAAAAAAAAAAGATGAGCTGCACTTCCTGGAGAGAAAAGCAGGGCATGGCTGGTGCTGGCAGGTAGTGAGGACTTCCCTGCTGCTCTGGCAGGCTGGTCATGAGGGCTCCATGTGAAGAGGAAATGTTGCAAGAGATGTGGTGTTCTGTATGCAAAAAAACCCTTGTGCTGTGCAGGAGGCTGTTTGATCTCTCTCTCTTCAAACTGAAACCCGAGCGGTTGCCAAGTGTCTGCTCTGAAGTTTCCGGATCTAGGTGGGGACAGGGGAGTTCCAGCTGTAACCTGAATGTGTTGAACTGGCAGCTGCTGGTGTCCAAACCACTTGCACTGGGAGGAAAATTCCACAAAGTGGCTCCGTGTAGGATGAGAATGTGAACTATGTCCAGGCTCACGGCCATGGAACTCAAAGCTGCGCTCCTGTGACTGTTTATTTTTCTCTGGAGGCTTCAGTGAAGTTGGCTTTTTGTCACTGAGTGCAGCTTTGCTGGAATGCTGCCTGCCTGCCATCAGAATAAGGGAGCACCTGTGAAAGGATTGTGGTGTCACCTGAGAGGAAGGAAATCAGTGTTGCTGCAGGGTGAGTGTACACATCTGGGAAGAAATCTTTGGACGAGCCAGTTATTGCCTTGCAAGGAAAGATTAGGTTGTGACAAATTTTTTTGCTTTGGAAAGGTAAATTCTGGTGTAGCTGTCAGCTTGGTAGCTGGCTGCTTGTTTTGAGCAGTGAATACCTCTGTGCTGAACTCCTGAAAGTGTTTTTCAGGCCACACTTGTACTGGTCTCAAATTATCTTAATTGCAAACCACTTATCTGAACTGATGAGTAGTTAACACAAATGTGACACGGTGCTCGTTAGAGTAGAAAATCAATCAGTGTTTAGTGTGGGCTGGATTGACATTTCTGGATTGATAGGGGATGGGGAGGTTCATTTGGGTCAATAAATGGCTCAGTGAGGAGTGTGTGGAGTGAGCTGCTCCTCTCCTGTGTGCTGGCAATCAAAACCCACCAGCATCAGCCTTCATTTCTAAGGCCAAAAAGTGTCAGTTTTTGCAATTTTTGGGAGTAGCAGAGCAGTGCTGGGACAGGATCCCCACGTGTCAGAATAGGTGATTTGTGATGTTGCTTCCCTGCTCCTGGAGCACTGCAGCTGACGGGCTGCACCCCTGGTGGCTTTCCTGGGCTTGTCCCCAGGACTGCTGGGGGTGATACTGTCCTTGTGTCACTTCTCCAGGATTTCAGTGCTCAAGGCAGGAGGGTTTGCAGAGGGGAGGGGATGAACAAGCAGCCAGAGAGCCTTGGGGCTTCATCCATGTCACTTCCATGAAATGCCCTTTCTTTTGTATTCCCCCAGTATCTCAGATAAGCTTATCCTGATATCAGTTCTGTTTAGAATCACAGAATGGTCTGGGTTGGAAGAGACTTGAAGACCATCTTGTTCCACCTTTCACTGAACCAATTTAATTCGGTTTCACTGTAGTCCTCCACTCCCTGCCTTGTACTTGCATCCATTTGACCCTTTGATTAACCCTTTGAAACAAAGTTGGGAGAGCAGTGATGAAGAAAACAACAATTTCTATTTGTTTAGTTCCCTGCAGTGTCTGCTCAGAGCTGAGTGGATCTTAGTCCCAGTCCAGAGGGGAAGAGGGCAGGACAGGCACAGCTGGGACAGAGGCTGTGTCACAGTAACATCAGCTGTCCAGGCCAGCTGACAGCAGCCTGGGACTGCCCTCTGGCACCTCAGAGGACATTTTCTGTGCCCTTTTCACCTTGGACAAGTGTCTGGAGTGTAATGATGTGGGAAGATGGCTTGTGTGGCTGTTCTATTCTTACACTGCTGTGTTTTGATCTTGGAGTCAGTGCTAGTGAGAAGTTTGTTTGCTAGAAGCTTCTGCAGTCACACTGGGGGACTTTTGTGCTCTGATGTGTGGGCTGATTGGCACCAAAACCTCCCAGCATGTGGATGTGGAGCTAGGCCAGCTGTTTGGGACATAAATGGTAATTAGTTGTTTTCTAAATGTTGGCTTTATCAAGGTTTACAAACAGAACAGGCCATCTCCACTGCTCATAATGAGCATTCCCAAGCTCCAACAGTCCCAGGTCCTGAGCAGTGCAGGAGCACCTGCCCATGAGTCCTGCACTGCTGGTGCCCTTTAATGTGCTGTCAGATCAGGGAGAGAGGCACTGATAAATCCTTCCAGGCTGCACATGCTGGGCCACGGAGCCAGGAAAAGCTGGTGTCTGTTCTGCCTCTTGCCAAAGCATCCTTAGAGTGGCATCCAAAACAGGGTCCAGTTGTGGTGTCTGCAATGTTTTGCTCTCTTCCCCTTCCCAGAGCATTGTTTTGCATGGATGGAGTTTGGGAGAGCCAGTGCACTGAGGGTCAGGATGGGGGATACCTTACCCAGGTGAGGACGCAGAGATTCCCACTTTTGCCCTGCTTTTCATCAGGTGTAAAGATCCAAGGAGCCTTTGAGCCCTGTGGGACTCTTAACAAGGCATTTGTGGTGGGTAGGAGAACAAGGTTACTGTGTTGTGGTATCTGAGCATGCCATGAGAGACACAGGCAGAAAGAGTAAGGGAGAAAGAATTAATTCTGCTGCCAAAACCTTCCGTGCAAGAGGTCGGATGTGGTTCTGTGCCCACTCTGGCCATACGTGCAGGTTCCTGCAATTTGTTGCTGTCACCGCCAGCAGTGGCACACAAAGAAACAAAATTTAAGAATGCCATCCTGCAACAGAGACCTCAAGAAGCTATTTCTAGATGGAATTGAAGCTCTGTGTGATGTAGTGGACTGTAGGCTCATTGTGAGGGTAGGAAACAACCAAAAGTGGTTTGCACTGGAATTCTTTATGCTGTAGCAGGCAGCTGGATTAAAATGTTTTGGAGCTTTGCTCCTTTTTGATGCACTGTGGGTGAAGAACCTTCACAATCAGCTGTGACCCAGCAGGTGAGCTGGAGTGGGTTGGCACTTGGAAAAGTGAATTTTGGAATAGTGAGGTTTAGCCCTGCAGCTACCTGCATGCAGCTACTCCTGGGAGCCATCAGCTGTTGTGGAATTTGTCAGCTCACCAGGCAAGTGTGTGCTGCCTCTCACACACACCAGCAATTCTGAGAATGAGAAGGACTCTCAGATTCCAGTCCTGTATGGCCCTTCCCCTCCAGCTCTAGGGGCTCGTGGAAGCAGGAAAGGAGGTCAGGCTTGAAATCCAAAGTCGGAGGAGAGGAATTTGTGGATGTACAGCAGATAACGCCCATCACTCACTGCACTTGGCCACTCCCACTCCCCCTCCTTTGTGGAAAGTGTGATTAAAGCCAGCCGCTCCGCCCTGGCTGTCTGAGCCATACATCCATGCACAAATGCCAGATTCTCTTCATTCCAGCCTGCTGACTTCAAGAAGGACTTGCTCTGACAAGCTGGAAATGAGGGCTGGCAGCTTCATCTGCAGCTCAAAGGCTTTATCTCTCTTAGACACTCTTCCTAACATTTCCCACAAACACTGCTCTGCTGGTAGGAGCTGTTGCACACACAGGATCCATCAGGGACTTATGAATAAAGCCTTACCTTGTGTAACTCTCCTCAGAACAGGCAAGGAACACTTCACAAAGCACTTGGCACCAGGCCTATGGCAGAGCTGGCTCTCCTTGTGCTTCAGCCTCATTATCTGGGGAGCAGTAAGAAGAGTCAGCTCAGCCTTTGATTCTCCTGTCCCCCTACCAAGCACTGATGTTCTTTCCTCCATAAAAATCCTACAGTCCGGCCTCCATCTCCCACTTGGACTGTTTCCATCAGCTGAAAGCTGGCAGCTTTCCATCACCTCCAGCTTCCACACCATATTCTGGTAGTTCTTCACCTCAGCCTCTCTTTCCTCTGTGAACTCGCACCTTCACTCCTGCCCCACTGCTCCATGATGAGTTCTTTGACTTCCAGGATTGTTCTGGCTCCAGCAGCTGCTGTTTCCCTGGTGTTGCCTCACTGCTCCATGAGGGATGCCAGCTGTGTCCACCTGTTAGGGTTGTTTTGCATGTGCCTTTAAGGCAGCTGCTTCTGCTGCATTTGCAGCCTTAAACCTGGAATATTCATATTCCCTGGCCTGTCTCAGTCAATGGATGAACTCAACCTTCACTAAATGCTTTCAGATCTATTTGAGATGTAATAATGCTTCTAGAGAACCTGTGCCAGCAACTGCAAGATAACCAAGCTCTTCTTTGATTGCTGTTTCTGTTTCAAAATCAGTATTAGAGCAAGTGTACTTTTACATTCACATATTTAACATGTGGAATGAGATAACCTTCAGCTTGATGAAGTAAGGTGTGCACCCTCATATAAAAATTTATGATAAATGAAATTTGAGTCATCACTCTGATTGTGACATGACTTCTGCTTAAAAGGGCATCTTTGATGTCATCACCATATTGCTTCACAAGCAGCTTGCTGGTGTTATTTCAGGTTGGGGAGGGTGTGTTCATGTCTGTAGCTTCTAAAAACCATCAGGCCAGTGTTAAATGTCTGCCCAGTGCTTTGCAGATTGCACAAGTGGCTGTTAGCAGACAAAATTCTTTTTTTTTTCTGGTCTGATTTTTGAGCGAGGGCTGTTATCACAGGGCTTTGACTTATGGCCATATAACCACCCCTGCTGAGCAGAAAGGGGATCCCAATGATACCTGCTCCAAATGCTCTCTCCTGACCATGGGACTGTGCTTCCTGGACATTGTGTGAAATAAGACTTGTGAAACAAAAGCTCTAATTTCCTTTGTGAAGCTTGACACAGAGCTCACAGCTCTGCAGCAGCAGGATATGAGAATTAGAATCATTGTTGCAGTGAGGATTTTGAACAAGAAGCAGGCTTGAAGTACCCAAAGCATTTAACCTCTGTGTTTTATTCATTCTGGAGCAAGTGTAATTTAAAGTGGCACCTCTATAATTGATGAAGTATCTTTTTACCATTTGTTTAATTACCAGTTTCAATGTGTAGAAAGCAGCAGATCAATAATTTACAGTGATGAACTTCCTGTGTCTCTGTTTTTCTACTTCAGCCATGCAAACAACAGCTCCTGAGACAAACCCTCAAATATTGATGCTTTTCTTTGGGTCAAATAAAAGAGCTTAACCTTTTTTCCTAACACAGGTGTGCTCCAACACCACTGAAGCTGAGGGCAGAGCACTGACCTTGGCAAGGCAGGGTTAATTTAGGCCTTGCCCTGCATTTTGTATCAGCTGTCAGCTTTCTGCAGCCTCCTCTCATTGTTGGAGCGATGAAGGCTGGGCTTCTGTTGTTGCTGTAACAGCAGATGCTGCTGCCCTGGCTTTAGGAGAGTTGTTAAAACAGAAAATTGAAGCTAATGAACCAAAGCTGCTGCCTGTGGTTTATATGTATTTCTTACATGATGGATTTTGATAACAAATGTTGACTTTTCTATATGAAATGCCTATTCTGGAGACTCTTGGATCCTTCTGTCAGGTTAGAGCTCAGATTCCCTCATGGTCCTGCAGCACCTCCTCAAGGGGAGGTCCTTGATCTGTCCAAGAGGAGCTACAGGATCTCTACCTGTCAAATCAGAGGGAAAAAGGAGTTTCCTTCCCAGTGGGATGGGCCTTCAGACAGTTCCTCTTGTGGTCCTGGCTGCCATGGACCGTGGGGTTTTCTCACACAGCACATCAGAGCAGAAGATCTAAAGACACCCAACTTCCCTGAGATCTCCAAATCCATGCATTTCTAGCAGGATGGTGAGCTCTGCTTTCAGTCTCCCAGTCTCATACCTGTGATTCTTCTCACTTTTTAGAGCCAAGACAAATATCTTATTTCTCCTGGACCTGCCTTTGAGAAACAACTTAGTGACTGCATCCTTGGACTTGGTATGAAAAATAAACAGGGAATACATCCCTTTCCTGTCTCTTAGAGTGCCAGTCCTCATCTACTGTTGGAGAACAAATGCTGTGGGACAGTTGGCATTTCTCTTAATGTCACAACTGTCAATTCCTTCAGGATTTCTTCTTTCAGCTGGAGCTCACAGCCCAGAAGAATGTTTTGTTTTAGAAAGTAGGTGTAAAGGGTCATGAGGAAGATTCCTGGGCCTGTTGTGTCGGCCTCAGCAGGGTTTGTGTAGTTTTGCAACCACCAAATGCAGGATTAGGAGTAAATCAGACAGGGAAAGAAAAAGGGTTTGGACCTAACCACAGCTGGGGAATGAATGTTTCCATTCTCTGCAGAGACCCATGTTTATGCAGATGTGCAACACACATTCCTGAGAACCACAAAGGGATGGACTCCTTCACTGTTCTTTGGTGTCTCTGTTTCTGATTAAACTGATGTCTCAGATAATGCAGAAAGTTTTGAAAATGCAGAGAGCAGAACTGTGTAGTTCTCAGGAGGGAGTTGAAACTGCCTTGGAGGTGAGATATTGCTTGTAATCCAAAGGGAGCTAAGTTGCAGGCCAATAATTTATTTATTTATTAACATCAATGTCACTACTGCTTCTTTTACATTTAAAAAAAATCTTGATTTAAGGTGGTTTTGATCCAACAGGAATGCCAGTTTTTAAACTCTTGGAAAACAATGTTCTGAATTGAGAATGTCCTGAATTTGAGTGCAAGCTGATGCAGGTGGACATGGGATATCCTTCTGAAATGATGACTGTATTTTCCAGGCAGCCTGGAACACTTTTGCCATCATAATGACAGCTCATCATTCCCTGTGGATATTAAGTGATGCTAAATCTATTTTGGGACAAAAAAAAGATTCACCAAAGCATTAAAGGCTCCTTGGGGCGCAGGCAGAGCAGCCAGAGGAGATGACCTCACACAATCCCCTTCATCTGGTGCCTTTTCCCCTCGTTTTCAGCAGGAGCAGGGCAGGCAGGGGAAAGGGAAGCAGCTCAGACATCAGCTGCAATATCATCTGCCCACGTGCTCAGCTCGCTGCCAGGGCCAGCCTCACTGCCTGGCTCCTCTCCTTCCCTCTGCAAACTGCTCAGCCCCTTCCTTTGAGCACAATCTGGAATTTCTACAGCTCATCCAATATTCTTTTTTTGGGTTCATGATCTAGTTGTTGAAACTCTTTCCTTAAACTTTTCTTAGGGGGCTTGTGCCATCACAGTCGGTGTAAAGTGCTCTTTGTTCCCTTACAAAGAAGGGTTTGAAAAGTTCAGTCTCATGTGTGTCACTAATAGTTTTATTAGAATTTATTTATAACTTTTCACTGCCCCAAAATAACTGCCTGCCTTAGGCCAACAAAGTCAGTTTGAAACAGAGGAGAGAGGAAAAAGAAGAAAAAACCAAGTGGAAGTACAAATTTGTGCCTCAATTGTAAACTCTTCACTTATAAATCATCAATTAAAAACTGCTCCACTTGTTTGAATGTCCAAAGCATTCAATGAGCTCACAGAACTGAACTCCACTTAGGAACTTGGAGTTTGCTGCAGCATTGCTATGTTTGCTTTAAAGGAGGGTCACACCCAGAAGGACAATAAGAATTTGTTACTCCCAGGTATCACCCAACACTTGCAGGCTGCTGACTTGGCTTTTTTTCCCTAAGCAACCTGTGGATAATCCATGGGACAAACCTATGGCAAATGCAATTGTACTAATACAAAATGTTGCTCACAGCAACATACCCCCTTTTTTAGGTACAGATGATACTGATATGCCAGATATTACACTGATATAAACGTCTTTATCCTACTATAAACTGTCCATAAAAAGGGATTTTACTGTTACAGTAACAGTAAAGAGGAGTAGGGTTAGTTATTTGTTGGGGTATCACTCATGTGCAAACTATTTTATTAAAAAAATCCAAATTTAAGCAAATATGTTCCATATGCGAGCCTCTCTCCAGTGCTTTTCAGGAAAATTTTAGTCACTTGACCTTTATTCTTCTGGCTTTGGAAGCTTGAATATACTCATAAAACCTAGATATTACCTTTGCTGCAGTCTCCACATAACAGAAAAGTTCATGGCTTTGAAAGCAAATTAGGAATTCCATGATAGCTTTATTCAAGCTTTATGAAAAGGAAAAGCTCCATGCTGCCTTAAAAGAAACAATTTCATTTGGCTGTTTTGGAGGGAGGTATTTCCTTTTTAAACTGTTTTTCACAGTACCAATGATTTGCTTTTGGGTGTGGTTTGTTTTAATGTAAAGCTACATTGGTGAAAGTTGTCAATTAAAGAGAAAAGGACAGGAGGAGTCAGTGAAGTTCAGTTGTTTCCTATAAAGCAGTCTGATATAGCAGATAAATTTGGTATTTGGATTTGTGTAAAGTGATGTGTGTTGGCACAGTTAAGAATGATGTCTTTCAGGTAGCCTTCCTTAGATTTCAGATTTAACCTACTAAAGAAAATAAAGCAACTGAAACTTTCTGTTTTAGTGCTGGCATTCCTAAACAGATAATTCCTATATTTAGAGAAGAATTTTGCAATCATTGGGGGCACAGGGGAGGCTTGGGACCCTGTCAGTACAACATTAATGGGGTGGATGAACTCTGCTTTCAGACTCCCCGTCTCATACCTGTGATTCTTCTCACTTTTTGAGCCAAGACAAATATCTTATTTCTTCTGGACTTGACTTTGAAACTGAGCAAACATCTTAGTGACTGCATCCTTGGAGCTGGTATGAAAAATAAACAGGGACCACAACAGTCTTAGGGTCCAGCCTGACAGCTGAGACTTTGTACTGACTTAAATCCACAGGGAGCTCGTTCCCAAAAATGTTTTTCTCCAAATTTAACTTCCAGATACCACTGACCACAAACCATACCAGCCGAGGCCATCTTGCTGAATTGCTTTGTAATTGTTATGGAGCAAGTATTACATGAGAAAAGAGGCATAAGAGCATTTAAAATAAATTTTTACTGCTTTTTTTGTAGCTGTTTTTCTCTCAGAGTCATAACCACTTGTGTTTCCCAGCTCTGAAAAACCTCCCTGTTGCCTGCACTCATTTTCCCCCTTGCTGTCAAGGATGTGAAGTATTTAACAGGACAAAAATTAAAGGTCAGTCTAAAAATCCTCAGAAATCAAGATGTCCCTAAAGATAAAGCCCAACATGAAACATCCTCTTGGCCCAGAACATGCCCTGGAAGGCTTTGAGTGCACACCCTGTTCTGGCCAGGTGTTGTGGGGACAAGGGCCAGGTACAAGCAGCTGCTGAGGTCCTGGTGACACTGGAGGAATCCTGTGGGACAGTGGAGGGAATTGGGAACAACTGGGAATCTCAGCCATGTTTTCATGGGGACTGTGAAGCTCCTGATGCTGTGATGTGGAGAGAGCTTTGCTGTCAAACTCTAATCTCTCATCAATGATTCTTTCACAAGGGTGGCCTGGGTTATTTTTTTTTAAGGCTCTCTTTTTAAGGTTGTTTGTTTTTTTTGGTGGTTTTTTTTGGTGTTTTTGTTTTGTTTTGTTTTGGGGTTTTTTTTTTGGTTTTTGTTTTTTTTTTTTTTTGGTTGGTTGGTTTTTTTCTTATTTGCTGTGGCACACTGAGCCCTGCAGCTCAAGGAGGTCTCAGGGAAATGTTGGCTGGGATTTGGCCTTGCTTTCCCCTGGAAGCTGTGTCATTCTGCAGAGAAGAGACATAGGATGTGGCAGGGCTACAGATACAGAATTGTTTGTACATTTTGTCACAAACATCTCTTGCTGCCAATGAGGAAAAAAAAAAAAAAAAAAAAAAAAACCAAAACTTTGGATGATAAATCTGTCTAGCAATTTATATTGTGCTCATTTCCATGGCAGCTCTGGGGCTGTGTTTGCTCAGCAAGCTGCCCTGCACTGGGAGCTCCTGGCCTTATCCAAAGACAAAGCAGGATGGAAAGATACCCCTTGATGGGAATCACAGAGAAACCTTCCAGTTCTGTCTGGAAGGCCTCTGTGAGCATTGTTGTAGGAACTCCCTTCCATTTGTGTAAGAAGGAGGAAAAATCTGTCCTTTAACTGGCCTTGCAGGTTTGGTGTCTGCTGAAGGATGGTGAAAAGTGTGGGCTGGAGCTACAGCTCCACAGCAGTGCCCCTGGCAGCTCTGCTGGGATGTGCACTGCTGCCTGGAGCTGCTGAAACTCTTGGCCTGGGAGACATGAAATCCTGCAGTTTTGTGGGAACGCTGCAAAAATGAACTTAAATACTGCCCAATGTCTTTGCTTGTCTTGTTTAAACCAATATGAGTTAGAGAACTGTCCAGTTGATAAAACATTTGTGCTCCATGGATCTGCAGCCCGGGAAGAGGAGCTCTCAGCCTGCCCTCTGCATCAGCACTGCCCATGTTGTGCTTTAGGGCATGGCTGTGCCTTTCCTGCCCTTTCCCAATCAGAGACATGCTCAGCTTTGCTTTGCAAGTGTTCTTTTGTAGATTCCAAAGTCTATTCAGCCTTTGTCCTGCCATGGAGAAAAGCAAGGGCATTACAGAAGGGCAGACAGCTCTAATTTGTCCATTTAGTTGCTATTTTGGGCTGTAGGACAGGACCCTGCTCAGCAGAGGAGTCCCAGGTTAAACTCTGTCCCTCTGTGTGGAGGGGAGCCCTGGATGTGCTGCCTTCCCCTGGTGTGTGAGCAGCCTGGTGTGTCCCTCCTCAGGATTCCTGTACATCCTTCTCCTCCAGACTGCAAACAGTTTAGTGCTGATCTGGCCTTATATAGTAATTTCCTATTATTAGAAACATTTCCTTGGGATCTTGCTCAGGGAGTAGCAGAGGGAAATCCTGTTTCCTTCATCTAACTTGCAGGCAAAGCACCAGTGCTCACTCTTTCCTTATCTCGTGTGGATGGAACAAGAAGTTTTTGTTGTGATCTGCTTTCCACCCTTAAGCCCTTTCTAACACTGAGCCTCTTTTCAGAAATGCAGGAAAAGAAATTTGAAGGAATAGGAACTGTTAGTCAGCAGTGTGAGCTGTAAAGTTTTGTCTGCAGCCTGTACATTCCCCGTTCTTTTGCATCGTGTTTTCCTCGCTCAGATTGAGTCCTTCCTTTGGAAAACCAACTCTCTGTTCAGTGCTGGTTCGTGTGAAAAGCAGTGTGCTAGGATATTTCACCTGAGAGTGCCAGGGATGGGCAGACAGCCAATGGCTGTGTTAAAAAGAGGAACAACTTTAAATTAAGGAAGCAGAAGTTTTTGTTCTGTGTGCAACAAGAACGTGTTTTTAAAGGCGAGACTCACTGGAAGCACGGAGATATGCACAGGCTTTGAACACTTAATTTTTCCTGTGAAAACATTTTTTCCCCTTAAAAGGAAGATGTAGGTCCTTGCCACTAGGAGTGACTGTTTGGAAAGTCAGTGTGCAGGAATGCACATCAGCTGAACTGAGTCAGGCTGTTTGTGTTACCAGCTCCCTCCAAAGCCGTCCCTGCCACAGCCGCTGCAGGGGAGCTGCTGCAAATGATTGTGTCAGAGCAGGGCCAGAGCAATGACAGGGAATTAACTGCTGGGTTTAAACTTTGTTGTTGGAGTCAGTGCAACAATTGCTGTTGGGATTGGAGTGTGTTTGTAAAATCAGGGAAACCCTGACAGGGCCGTGAGCGGGAGCAGCCACGGGCATGAGACAAACTGGCATCACATTAAGGGCATCTGGTAATTATAAAGTGGGACTTTGTTCTGATGGCCACTGTCAAAGCCAGCCAGCCATTTCTGTTTCACTGCTTCAGCAGAAAGCAACAACAGGAAAATTTATCTTAATTTGTTAGATTAACCCAGTTTCTGTTTTCGCTCACGTCATAGACCCAGAATTATTGTGTGTGTGCGGGAGCCATAACTAAATACAAGCCTGTCATATGTGCTTTTTAATCCATCACCAGGGGCATCAAAACAGGGAACAGCATTGGCAGAGAAAGTGCAGCAATCCAAGGAGACGTGTGCATCTCCATTTTTTGCAATATTACTGGGGTTTTTTTTGGTATTTATTTGTGAAAAACTGAGCTTGGGAAGAAAAGAATTTTGTTGTTCTCACTGACAAAGCTTTCTTGAAACAAACAAAACCAGTATTGACAGTTTTAGGCATTACAAAGCATAAATTAGAATCCAAAATAATAATCTAAATATTCTTTGTCTTCTGGTTTTTGAACCCTTTTGGCCACACCTCACTATTTTTAAGGTTTGGTCTGTAACCCTGCAAACACCTTCACACAGAATTGGGGAATTCAGTCAACTTGTGATGTCATGAAGTTTGCAGTAAAGTGAAGGAACTTTCATCATCTTGAGGCACCTTTTGAGTGAGTATAATGAGCTTTTGGTTTAACCTTTCTAGGTGTGCAGTTTCATAACTGAGCAGGAATGTTGTGTCTCCAGGGGCCAATGTCTTGTGTTCAAACCTCTGTTCATGACTACTTGTTTGGAGCACTCTTGAGAGGGGAAGAGGAGATGCTTTAATCCAAAAACTGGGTAGAAAAGAGACAATTCTTAGCAGAACTAATAATATAGGGAGGAGGTTTTATTAAACCTATTACAATATTTAGCACTGGCTCTTTGGCAGGGCGTTGATTTATCCTTATCCTGCAGTCAGATGTTCACCCTCTGTTGGACACAGGGTGTTTTTCCTAAGCAGTGGGACAAATGTCCCTCAGAACCTTCAGCTTCTGCTATAGGGTGTTTTAGGAATGTGAGGCATTTTAATCAGTTTTAGATCAGGATAATCTGGACAGCAGGACACATGTGACAGGTTAAAGACATTTCTATTTTTTGATTAAGATGTTCCTCTGACCTGCAAGAGGAAGGGCTCTCAAATTCCTGGCCTGTTTAGGGTGGTTTCTTTCCCATGGTATTTTTGCCAAGTGCTTTCTAATTATGGAATGTGTCTTATTCTGTAGTTCTTTTGCAAGGCAGTAATAACAAATACTACAAAAATCCAGAAAGAATTCACTCACTGATAGATGAACTTGACACCTTTTGGAATAACATAGACGTGATCCAATTTGATTTTTGAACAGCATAAACCCAAGGCAGCATCTCATACCTCCAGATTTATATTTGCAGTGGAATCTGCACTGCAGAGGGGAACACTGATGGTGTTTTCAGGGGGCCAAACTTTATTTTTTCAGCAGAGCCACTGCTTGTGGGTGTAGCCTAGCGAGTCACGCTGGGCTCTGCGAGCCTGTCGGAGCAGGGCTGACAGGAAAGGTTTCCAGTCCCCTTGCTTTGAATGTGAAATTGTATGCAGGGAATCAGCTGCTTATCTGCAACGAGCAGAGCAATCCCAGCGCTCTAATCCAGGGTTTAAATGAGTCACTTCTAACTGGTGAGGCCTGGAAAACTTGATTCATCCCTCGGCCTGTAGTTGCCTGTTGGAGTGAGCCAGACCTTGCCAGCCATCCTCAGCAGAAATCACAGACAAGGGCTGGGCTCTGCTGCTGGAAAGGAAGAGTCTGGTTTTATCACCTTCATAATCCAGGATCAAGATCTTATAAAGTAAAATTATCTCTGCTTTCCAACTTTTTTTTTTTCCCCCTCCTAATTTAGGCTAACCCACATGCAGGACTGTTTTCCTCGCCAGCAGAAGTTGGTCAGTAGTTTGGCTGCAGAAAAAAAGCATTTTGAGTAAAGGTCTTTCCAGTAGACAAATAAATAAAAGGGTTCTCCTGCATGAAAAAACCAAGGGAAATATGTAAAAAATGTACTTCTAAGTGCTGAGCTGTTGTATATTCTTTTCTTATGTGGCATTTTCAGTGATGAGATGGGATCTGAGAAGTGTTAGAAGGTGTAAGCTAGGGAAAGGGTTAAGTTGTTTAGGTGAAGATAACTCTGCTAATACTTAGAATTGTAACAGGAGTTTAACTGAAACTGTTTGGTGACAATTAGACTGGTTTGAAGAGGGCTGGTGGAGCACTGACATTCTCCTCCTGAAGAATTAGAGCTGCCAGGCCACAGCTTTAATTATGCTTGGAAAACTCCTGGCTCAGGGCTCACTGTTGTGATTCACTAATGGCTGATGTGGCTCAGTTTGGGAAATGGAGTTTATATCGTGTCTGATCTCACCTGTGCACAGGACAGGGGCTTGGAGTAGTGTCCACTTCCTTCAGTGCCAGCCCAAAGCCAAACCCTCCTCCGAGCCACATCCTGAAGCTGCTGCCGTTAAAAATCCACCCAGCTGGGATAAGAAGTGAATGAAAATCCTGCCAGAGTTGTGCAAGAACCACAAATCATGTTCAAAATGGAGTCTGAGAGGGCAGAGGAGCTGTGGCACTGCAGTGCTCCCAGCAGCCGAGCTCCATCCCAAATCCTTGGCACATTCTGCCTGTGACATCCACGGCAGCTGGGATCTCTGGGATCTCTGCCTTGGGCAGAGCTAATTAGAGGGGAGTGCTGCACCCAACCACTGACAACATCTGCTACGTGTGTTTGCTTTTAAATAGCCTCCTCTCTGGGGAGGTTGAAGCTTTTTAGCTTTTTGCTCTAAATCTTTTTACTTCAGAGCTTGGCTTTACCCTTCCTGTAGCAGAATTTGTGAAGGATGCATTTTGATAAGAAGGGAAAAAACAAAGCAAACAAAAAACCCTTTTAAGCAGAGCTGAGTGCAGATAGTGCCAGTCATGAAACATCAGCAGCTGAGCTTGGGAATTATTCCATGGCTCTGCATGTTCAATGATTAGAGAATCTGCTTGACAGCTCACAATATGAATTGCCTGAAACACCTGAGGGGTGGCATCCTCTCCAACAGATTTATATCTTTATTTGCACTACCTATAGCTCCTTTTGGTATGGATGCCCAGCTTAGTCCATCGAGGAACAAAATGATTAATAAAATCATAGAATAATTTTAGATTGGAAAGAACTTGTGGAGATTTCTGGTCCAGCCTCACTTCTGGGCAGGATCAATTTAGATCAAGTCACTCAGACATTGTCTGGTTGAGTTTTAAATATCTCCAGGGATAGAGTTTCACAACTTTTTGGGACCCCTGTTCCAGTATTTCACAGCACTCACTGGGAAAAAAATTTCCCAATAACTCATCGGAATTTCCCTTCTTCCAGCTAATGTCCACTGTCTCTTGTTCTTTCACTTTCCTCTAATGCTAGTGAAGGCTGTGCAGTATTTTTGTCCGAATGCCCTTATCTCAGGCAGGTGGGTGGGAAATGAGGTGGGGTTTTCACACTCTTGGTGTAGCTGTGATCATAAATAACTCTGTGTGAGAACACTGATGAGCTCAGAGACAGCAAAATGTGCAACTTCTGTTTGCAAGGGCTGGGGACTGAGGGCAGCAGTGCCTTCACTGTGTCCTCTAGAAGGCTCTTCCTTGGCAGGGCAGGTTGTTTTGTAATAAAGACCTCAGAACTTCCAGGTAAAGTGGGTATTTTGATGCTGGATGGCTCCAAAGGAATCTGGAATAAAATACTGCTGAGCCAGGTTGGACAGGGCTTGGTGGAATTGGAAATAAGTGAAATTTAAGGTCCCTTCCAATCCAAACCCTTCTGTGATTCTAAATCCTTGTGAAGGTAAACTGCATCCAACCCTGGATCCTTATGGCCCTGTGATTTCCTGAGGGGGTGATTCCAAGTGGAATGTCAATGCCAGGGCTGGGGTTGTGTGTTTGCTGTGTTTGGGGTGAGCTGGGAGCGGGTTTGGGGAGCCCTGTCCACGCTGCTGTTCCAGGACAGTAACTCACTGTCCCAGAGCTCGTCTCTTCCTGTCTGATGCCTGTGGTTTGTGTGCTGGGCTCGGCCCCAGGTTTTCCAGTGCCTGGGATTACTTTTCTTTCCGTTTTTCCCTGTCATTGGGCAGCGGGAACTCCGCAGCAGAGCGCAGCTGATTTCCCTGGGACTGCCTCTGCTGGGCTGCTCCTGGCTGGGAGGGGAGTTCTCCTTGCAAAACGCCCTCTCCACATGCTCCAGTAGGAGCTGGTGGGAGGGAGGGAGTTCTGACTGCGCTGAAAATGCCATGAAAAAAAAAAAAATTAAAAAAATAAAGCAACTGACAGAAGAGAGAACTTGTCCTCAGACTGCTGCTTTTTGCAGCGGCGTAAGCGAAGGCTGTGCGAGGGCTGCGGGAGCTGGCGGGAGGCAGAGATGAAGTTCCGAGGCGGGGTAAGGTTTGTTTCACTCCTTTGGTGGCTTTGCAGCTCTCAGATGCGTGTCTGGTCTCAGAAGAGGAGAGGAGAAACATTTTCAGGGTTTCAGCAGGAAAGTGAAATGCTTTGAGAAGGATCTCTTCATTGGAAAGTTGTGTGGAAAAGGGTGAAATTAGCTGAAAACTCAGGGAATACCTGTTTGGAGGAGGAAGCCAAGGTGGGAGTTGAGAAAGTGGGAAGAGAAGGGAGAGCTGTGCTCAGATTTAGGAGGGAAGAAAGGGTGGAGCTTTCACTTGGGCACAGGGATGTGAAGGGACCGTCCTGGAGCTGGGCTTTGCTCCTCTCCTGCCCAGGGCTTCTGTCCCATTCCTGCCATCCTAGGGAATGGCAGGAAGTACCTGCTTAAGGATTCATTGCCCCTCAGTTCCTCCAGGCTGTTTGAGTTTAGGAAAACTTAGTCCATGCTTTAGCAGCAGCCAGAACACCTGGCCCTGCATCCTACATGGGAGAACCCCGGGCTTGGGAAAAGGAGTTTGTGGCACAAGATTGAGAGGACTGGGATTGTTACCTGGAAAAAGAGATGAGGATAAGAGGAGGAAAAAAAAATAACAGTGCCACAGAGAACACAGAGCTCCTTTTTCTGTGTTGTGTAGCACGGGAAGAGGGACACTGAGTTAAGCTAAAAGTTGCCAAAGAGATGCAAAGATTATTTTCATACAATGAATAATTGGGCCATGGAATTCACTGACTCTGGAAGATGTTGAGGTCAAGAATGAGGGAGTGTTATAGAAAAAGTGTGTGAGCTTTTGCCTGGAAAAGAATGCTCAAGGCTTTAATTGGTAAAGTGACCAAATTTAGGAAGAGTTGAAAACGTCATTTCTGTAGATTGGGGCAATTCTCTGTTAAAGAAGAGTTACCATGGGGCTGGTGTGTCCCATACCTGCTCACTCCAGAGATCCTTGCTTGTTTTCCCAAATATTCTGGTGCTGACCACTGAGAAAATGATGAAGGGAAGGGCAGAGCTTTTGGAGAACCTCCCGAGTCCTTCTCTGTGGAAGTGGAGGTGACGGGGCTCCACAGAGGTGGTGGCTGGGGGTGCCCTTCGCGCGGCCCCGGAATGCTCTGGAGTTCTCTTTGGAAAGTTTGAGTCTCTGAGAGACCTCGTGGTGTGAGAGGGCTCCGTGGGGGTGTGGAATGCAGTGGGGACGGGCTGCCAGCGGGCTTGGCACTGGGACACCGGGCAGTGCGCAGGGAATGGGGCACAGGGAGTGCCCCAAAGCTGCAGGGGGCACGGGCAGAGCCTGGCTCTGCATGGTGGAGCTTCTGCCACCCTTCACCTGCCCAGCTGCTCTGGAAATCAGCTCCAAAACTCACTTGAAGGGGCAGCAAGCTGATGTTTTGCCTTTTTTTTTTTTTTTTTAATGCCTTTTTGAAATCTGTTTGTCCTCTGAAGCTGCTGTGGGATGCCCAGGCCTGTGGGCACAGGTCTCCTGAGCAAACTGCCACCAGCAACAACTTTGAACCAGCAGCAGCTTGTGCCATCTGTTCAGGAGCAAAAATGTCAGCTCCCTAAATATAGAAATTCTGTGTATTTACTTTTCCAGCCCTGGTGATCTTTCTGGTTTGCCTAGTTCATTTTTCTTAGTGCTCTTTTATATTTAGCCTGTTGATTGAAATATCATTACCCCTCTTCATGGTAAACATTTTTCCCGTCCTTCAAATCAGTTCTTACAACTGCCTTTTCCTTTTCACTGCTAATTGCTTATTTCCTTACTCATCCCCCCACAAAGTAAAGTCTGGAAGGTATAATTATGTTATAAATATTGAAAAATAATATTACCTACTTATTATTTCAATTTGTCCCTACCCAAAATGTGGAAAACCTCAAAGTAATTACTTTACAAGGATTAGTCAAGGATGTAGCATTTCTTTTTCTTTAATATAAATTTTTTAACAGTGTATTCTGAAGTTCCATCCTTCCATCTGGTTAGGATGGGAAGTATCAGAGGGACAACCAAGTTCTGAGTTCCCTGACTCCAGACATTCCATTGCTGGTGATGTATTGGTCTAAAAGAAGCAAGAATAAAAAGTAATTCTGAGAAGTGGTCCTTGAGTGGCAGCTGCAAATTAAAGTTGATCCCTCGAATTCTGCTGGTCTGGGTCACCAGAGCTGTTACCTGGTTTTGGTCCCAATCCACCTGACAACTCTGCTTTTCCCAAGTTGTCTTTTGGGAAATCACCTCATTGGCCTTACATAATTAAAAGCAAAATAGAAAACATCTCCTTTTGTTATTTTTTTTTAACTAAACAAGCCAAATACGTGTCTTATCAGTTATTAGCTGAGGTGGCTTCAGAAAGGGCAGACAAATCCACGTGGTTGCTTGCAGGGGATTTTTATGGGAGACACAGAGGTGCCTCTCAGGGAACCTTCTTTCCAACCCAGCTGTTGACTAACACAGGGAGTTGTGTCCAAAATGAGCAGCTGATTTGCAGTGTGGCAGGAGGGAGGAGGATCCTGAGTGGCTGCACTTCAGTCTGTCAGGGATTTGCTGGCAGAATCCCTGATTCTGCTCCAGCTCTGCCATCCTCGTTATTTCTTTCTCCAGGCAAAGGGAAAGAGGAGCTTTCCCATTCTGCACCTTGGGAATTGAGGCTGTGGATACAAGAGTTGATTTTTGTCTGCTCTGCTGTCTGGCCCACGTTGTGTCCAAGCCCTTTCCCAGGCTGTAGAATGAAGTAGAAATCAAAGGAATTTTTTTTCTTTCCTGCAGCTTTGGCATGACAGTAAAGAATGTCCAACTATCCATGAGACAAATGTTTTTTAGCTGCCACCTCCCCATGAGAAGTTTGTTCCTGGTTCAGGCTTGCATTGTCTTCCAGAATCTAATCTGAATTTCCCTTCCCACTCACATTTGGTTCTGGCCTGTTCTTCCGTTCCCGGCTTTGTGACTATTTCTGGAGCCTGCAGATCAATCATCTTGCACTTGATACCAAGATAAAGGTGCCTGCCTCTTCCCAGATGGAGCCACTTCCTGGGGTTCTCCCAGTGAGTCTCCTGAGTGGATGCAACCCAATCTGTAAAAATACATTGCCAGGAGAAACTATTACAAGATATATTTTTAGGTGTTGAAGCACAAATTCTGTTTGTGTTGTGACTTTCCTTTCTGAATCAGTTCTGCAGTTTCCCTGCTCCATGCAAGGCCATTCACTTTGAGAATTCCAGGTGTTTTCTCATGGAAAGGAGTGGGAAGTTGCTGGTGCTGCCTGCTCCCTCAGTGTGTCTGGAATTGAGTTTTAAACCATTCCAGTATCCCTCTGGGAAAATCAAGCCTGGGAATGAGTCTGCTCCACATTGGGTATTCCATGGCCATGGAGCAGCTGCTGGACAAAGCCAGGGGGAGTTTCTTGCTCTGCTCACATCAGCCCCAAACCCCTGTGCTCATGGCAGAGCTGCCCTCCCATCTTCCAGCACAAATTCCCCCAAAGTGCTCAGCCTGGCTGACTCGAATCCTTTGGATTTTGCTGCGCAGAGCAAAAGGTCCTGTTTTTCATTTCTGAGGTGTATTAGCTCTCCATGTCCTAAGCAGAGGAAAAACTTTATCATGCTTTGGCATTAAGCAGAGTTTAAAGGAAAAATATGTGTTTACACCTTCACAATCCCATGTCAGCGATTTCCCAGTTCAGTTTAGGAAACTCCTTGGTACAGTCTTGAGTGGTTTTGTACTCCCAGGAGCTTGGAGGTATTTGCTGGTCTTGTTGACTCTTGTATGAGCACAAAGCTGGAACTCCAGCCAATGTAAACCTGGCTCTGCAAGCTGCATTCAGCAACCAATTTACACCAGCGGAAAGTCTTTCCCAAAATTCAATCCCGGGGCAGAAAAAGCCTTGTGGAAGCAGTGCTGTGGTGGTGATTGCACTGGCCTGGTCCCCACCATTCCAGAGGGACTTTTTACCTTCCTGGCCTTGTGCCACTGTTGTGCTTGAGGCTCTGGAGAAGACATTAAAAGCAAAGAGTGGGTTAAAACAATGTGGGAACAAATCCCTGGAAACTGCACCGTGGGGTGGCTTTGGGAAATTTGGCAGAAGTCAGCTTGGGCGCTCTGGAGGGGAGTGGCCCTCAGGACAGTGGGTTCAGCATGGGATGAAAGGGGAGATTGAGAGGAGGCACAGGCACTCCTGAGCCCACAGGCACCAAGATCACATGCAGATTGCTCAGATTTCTGCCATTCCCTTTTTTCAGCCTGTGCTGGGTGTGGCATTAGGTGTCTCCATCCTACAAAGGTCAGGATCCTCAGCTGCATCCTCCTTTTGGTCCTATAGGGGACCTATAATGTGGAGCTGCCCTAAATAACTGATTCAATGTGCTCCTTTCCTCCTTTCCCTGCCTCTGACACTCTCCCAATCTCACAGGGAGAAAACCCAGAGAAAATCACCAGATTCTTTTTTTCCTGGTCTTTGCTTTGCTGATGGAGTTGCACTGGTTTGGTTTGGGGGTGTTCCCTGGTGCCAGGGAAGCAGCAAAGCTTGGAGGAGGGATTTGATGCTGAGCTTTAGGCTAACCCGACCTGCCTCTTAGGTGGAAGTTTCCCAAGCATTTCCAGGCAGCAGGAACTGGCCCTGCTGCTGAATCCTGGCTCCTCCCTGACCCTGCTGTGGTTCCCCATTACCCTATCCCTGGCCATCGTCATTACACGTGGGACCAGTGTGGGAAAATGAGCTGGATTAAAACAACAAAAGAATCTGAGTTCGTTTTAATCCCTGTCAGATTTCCAGCCTGGTTTATTGCACAAGTCCTGGGCAAACCAAAGGGTGCAGCTGCACAGGGGTCCTGTCCTCCCTCAGTGTCACAGCAGCTCCTCTTCCACTGCGCTCTCCTGGCAGCTTCCAGAAGAGCTGATTTCCACAAGGAAGGGTCTGATCAGAGCTCACAGCCTGTGTTCTCCCAGTTATCTGGAATATACTTCCTGCCACAGGGCTGTCAGAGTGGTCCAAGCTGATCTCTTGCCTGGAGCAGAGGGTGTTGTAAATGTATATCAGTCAGAGGTGGTTTGGCACAAAGAAATTCATCCCCTGCAAAGACAGCGAGAGAATCAGTGTTGTCCATAGACAAACTGCTTTAATGGTTAAGTAGCTCCACTGTACCACATTTAACCCCCCAGACTGGGTTTTCTAGCATTAATTTACAACCACCAGATCTGGTGCCTGCCTGCTAACAGAAACTCACCAACACTTTGGTTATTTTAATTTATTCAGTGCCTTGCTGTCACATTCATCATTCAGTAGGAACATATGATCATCACTGTGATTATTTTTTCTCAAGCAGTGTCTTCTCTCCCCACTTCCTTCCTTCTGCGTGACTGTTCTGTTTCCATTTTGCAAAAAGGATTTATTTTCACCTCCTTTTGTGGCCCATGTGTTGATGTCAGTGGCAGTGAAACAGTTAACACTGACATTTGAAGCTGGTGGTAGACTTGGACATATGCAATAAAGCAAAATGCTGGCATGGAGCAGTGCCTATTGCTCAGCTCTGGCTTATATTTGCACTCAGCTTGGGCTTGGGAGGGTACAAGACTGAGTGAAGTTTATATTCAGGAGGCTCTGACTGCATCACATCCCCTGGGCACATTTAATTATCACCAAAAAGCCATTTGCAGTCGTTGGTTTGGCTTTTGTTTCAAGCTGACTGCAGATTTGAGGTGGTTATTTTGTTCTCACGGCGAGGGGTTGGAGTTGAATGAGGAGACAAAAACTGGAGGAAACCGAAAGTTCTTGGCCTTAAATGCCTGTCCCAGAGGCAGGAGTGGAATTTTCTGCGTTGTGAGGGGGATGGATTGACTCTTCCCTCTCCTGGATGTGCACAGCTGGGATCACTTTGTCCTGGCCTCAGGGAGGGGCTGATGAAAGAGCTGCTGGAGTGACGTTTTCTGTGAAAGGCTTCAGGATTATATAAACTGGGATTAACTGTGCGAGGGTGGAAGTTTCTCCTCAGTCCTTGTTGAGGCAGCTGAGTTTTAGGACTGTAGTTGTAAATTTACCCACTTAAAAAGGAGTTATTTTCCTTTGGTTTTGCCTTTGTTCTCATCACCTTGGCCAAAACTTGCTCTGGGGTTGCACTGCTCTGATAGAAGGATTCCAGTTTCTAAGCAGAGTTTATTTGTATGTGATTTATCTCTATTTTCCTTTCCTTATCTCATCACCTTCCTTCTCCAAGGGTTATCCCTTTTCTCCTCACCTTGGCAAAGAGGGTAGAAGACAACAGAGCATTTTGCTGAAGCTGTGAAGGACTTGGCCTGGGAAATTTTGGCCATTTTAGAACGATTACTTCATGAGAGTATCTGCAGAATTCCTCCCAGGCTGTGTCTTTCCAAGCTTAGCACTCAGGCCTTCCAGACCATGAGACTAATTGGAAAAAAGAAAACAGGAAATGAAATGATGTTTCTTTGTGGTGTTTGAGCCATTAGAGTGGGTCTGGATTTGAGATTTCCAGACTGAACTGATTTTCCTATCTGAAAACTGCTGGGTTCAGGCAATCATTTCTGCACAGGCTTACAGGGAGGAAGCGAATCAGAAGTGGCAGAAATAGGCAAAACTTCATTTACTAATCATTTACCAAATTAAAAAAAAAAAATTACCAAGAAACTGGTGAATCAAAACAACTGCAGACTGAGTGGATTTGCACCTGGTTTGACCCAAATTGATACTTCAGTGACTCTTGCTTTTATTACTGTTTAACACAACTTCAGATAAATTTTCTTCCTGACCAAGGCTGGGTTTATTTTTCTCCCTGCACATCACCAGTCCTGTGGTTTGACCACTTTTACATCTTGGGAAGGTGCAGAGAGCAACTCTGTGAGTCAGTAAATATCATCATCATTGTGCAGGGTCTGGCGTTCCCAGGTTGTGATGGATGTCTGGGATTGCTGTTGGTGCATGAGCCTGCTTTAGGAACAGACCCCTCTGGTGTTTGTGCAACATCCCAAAAGATCTCTGAGTGCTTTAGGGAAATGGTCGAGGAGAAAGGTGCTGCTGTGAGCAGTTTGCAGAGTAAGAAGGGTTGAAGAAGATAAGGAAATGCACCTCTGCAGGTGTGAGGCAGAGGGTTTCACACGTGGTTTCTCCTGTCTCTGGTTTCTGTGGTGCCTCTCATCTTCTCCATCTCTGTCCCTTGCGTAGAGATTTCCCCAGCAGGCAGCCACTGAGTCACCCCTGGGTGCAGATTTCCCCTCCCTGCTTTACAGTGAAGTCAGGAGTCAGCAGATGAGTGCTTTCCACAGATGGTTGTGTCTCACCCACATCACGTTGAAAATGCAACCTTTAAAGGAGGGTCAGGGGTAGGAGTCTCTCGATGCACATCAGTGTCATGGTCTAAATTCAGTGGTGTGGGTGCAGAAATGCCCATTTCTCATTTCTTCTCAATTTTCTCCGAATTTTCCCATTGGGTGCCTTGCTAAAGCTTTTAAATTGGTCAGCAATGTGAAGCTGTTTGCTTCTGAGATGAATCATCATTAGTCATAAAAGATTCCTTACCTCGAAACAGCTTCCCGTTGTGAAATCAGAGAGAGGAGAGAACACATTTCAGTCTCCCTCCTGCTAACGGATGCCTGGGAAAGGAAATCCAAGTTTTATTCTCTTTAGCAAGTATTTGTTTCCTCGGTTGATCTGAAGTTATTGGAAATTAAGCAGTAATTTTTCCCTAATGCTGACTTGTCTTCCCTCAAAGCAATTAGAGCAGACAACCGATGAAGTGCTGTAATCACCGTTTTCAGCAGCAACAGTGGGATTATTTTAATATCCCACTTGAATATCTCATTTTAATATGGTTATCCAAGGGTAACTGTGGTTCTTGTGGACTCGGGGAAGTGCCTGCAAAGCCACAGCCATCCCAATTTCCCTGTGCTTTTGGCTGCAGGGATTGGGAGCCAACGGCATCCGGCTGACCATGGAGAGCGCTCTGACGGCCCGGGACCGCGTCGGGGTGCAGGACTTTGTCCTGCTGGAAAACTTCACCAGCGAAGCTGCATTCATTGAAAACCTGAGGAAACGCTTCAAGGAGAACCTGATCTACGTGAGTAGCACAGGGACAGTCACCAGGGTGTCCCTCCGTGACCTGGAGTGTGCTTGCTGCACGGGACAAGCCCGGCTTGGCTCTGCAGTGGGGTTTGGAGGTGCTGGTGGCAGCTCACGCAGGCCATGGGGGCTTGTGCCAGGACCAGTCTGGGGTGCTGCCATTTGTTGGGTGTAGGGACTCGCTGCAGTGCCCCTCTTGAGATCTGGTGGCACTGACAGCACTGAAAATCCAACTCCCACCACATTCTTCCAGCTCCTGAATTCAGTCACTTCCACCAACCCCAGACTTGAACTCCTAAGTCCCCATCCTAAATGTTTATCAGAAATAACCCAGAATTGTGGCTTGTTGGAAACCCTAAAACAATTTGAGGTGCTTTTTACTCAGTGAGGATAACATGGCTGGCACAACTCCAGCAGTGTCACTTTCCCAGAGCTGAAATTTCTCTTCCTCAGCACCCTTGACCTGTTTGGAAACGCTCAGCAGGATCCCCAGCACACCAGGATGGGTGTCCAGCCTCCAGAGACACCTGAGCTGTGCCTGCAGACCTCCTGTAAGCTCCCTGCTCTTTGTTCTGTTTTCCAGACCTACATTGGCTCTGTGCTGGTGTCTGTGAATCCCTACAAGGAACTGGAAATCTACACGAAGCAGAACATGGAGCGGTACCGCGGCGTCAGCTTCTATGAAGTTTCTCCTCACCTGTGAGTGGGTGCCAGGGCAGGTTTTGTCACTCCCACACAGCTGGGACACGTGAAAAGAGGCAAACAGGACTTTGCCCTGTCCCAGCTGCAGCCCTGGAAGTCCTAGGGACAGAGAGGATCCTCTGAGGGTGTGGTGTGAGGCTCTTTCTATTCCTGTTCCTCTCTCCAAAGAGGATGGATGAGTTGCCTTTGCAAGAGCAGTATTTGGAAAGGGAGTTGGTTCCTTCCTGGCTGCAGGAACAGAGTTGCTTACCCAGCCCTGGCAGGACAGGAGTTCATTGTTCCAGGGTTATTTGGGGTCTCTGTGTCTGGGGCTAAGTAGGGGAAAGAGTTTCTGCTGTGTGGGGGTTTCTTTCCTACCTCTGCTGTTACTGCCTGACCAATATTTATCTGGTATTTCCCTTGTTGCTAAGATACCACCAGCCTGTTGGAACAAGGAATGTATTTATTTACATGGTCTGGCTTGGTGAGCATTCCCAATTTCCCATTAAAAAAAAAAAAAAAAAAAAAAAAAAAAGTTTGAGGTTTAAAGTTATTTTTGAAAGCGTTTGAATTTTTTTGTCAGACTGAAAGAAAAAGATGACTGAGAGCTGAGGCCATATGGCTTCAGAATGGTTTTTCTTCAGGACTAAAGGCCAAATTCTGAGCACCTCTTGGAGGACTTTTTATGTTGTGTTGTGTTTTGTTGTTGTTTTTTGGTTTTTTTTAAGATATCTTGGAAGAGTAAATGATATTATTTTTGAGCAAACTATTTGGGTTGTTTCTTATTGCTGGCACATAGCCCAGGAGAGTAAACAAACCAGAATGTGCTGCAAGCACAGAGAGGGGGAGAAACACCATTACTTGGGAAAGTCACAGCACTTCAAGTTGGATTTCTTAGGACAAAAATATGATTTTTACAATGTGAACACAGATGGGGGAGAATTAAACTTAAAAAACCCTGCATTCAAACCTTCTCAGTTCCCTTTGCCTGTGGTCAGGGAAGGACTTCTGTACCCTTAGATGTGAATTTTGGGACTCTGGAAAATCCTTGGGAGTGTGGCTCTGTTTTAAATGTGCAGTAGGTACAGGATGATGACAATGCTCATGGATAGCAAAGCACTGAGCAGATGTGCTTTAATTCCACTTAAATCACACTGTAGCTGATTATTTCTTAGGCTTTCTTTCCTTTTAACAAGTCCCTTCAGAAGCTGTAAAAATGTGCAGCTCATAAGTGAACCCTGGAGAGCTGTGATCCTGCTGCTCCCACTGGAAGAACAGAATTTTTTGCTGTTCCATTGCATTATTTGATTATTTTATTGCATTATTTGATTATATATGCATTTAAAAATCCTCTGAGGAGCATCAAAATGCTCCATCTGCAGTATGGTGCTCTGGGTTTCTCCTTTTCCAGTAACTCATCTTTTTTCCTCTTCTAAACTGAGTCTAGAAAGCCAAAACTCTTTAAGATCTCTATTCCAGTGTCAGATAGTTCAACTGGGTTTTCTGGGAAGTGCAGCACACTCAGAGGAGGAAAGTTATCCCTATGGGCTTGGAACCCAGCATATTCCCAGGGATCTGTCACATCCTGTCCTGTTTATGGCCTGCAAATGAGACCATAAACATCTTTATTTCCAGTGACTCTGTCTGTGCCTGACTGAGCTCTAGAGGCCATAAACCATCCCATAAAGACACAGGGGCCACTTCTTCAAATCCAAATTAAATCTGCATTTATTCAGCTGTTTTCCAAAAGACTCCAGAGGCAGAATCTGGATGGGAAGAGAGGGACATGATGTATTTTGTGGGGTGAGTTGTGTTGCCAAGGGAGCTCATTGGTGTTGCCTTAGCACCAAGTATTAATAGACTGGAGAAGGCCAGGGCTGTTATTTTGGTGTGATTACTTCTAATTAATAGCACAGCAGGAGAGTTTACAAAAAATAACAAAGGAAAAAAAAAGAAAATTTAAAAAGCCAAGCTACTAATATGTTGTCAGGTGTGTGAAAAAGCCAGGATACCTGCTTGCTCACCACGTGTGAGAGCTGAAAGTGGTGTTGGGGAGGTTGTCTTTCCCTGTGCCCCTGAGCAGTTGTCACCATTGTCACTCATCCCCTGCTGCTGCCTGGTGTTGTAGGAGTGTGCCTGGGTGTGAGATCCTGTCTGCTCACAGCACAGAAATGAAAGAAAAAGCAGCAAAGGAGGAAGCAGAAGGGCAGGGCCAGACTCTGTGCAGAGAGAGGAAGTGCCTGGGGTTTGGGGCAGGGGGGACCTGCAGGATGCTCCTTAATCTGTGGCTTTTCCAGCTCTTCCCACCATCCAAGAGAAGCTCTGGAGCCACCCAGACAGCAAAATTCTGTTGTGACCTTCTGAATGTGTCATCACTTAGAAGATAAGGAAGAAAAAATACCAGTGGAGAACGAGGTGTTTCCTGAGTGTAAAACTTTTCTGTCCCACGGGACCAGTGTTGAGAGATCATTTATATTTAGAAAAGCCAGTTGATCTGCACAATTTAGTCGACTTATACCTTTTTTTTTGTCAGGAAAAAAAAGTCAAAAGAACAGTCTCAAAGAATTTGCCAGTTTGTGTCATGCCCCTGCAGAAGCCTGGCTCGGTGGCTGGGGTGTGACCAGAGGGGTCAGTGCCGTCCTGTATTGTCACCGGTGTGCAGGAGCTGTGATCTCACCCAGCCCATGGCCTGGGGCTGTTTTGGGGGATGTCTCTGCCGGGATTTCTCAGGCAGACACGCTGATCCGAGCTGTCCCCTCCCAGCTACGCCATCGCAGACAACTCGTACCGCTCGCTGCGCACCGAGAGGAAGGACCAGTGCATCCTCATCTCCGGCGAGAGCGGCGCCGGCAAAACCGAGGCCACCAAGAAGATCCTGCAGTACTACGCTGTCACCTGCCCCGCCAGCCAGCAGGTCGAGACCGTCAAGGACCGGCTGCTGCAGTCCAACCCCGTCCTGGAGGTACCTCCCACGGAATGCTGGCCCTGGGAATGCTCCAGATTCCCGGTGGGGGCGCTGGGGACAGCGGGACCCCATGGAGCGGTGACAGAGTGTCCTGGGAATGCTGTGTGGGCACATCACCAGGGAATCCTGCTCTGATTCCCGGCCAGAGCACTCCTGGCCCTTCCCAGCCCTCCAGGAGCAGATGTGGCATGGATGGGGTTTGGGGACAGAGGGGATTTGGCATGGGAAGAGCTCTGGGTCACTGCAGGACTCTGCAAAGGGGCACATCCCAGTGGGCAGCTCAGACAGGCTGGGTTCGTTTTCTGGTGCTGTGGTGTCCTCTAGTGTCCAACCCTGGCTGCGTGCAGTGCCCTGAGATATCCCTGTGCCCTGTGTGCCTGTGTCCTCATATCCCTGTGACCCTGTGCCCTGTATGCCTGTGTCCTCATATCCCTATGTCCCTGTGCCCTGTATGCCTGTGTCCTCATATCCCTATGTCCCTGTGTCCTCATATCCCTGTGGCCCTGTGCCCTGTATCTCTATGCCCCTGTGCCCTGTGTCCCTATGTCCTTGTGTCCCTGTGCCCTGTATCCCTGTGCCCTGTATCCCTGTGCCCTGTGTCCCAGGAAAGGTGAGCTCCCAGCAGCAGGAAGCCCTGCAGCCCCTCTGGCTGTGACAAACGGCTGTGGTGGCAGAGGAGGCTTGGGGAAGGCTGTCAGACGTGACATATGTTCCCAGCAGTGGACTGGCATTAAAATCAGCTTGCAGGGGGGATGGGAGTGTTTTCAGAGGATGTTCCATCTGCACTGCTTGCACAGGGTGTTAAGATCAGCCTTAGAATTCAGGGAGCAATCTGTTTCCTTCTGGGTTTCCAGGAAGGAAATTCCTGGGCTGTAAATAAATAACTGGCAGCTTCACCCAAGTGTTTATAAATAATCTGACTTGGTACTCACTTAATTTTCTCTGATCGTTTTCATTTCAGGCCTTTGGAAATGCAAAAACCCTTCGGAATGACAACTCCAGTCGGTTTGGGAAGTACATGGATGTGCAGTTTGATTACAGGGTAACTTGGAATCTGGTTTATGTGTCAGGACTGGTCCCAGTTATAGGAGCTCTCTGTGTTCTTGCATTGTTGTGTGTGTGCAGTGAGTGCTTTGCATTTCCTTGGTGACAGCATAAGCAGAGCCTGTGGTGGCAAAGTTTGGGTCCAGAGGATCTTCTGGCACTCATTCTCCTTTCATTCCTCCCTTACTTCTCTGTACAAGGAGACACTGAGATCAAACCCTTTTATTTCTGGGGTATTTTATTTCTAGTGCTCTGTGCCAATGGATACTCCCCAGGTAAATCCACATAAACCAGCTGAGACATCTGAAGGTAATTCCTGTCCTGTGTAACTTTGCACAGAGTTTGTGTCCACTGATCCAACTCCACCAGCAAGGTGGGCACAGTGCAGGGGCTGAGGAGCTCAGCACTGCCATCCTCCAGGCCTGTAGGTCTCCTTTAATCCCTCTACACTCAGTTTTGGTGCTTTCCCTTTGTGGTGAATTCCTAGAAGGAATTTTTGCACTCAAATCACCACCGTGCTGAAATAGAGCTTGTGGCACAAAACAACAGATCATTTTCTGTGTTTTTGTGGGCTTTTGCTTCAGATCTTGTCTTTTAACAGACAATCAAGAAGCAGAAACATTTTCCCTCTGTGTTGATGAACTCTTTCCACGTGTCTGGTTTGGTTTAGGGCGCTCCTGTCGGGGGCCACATCTTGAACTACCTCCTGGAGAAATCCCGAGTTGTGCACCAGAACCACGGCGAGAGGAACTTCCACATCTTCTACCAGCTGCTGGAAGGAGGGGAGGAGGACCTGCTCAGGAGGCTGGGCCTTGAGAAGAACCCACAGCAGTATCACTATTTAGTAAAGGTGAATATTAACTAGAATTCTTAAAATGTTATATTACAGGCTTGGAATATCTCCAGCTGACTTTGTGATTTCCTTCCCTCACTTCAGAAGTAACTCTGAGGTGACTGCTATAAAAAGAAACACACTGCATTGAGCATGGATAATGTATCTTTGATGATTATTTACTTATTTATATCAAGCTGTGTCTTTTTAGGGTCACTGTGCAAGGGTCAGTTCCATAAATGACAAAAATGAGTGGAAGATCATGAGGAGAGCCCTGTCTGTTATCAGCTTCAATGACAGTGAGGTGGAGGTGAGGTTTAGCAGCACAGATTTTCCTACTTTTAATGGTTCTTTCTGCTTTGATTTAGGATTTCTGATTGAAATCAGTGAATCAATTCAGAGTGAATGTATTCCCCACAAAAATCCTGGAAAATATACAAAATGCTTTCCTAAAAAGTGATTTAACACAAAAACCTTGCTGTGTGTTCATTCCATCATCCTGATCTCTGCCTGTTGCTTCCATGGCAGGATTTGCTGAGCATTGTGGCCAGTGTCCTGCACCTGGGGAATGTCCAGTTTGCTGCTGATGAGCAGGGGAATGCTCAGGTCACCACAGAGAATCAGATTAAATACCTGGCCAGGGTGAGTATCACCAGTGAGGGAGATATTACAGGAAAGGTGAATTGTAGAGGATTCCTTACTTTGAGCTTAATATCATCATATAGTTTTAGACTGTGATTTAGAAATTCTCATAAATTTCACTTTTATTTTACCTAAAGAGAATGCAAATATTATCATCAAACCCATTTAATTGACAACTTCTCTATTTACCACCTGACCCACCCCTGCCTTGAGGCTTCCACAGTGAGGGAGGAATAGACTCTAGGAAAGAGTTTTAAAGAAAGAACCACCTTAGTGCCTCTGCTTGGTCACTTCCTTGCAGCCAATTCATTTGTTAGCTCACATCCCTGCCAGAAAGGAGGGAAGGGAGGGATTGATGCTGCAGAGTTATTCAGTGTGAGTGGGAAATAAAGGGTTGTTTCACTGGGCTGGGATTTTAGGAAAATGGAATGTACAGCTCCATAAATTAATAGAATATCCTGCACACAGCTGCTGGCAGTGGATGGCTCTGTTCTTCGGGATGCACTGATCCACAAGAAGATCATAGCAAAAGGGGAGGAGGTAAGAACAGGCCCTGGGGATCTGGGAGGCAAATGGGATTAAATGAACCGGCTCTGCCAGCAGTTCCCTCGTCACCCTGTCACTGCAGGGGTCCCACTGGTGACTGCTGAACAGGAGCAGGGTGCTTTTGAGTGGCTGTTTAGTGATGATGAGGCAGGAAAGGGGATCCTGAGGGGTTTTCTGTGCTCCTGCCTGCAGCTGGTGAGTCCCCTGAACCTGGAGCAGGCAGCCTACGCCAGGGACGCCCTCGCCAAGGCCGTCTACGGCCGCACCTTCTCCTGGCTGGTCAACAAGGTCAACAAATCCCTGGCTTACAAGGCAAGTGAACCTTCTGCTTGTTGAGATCCAGCCAAATGTGAAAGCAATTGCCACATCTTTCAGCCTCAAAGCAAGTTCCATGTTTTTAGTAATTTCTAAATTAATTTGTTTTCTGAATTGTGCAGTAAACGCTGGGATTAGGTGATGGAGATCCAGGCATGGATCATAGCTGTGAGTAAATACCTACATTTGTTTTCTGCTCTGTTGCAGGAAGAGAAGTTTCCAGGCTGGAGAAGTACAACAGTTCTAGGATTGCTGGACATCTATGGGTTTGAGGTTTTCCAGCACAACAGGTTTGTTTTGATAAATTCTGAATTATATTCTTTATTTTATGGTGTTTTCTCTCCCTTGTGAAACAAGGCTTTATTCCATTTCTTAGTAAAGGAGGTGGCATTTAAATGTCAGGACATCAGGTGAAAAACTGCTAATCTCAGGCCTTCTAATGCCCTTACAACATCAAGCTAATAATTAGCATTTACAGCTATTAATGGTGCTGGTATTTTAAATCAGCTGTTGTTTTTTGGGTGTATTCATGCCTTACCTCGAGCTGTGCCTTTGTCCAGCTCTCCAGCCCAGGGGTGGCTGTTGTGGCATCTTCCCATGGTGCTGATAAACCAGGGATGGGACTGGCAGAGTCTGGAACCTCCCTGGCAGGTAGCACTGAACCAAGGCTCTCAAATTTGCAGTGTTATTGGGCCTTTCTTCAAGGTTTTTGTGTTCCTCCATATTCCATCCTTCATGTCCATTTTTCCCTCCTTCCGGAACTCTTTGAGTTTCCCTAAATAACAAACTTACTAAATGCATGCAGTCAGTAAAGAAACACTTCACAAAAATCTATTTCTCTTGATTCACTGTATCCCTGCTCCTCCCGCTGTTCATACCTCCTTCTTTACAAACAGTGATTATTTTTCTGATTTTTCTTTGCAGCTTTGAGCAGTTTTGTATTAACTATTGCAATGAAAAGTTGCAGCAGCTCTTCATAGAGCTGACCCTGAAGTCAGAGCAGGAGGAGTACGAGTCCGAGGGCATCGCGGTAAGAGCCCAAATCCCCCTTCCCTCTCCTCCCAGAGATCCTGCCATCATCTCCAAATCAAGGAATTAAAGAACTTTCCTTTTTCCCTTCTTTTTGAAACCCTGGTAACTGTGTGAGACAGCTGGAAGTGAGTAATGCCAACCCAAGCTTTTACCCTGCTTTTAATAAAGGCAATGTCAGGAAAACAAATGTGATGAGTGAAAAAGCTTTGACAGAAAGATTGTTTAAATCAGGTGCTCTCTGAAATGTTCTGAAATTTACATTTCTTTTCCAGTCTAGAGTTGTTTTCATCTAAGTGTGATTTATTGTCTTTGCAGTGGGAACCAGTTCAGTATTTCAATAACAAAATAATTTGTGATTTGGTGGAAGAGAAATTCAAAGGCATCATTTCTATTTTGGTGAGTTGAAAACATAGTTTTGAATGAAAAATTTCGGGCAGTGTAGTGGAAAACAAGGGGCGAAACATGGGGGAAAATGTGTTTTTGTTGTAAGTATTTGAGTAGGTGGAAAAAGCAATAATACACTGAATAGTGACATCATTAAAAGTCATTGCATCACTTCCATGGGCTCTGGGGAAAGCAGCTCCCAATCCAGGCAGTCTGCAAGGAGGGAAATGTTTTCCTTTTCAGCTCAAGAATTCTTCATTTATTGAGCTAAAAGTTGTTTATCTGTGGAAAGGCCAAACTTGAGGAGAATTTCAGAGGCAAAGCCCGGTCAGAAATCCCTGGAATTTGTGTGTTTGTAGGATGAAGAGTGTCTGAGACCTGGGGATGCCACAGACACGACATTCTTGGAGAAACTGGAGGAGACTGTGAAGAACCACCCTCATTTTCTCACGTGAGTGTTCTCTCAGCTGAGGGATTCCAGTGTGTGAATAACATCCTCACCGTGCTGGGTCCCACATAAAAGATGATAATTTACTTTTACAGAGAGATTTGATTGATATTTAAGATAATATAAAATGGGTTGTCAGCACTAAGTGCCTGACTGAGCTTCAGAATGCAATAGGGGCAACAAAACTCTGAGTTACTGACTCACCTCCCACCTTGCAGATTATTTACTTCAGTTTTGGAGCCCCAAATGTCTGTTTAGTCTGAATGTTCTGCTTTTGTTCTGAATGCTCAGTTTAGGATGTCTACACACAGAACCACTCTGCAAAGAACACTAAAATTCCCCTTTTAATTAAATATAAATACATTTAATGACACTTCTATGATGTGCTGGTTGATAACTTTATTTACCTGAAAATCCCCAAGTCCAGTTTCCATTCCTTGCTCACCTCTGCACAGTCCTGCTCCAGGACTGAATGTCCTGGTGCTTTTTGAAGTGAATCCTGCAGGATTTGGTTTCTCCTGAAGGTGTTTGCTCCCTCCCCAGGCACAAACTCGCTGACCAGAAGACGCGCAAGTCGCTGGGGCGGGAGGAGTTCCGGCTCTCGCACTACGCTGGGGATGTCACCTACAGTGTTGCAGGTAAAACAGAGAAACCAAACATCTGGGACTTAAATCCATCCCCACATCATTTGATCAACCAGATTAATTTCAAATCTCAAATCCCTGCCTTGAAGTCCCAGTGGAACAGCCTGAGTGGTTTGTTTTTCTTCCAGGTTTTCTAGATAAAAACAATGACCTTCTCTTCCGGAACCTGAAAGAGGTGAGTGTGGAGAGAGGAGTTTCCAGGACAGAATGAGGAGTTGGGTTTAAAATCAGGTGGCACCTGAGGGAAAGGATTCTTCTAGACTCCACCTGGAGGCTGTGTGTCCACAGGGCTGTGCTCTGAAAAGACTGATTGAGATCCCAGTGTTCATTTTGTTATTTTAAATAGTTTTGTCCTCAGGTTTCCCTGGTAGTTCTCTGTACTTCATCTCTGAAAACATCTCTCTCTGCAGACCATGTGCAACTCAGAGAACCCCATCATAAACCAGTGCTTTGATAGGACAGAGCTGACAGACAAAAAGAGACCTGAAACGGTGAGAGCTCAACAGCTGGAGGGAGCTGTGGCTGTTGCCTCTTTTTGAAACATGAACTCTGACATGGTCTGAATGCAAACCCCTCACGTTGTGGTCTGCTGGTTTGTAGCCAGCTCCAAGTCATCCCTTCATGTGTTGTTTTCTTTTTTTTCTCCTAGGCAGCAACTCAGTTCAAAAACAGCCTCTCCAAACTCATGGAAATCCTGATGTCCAAAGAACCCTCCTACATTCGCTGCATGAAACCCAACGATGCCAAACAGGCTGGTATGGCCCTGGGACTGTATCCCAGTCAGGGAGGCACAGAAAGGAGCCAAATGAAGATTTTGGGTTCATTTTGGGGCTGTGCCTGAGCTTCTGTAGGGAGGGGGTGGCAGTGCCAGCAGCCAGGAATCACAGTAGAAGCACTGCTCTTGGGTAGAGGAAGGTGGTGGTAAAAGTAAAGAATTATTGACCTGTGTAAATTCATTATAATCACCTTATTCTCCTTCAGTTTTGGTTCCTCTATGCATAAAACATCCCAAAGGAAAACCTCATTTTGGAACTAAATATAAATAATTAAGAAGGGATGGGAGGGGAGAAGGCAGGAGACACAAAATTGTGTGGGATTTGTGCTGTGAGGATTCATTGGAGGTTAAAGATAATCCAGTGAGATACAACCAGAGCTGAACATTCCCGTTCTCTAGAGCAAGGGGCAGCTGTGCACTGATTGTGTTTGTCCCTTTCCATGCCCTGCCAAGACCGATTTGATGAAGTCCTGATCCGACACCAGGTGAAATACCTGGGGCTCATGGAGAACCTCCGGGTGCGCAGAGCCGGCTTCGCCTACCGCAGAAAATACGAGGTTTTCCTGCAGAGGTGAAGCTACTTTGGAACTCTTTCCTCTGCTGCTCCCTCTCCCTGAGCTTCATCCCATTGCTGGGAGCTGTTTTGAACAGCACAGGGGCAGCTTTTCCACCTGGAGGGGTGGGAAGTTTGGGCTCTCTCCCTTCCCATGACCCCTCTCCCTTCCCTTGACCCTTCTCCTCCTTGGATCACACTTCTCTCCCTAAGATTTGCTCTCCTGCCAATTCCCAGGTACAAATCCCTGTGTCCAGAGACGTGGCCCACGTGGGATGGGCGGCCCTACGATGGGGTGGCTGTGCTGGTGAAGCATCTTGGCTACAAACCAGAAGAATACAAAATGGGACGGTCAGTTCTGTGTTCTCAGTTTGAGGTTATGAATCACTGCATGTCCCTGCTGTCCCTTTGAAATGAAGCTTCTCTAGATAATGGGGGAGGCAAAGATTACAGAGCCCAAAGGGGATGCCAAAAGCAAGTTGCTCCAGCATGCAAAATGTAATTCTGCATTTCTATTTCCAGAACAAAGATTTTTATCCGCTTTCCCAAAACCTTGTTTGCCACAGAAGATGCTCTGGAAGTGAGGAAGCAGAGTCTGGGTGAGGCACTCACGCTTGCAGTAAATTTCTATTTTAAAAAGTTGAGTCTTTTTCTACCCAAATGTGCTTGGTCACAGTTGCAAATTTCTGCTTTTCTTGCAATTCCAGCCACAAAAATGCAGGCGACGTGGAGAGGTTTCTACCGGCGGAAGAAATTCCTGACCATGAAACACTCAGGTACGAGAATCACAGAAAGAGGGAGTTCCCACAGAATTCACATCCTTTGACTGACATTTATCCTGTGTATCATATTATTGAAAACTCATATTCATGCCCCCATGCCCCACTGAAAGCTGGTTATTTCCAGAGTGGGTTTTCCTGAGCATTTTTGGTGCCAGTTTTGTGTGGAGTCAGTCTGGGGATGAAGGAGCTCCCTTAATGCAAAATCTTTGTGTTATTTTTAGCCATCACGATCCAGTCCTGGTGGAGGGGAACCCTGGGACGCCGAAAAGCTGCCAAGAGGAAATGGGCAGTGGAGACAATCAGGAGGTGTGTGAAGAGCAGCCCAAGCCCTCAGACATCACATTCCTTAACAATCAGATGCTAAAAAGAAACTTCCTTGTCACTACTGTTTATTTTTAAATAAATTACAACAATTAAATAAAGCCCAGGAAATAGAACATTTAAATACCACTAATTTGGATGACTTTTAAAATTTTCTAACAATATTTTCCACACCCACAGGTTCATTAAAGGCTTCATTTACCGGAACCACCCGCGGTGCCCAGAGAACGAGTATTTCCTGGATTACATCCGATTCTCCTTCCTGATGAACCTCAAGAGGAACTTACCAAAAAATGTCTTGGACAAATCGTGGCCAACTCCTCCCCCATCACTCTGTGAGGTGGGAATGAGCCCTGGGATGTGGGAGGGGAATCCAGGCCTAGAGGATCGCAGCTTCTATTTCTATAGAATATTCTATATCCTGCTGCTATTGCAACACTGTTTTCTCCTGGGCTTCTCATCCAAGTCTGAATTTCCCTTCCATTTTCTCTTAACAAATTCAGTTCCCTCTGTTGCTGTTATTATCCTGCATCTGCTTGAATTGGTTTATCTGCTCAAAACAAAATATTGCAGAAAACCCAGTTACCTTATTCAAAGAATTGTTTGGATGGAAGGGTACAGCAGTGCAGAGGAGGGATCCTGGTGTTTATTCCCCATTCTAAAGCAGCTGGAGCCAGGGCAAACCCTCATAGAGAAAGGCAAAAAATCAACTACTTATTATTTAATTCTTGGTCAGGCAACAGCTTTTTAACCCAGCAGGGTATTTTTTGCAGTTGCTGCTGCTCTGTTGGGTTTGTCAGTGGTTCTGCTCTGCTGGGTGTGTCCCTGTTGGGTGTGTCCCTATGGGTTTGTCAGTGGTTCTGGGCTGTTGGGTTTTTGTTCCTGTTGGGTTTGCCCCTCTCAAGTTTCACCCTCGTTTATCAGTGTTCTGGGCTGTTGGATGTGTCCCTGTGGGTTTGTCGGAGGTTCTGGGTTGTTGGGTTTGTCCCTGTTGGTTTGTCAGTGGTTCTGGGCTGTTGGGTTTTTGTCCCTGGTTCTGGGCTGCTGGGTGTTTGTCCCTGTGAGTTTATCCCCAGCTCTGACCCGTCCCCTCTCCCGTGCTCCCCCAGGCGTCGCAGCTCCTGCGCAGGCTCTGCATGCAGAACATGGTCTGGACCTACTGCAAGAGGATCAGCCCCGAGTGGAAGCAGCAGGTACAGGGCAGCTTTGCAGGGTTTCCCTGACCTTGCCAAGGGCAGAACTCGCAGGGAATGGAGGAGCTGAGGGCTGTGAATCGCTGCTTTCCGGGGTGCCACAGGAACAGTGTCACTGATTTGGGTTTAGGTTGGACACAAAACACTAAAAGCCTGGAATGTGCATAGAAGAGACCCCATTCTATACATATTTCAATAGATACTATTTAAACAGGCTCTGGAGCCAAGCCCCCACATAATTTCTCTATTGAAAAGCCCTGCTACTCTGCCCATGGAATCTAAAAATATAAGAAGCTGCATTATTCTGCCTGTACCATGTAAAGTAGAGAGTAAGAATCCTGCAGACACAAACCCAGTCATTTTCCAAACAGAGAAGTTACAGGAACCATTTCAGCTGCTCTGTTGTAGCTAAAAAGAATAAAAATGATACTGAGATTTGATTCATCTCATGGAAAGGTAGGGGGAGGGAGTTTTTGTATTGAAAAAAAAAAGCTCAGTAAAGAGACAGAATAGGAGATGTTGGCTGTAACTGCCAGGAAGGTTTTTCATTGCACCATCTCTCACCTTCTGCAGTGCATGGACACCTGGAATGAGAGGCTGGGGCTGAGCCTGTGATTAGGGACATGGGATTAACTCAGCTCAGCAGCTGCTTTCCCCCAGCAAACCAGACTCACTGATGAGGAGCCTCTTTTATCCCCATTTTCCCCTGTAAATCATCCCAGGTGCCTTGTCCTGTGTCACTGCTGGCCCCAAGTACAGCAGTGGGGATTTCCCACTTTCCCAGTGCCTGGTTTGTTCTTGGAGCAAAGGAGCCCAGCCAGGCTCAGGTCACTGACAGGGGCTGGAGCTCTGCCACCTCCAGGGACTGACAGTTTAGGGTGACTCTTCATCCAAACAGGGACTAAATTATGACTGCTAATAAAACCACAAAGGGAACATCTCTTCTAACACAGATGTATCTCTTTAATGAGGAGAAATTTTATACTAAATAAGAACACTTCTTTTGTCCTTGCAGTTGGAACAAAAAGTAATTGCCAGTGAGATTTTCAAGGGTAAAAAAGACAATTATCCTCAGAGTGTTCCCAGGCTCTTCATCAACACTCGACTGGGTGAGTGGGGGTTGCCAAGTTTAACAGAAGGAAGGAAGGGGGGGATTAATGAACTCTTTTCTTGCTGGAAATTCCTTTCTGACCACCTAAATTTTTGGTTTTAATACAGGTAGAGAAGAAATAAATACTAAAGTCCTTCAGGCATTAGAAAATGAAGCACTTAAGGTGAGAGATGTCAAGCTTTTGTCAAGCTCCCAGTTATTCAGCAGAAGGGTAAATTAGATATCTGGAGAAAGTGCAGCAAGAATTTTACATTGTATTACATTCTAATACTTTTGAGGACAATCTGGGAAGAGTTGATGGATTAGAAAGTGGAGATTTGGGCAGTTTAATGATGGCAGTTAAGAATTGAATGGGTTACAGCTGGAGGGGAAGAGGGAAACCCCCAGAGTGACACCAAACCTGGGTTTGCCAGTCCCCAGGCAGTGCAGCCACCAGTGTGTGTCCAGAGCTGCTCTGGGGCAGCAAGGAAGTTCTGGCACAGAGAATTTTTTTGCATTCCTGGTTTCCCAAGCCCTGGTTTGTGCCTGCTGGGGGCTGGCAGTGCCCCAGGTGGGATCTGGCCCTGCTCACTCGTGTTTCAGTATGCAGTGCCCGTGGTCAAGTACGACAGGAGGGGCTACAAGGCGAGGGCACGGCAGCTGCTGCTCACCCAGAGCTCGGCCATCGTGGTGGAGGAGTCCAAGATCAAGCAGCGCATCGACTACTCCAACCTGACAGGTGGGAATGGCACAGGGATGGGGCTGGGCACGCCCCTGACCCTGCTCCTCAGCTGCACTTTAACATGTACCACTACAAACTCCAATTTGTCTTTGTCCTGGACAAGAACGGGATGAGCTGATCCTGGCAAGCATTTTAGTATCTTGAAATTGCTTTTTTCTAAAATGAAGCTTCCTAAAATGTCACCAAAATGACTCAATTCATCTCCCTCAACCCTCCCCGAGTGATTTCCCAGTTGCAGGGTCTGGCCATGGGGGAGTTGCACCATTCCTGCACAGCCACTGCTGCAGCTTTTGGCCCTCGGAATATCCGACAGGGGCCAGATTCTTAGGAAGGGGGAAATTGCTGAGCCTGCTGCAGTGTGGGCCCTGCAGCCTTGGGCTGAAGCCTCTCCCCTCAGCCCCCTGCAGCCTCTCAGCTGTGCTGGGTGGGAACAGTTGCTGCATTCCTGGAGAGGCTGTGAGCCCTCCCAGTGCGGGCAGTGCCAGTGACACTCCGGTCTCTCCCCAGGCATCTCCGTCAGCAGCCTGAGCGACAACTTGTTTGTGCTGCACGTGCACTGCGAGGACAACAAGCAGAAGGTACTGGGGGCTCATCCCTCCCTCCTCCGGGGAGCACATCCACCTGGGAGGAGGGGTGACAAGGTGACAGGAGTGTGACTTTGTGCCAGCTCTTTCACTGGTATTTCCCTGTGTTCTCAGCTGGGGCTCAGCAGTGCTTGTTCGCCCCCTCTGGTGCTGGCCCTGTCCCTTACAGCAGGGTTAGTTTTGGTGCAGTGACACCAAAGCCATGATCCTAAAGCATGGACTCTCCTCCCAGGGTGATGTTGTCCTGCAGAGTGACCACGTGATTGAGACACTGACAAAAGCAGCCATTCTGGCCAACAAAATCAACAACATCAACATCAATCAGGGCAGGTGAGTGATATCAGGGCCCTGCTTCTTCCTGTACCCCATCCAAATGTACCCAATCCACCTCAGCCAAGAGCACATCTGTTGCAGCTCTGTTAGCACCCAGCTCCTGGAGAGTCCCACACTCACCAGGGCTTTCTCACCCTTTGCTCTTCACAGCATAAAGTTCACAGTGGGACAAGGCAAAGAAGGGATCATCGACTTCATCTCGGGATCAGAACTGCTCATAGCCAAAGCCAAGAACGGGCATCTAACAGTGGTGAGTGTGGGCTGGGGATCACTTACCCTGGATCCAAACCAGCATTCTGGCATGGGACACATGCCGTGGGATGTTCCTGCCAATGGCAGTGCCCTGCTATCCCAGCCTTTCCCCTAGTTGGAGCTGGGCACAGGGCTCCTCATACTCAGCAAGGACTGTCCTCACTTTTTATTTCCACCCCCAAGATTCATTTACTCTATAGCGAAGAAAAACTTTAAATACATTAAAAAACTCAAATAAAATCCTCTCCCCTTCTCAGCTTGTTTGTGGTGATCCTGGCAGTCAGATCAGCCCCACAGCTGATTTATGCACTGTCAGACCCCAGCTTATTCAGAAATAAATCCAGAACAAATCCAGACTGCACTGACACGCCTTCCAGCAGAGCTGAGAGCTCCCAGCAGGACCAGAGGGCTGCCCATCCTCAGAACAGCCTCAGCATGTTCAGGAATTAAAAGTTTTGCAGAATTTTGAACACACTTTCAAACCTGTCCTTCTCCTGCAGGTCGCTCCTCGGTTGAATTCCCGATGATGAAAAATTCTCTGCTCCAGGACCTTTCCCTCCACAGAATTGGCTGAACATTGCTCCAAGCAAACCCCCCCTTCCTTGCTTTGCTCTTTCTGTTACTACCAAAGACCTGCACTTTCAGAACAACCACAAAATACATCCTTGCTCTGTCTTACTCTCAAAGTCCCAAACAAAGGCCTTCTCCTCTCCTCCTTACCCGACTGAGTGTGGGGTCCAGCACAGCATCCCTGCAACCACAGCTCGGGACCTTCAGCTGGGCTTTGAGGGAGAGTTAAGCCCTGATGGAAGTGACCAAAATTTGTGCTTGTCATCACCAAAAAAAAAAGCACAATCAAAAAAACAAGTAACTCTGCTGTTTTCTCAGCCAAATCACTGAAATGCCAAACTTTGTATTCAGAATGTTTTATGAAGAATTTTGCTCGGAGGTGTTTTAATGCTTTGTGCTACAAATATAGTGAAGCCATATTGTGTAAATGAATAAAACCTGTAAATACTTTATAGCCAAGGATGAGATGCACTACGAGAGATGGAGTTGATGTGGAAACTTCTATGTTATAGATTTGAAATTTTTGTTGGTTTTAGTTTATGGTTACAAGGTATAACCTGAAAAACCCATAATGTAACTTCACTGATCAGGAGCCAGAGACTTACCTTTTTTTGAAGTCAGCTGTCCCATTTCTTGCTCTCTATTTTTATACCATAGGAACTTTTCATATCCACACAATGTAATACAAACTGCAGAGGTTACCACTGCTCTGGGCTGGCCATGGGATGAACATGAGCTTCCCCCCACCTTTCTTTCCCTGTCTGGGAGTCCCCACTGCCCCTTCCCCACACAGCTCCGCAGGCTCAGAGCAGCACCTTCAGGAAAAATGGCTTTTCCTCTTCTTCCTAGCCATAACTGGAAGTCTGATTCCCACAGTATTTATACCAGTGCCCCAGTGCTGCCTGACCAGGGAGGGCTGGGCACTGCTGCTGCCCCACAGCTCCATGGGGAATTCCTGCTGCATCCATGGCACAGCTCCACGGCCCAGCCTGTGCATCCTGCTCTACCTGCCTTAGGCACCCTTCCCCTTCTCCTCCATCCTGCTGCAGCCACAGCCAGCCCTGAATGCCTCTCGCCCACTGCTGCCTCTCTCACAGCCTCAGCTCTGTCTCCTGCTCTGGCTCCTGACACAATGCCATTAGCCAGCCCTGCTCCTGGCTGGAATGTGGGATACACTGCAGGCCATCCCCAGATGTGCTCAGTGTGTGCAGAGCACGCTGCAGATGTTTGTGTATAACCTCTGCCAGATTATGCTGAATAAATTTTTACAAAAAAACCAACCCCCCTTGTCTTTGGTGCAGCTTCCTTACGTGGTTTAGGGGGAGGCTGAGCCCAGCCCCAGCTCTGTGTCCAGTCCAAGAAACAGGTTATTCCCAGCAGAGCAGATAACCTGTGTCCCTCCTCTCCATCTATGGCACTGCACTGGATGAAAAGTGCTGAACAGCAGGTGAGAGGAATTCACCAACCATTTCCCAGGGATTTATATAGGGAAAGACTGGATAAAAGGGCTGCTCCCAGCAGCACAACTCACGCTCAGACCAAATCTTCCTTAGCTCCTGTCTGAAGAACAAGGCTGTTCCTGCTGCTCTCTCCCTCTCCAACTGTTCCTAGTACAAGCAACAAAGGAAAGTTACTCTTCGAAAAAAAATCATAGTGATGATTGGCATTTTTAATTTAGGTTTGTTTTATTTAAGTTTAATGTTAATTCCATGCTGTGTTTCAGTAAGAACAATACAGATTCTGTATCTGTGGCTCCAGTCAGATATCCAGTAGTACAAATTAGCTTCAAGTTACACATACTGAACAAAAGAGGTTGAGCGAGCGAAGGGAGATGGGGAGAGGGGAGGGAGAAAAGAAAAAAATATTGAACACGCATGCAGGCTTATCAATGCCACCTTCAATGCTAACCTGCTTGGAGGGAAAGTAAAGAACAGGCAAGAATGAGCAGCCACGGATTGTTGAACTGTTACCAGCACCATGATTTTCAGCAACATTTCAGCAGTTTGGAAACTTCTTGTTTTTATACAGTAAAACCACTACAATAAATGTCCCAAATGCAACCTCGCAACTTCAATCTAAACACCCAATTAAGTTGAAACATTGGTATAAAATTCAGTTTAAACAGTTATAAAAAAAAGAAAGATGCCACCACATGAGCACTACCTGGCCAGGACCAATCTCTCCCTACACGGCCTTCAGGTGTCACATCCAGGTCTGATGGCAATGTCACCACAGCTGGCAGAGACAATACAGTAATGCTGAAAGAGCCTTTACGCAGTCCTGTTAGTGTCTTAAAGAACCTAAAAGCTGGCACCAGTAAAATCCACAGAAATTCACTCTTGCCTTTAAGAACTTTTAAACTGTGTAAAAAAAATAAAAATAAAGAAACCCAACAGGGCAGGAACCTAAATTCTGAGACCCAATGTAAAAGTCAGATTTGGTGGTTCTCAGAGTGACACTGAGGGTTTTTGTGGGGAAGGGGGAGGGTGGTCAGAGATGGGTTCTCTTGTTGGCCTTTGTGTCTCACTGGTTTTCATCTTCCACATCCTGCAACGCTTCTTTATTCTGTTCTTCACCTGTGGAAGTGGGAAGAAGGAAGGAAAATGTTACCATTTAAAACTGAGAGCTGCAGAACAGCTTTACAAGCACCTAGAGATTAATATTTTCATGCAATACACGCTCACTCTCCCACTCCACACTGCCAGCTCCAGAGTGAAGCGTTCCCATGGAAATGAAGGCTTGGAATCACCTGCACCCTCACACACAACTGCAGCCAGGCCATTAGAACATGTGAGGACAAACAAACTCAGCCCTCAAGACTCACACCACGCAGGTGAGCAGTCCTGCTGAGCCCAGGCAGAAACCATGGCAACAGCTGTGGATCAACATCCTTGGATCTGGAAATCCCTTCCCCAAACTCTCATCTCTTTTTCTGACCAAGCCCACTCAAGTCTCAACAGCAAAGTACTTCAGGCAATTTTATACAGTTACACTGACGGCAGGAATTCCCAAAGGTATGAAAAACACCCTACTGTGAGTCCAACCTGACAAGAAACCCTGGGTTTAAGGTTATTAAAGAAAAACATCTTGTGGAAATGAATGTCTCTGTTCAACCAGGCTGTGCCATGCAGTGGAATGGGGCTGTCCTGCAGTTTGGTTACACTCCAGCTGCCCCGGGGAGCTCCATGCAACCAACACCTTCTGCAGGGCTTTACCAAAATTCTGCTGCAACTGGGCAAGTTCCAGGTACCTCAGCTGGTGCCATCACACATGCACAAGTCACTTAATTGGTAAGGGAGGCTGAAAAAATGCTTACAATTATCTGTAACCACGTAATATGGGACTTTCTTAGGGGCAATAAACAGACACTAGTAATTAAAAACTTAATTTGCAATAAAACCCAATCAAATGAGACTGGTAACTTCCAGCAGATAACCAGAACGTTTGCTCAGAGCATGTCCAGATTCAGGATTACCACCAGTACAACAGGAAGTAGATTTTGGAAGAGGGGCCTAGGAACACGGGACATTCAGCAACAATAAAGTTTATAGATACAAGTTGGTATCAGCTCATGTAAGAGAGGAAAGCAGAGGCTTTAACCCAGATTAGAAGATCTGAGCATGCTCTAACCAACACACTTGAGCAAATACTCCTCTACCAGGCCACTGTGAAGTACTTCCCATGCCCAAATATTCTTCTATCCATCAAGGTTTGCAGCTCATTTCCCAAACATGTGAGTTACTCTGGATCCTAGTCAAGCACATCACCCCTGGGCAGGGGACAGGTGCCACAGGAGTGGCAGCAGAGACACAAGCGTTTGTCAGCAGCAGGTGACAGAGGCAGGCACTGTTAGTGACAGGAAAACTGACACTGAAAACTCCAGTGAGCCATGACAAGAGACTTACAAAGTAGAGTTTTTAGGAAATGAACAGTTGGACTTTCCTTTAGGAATCTATACAGCAGGAAAGAATGGGAGAACAGGAATCATATGGAGATGACATTACAAGTGTGGAAATAAACTCAACACTCATCTGGGCCATGGGAAAGCTACAAGGGATTGGGATGGGAGTGCAGCAGCTGGGTCATGCCTGGCTTTACATCCCTACATGGCTGAAATGGAAACAGGGAAAAGTCTAATGCCAAAGAACAAGCCCTTTCCAAGCCTCTCCCACCCCTGGAAACTGCTAATTGTGCCACTGCTGATTTATTGTTCAAAGGCTCTGCTCATTTGGGAATGTTGGACTCTGGAAGCATCAGTTGGAAATGCACTCAGAGTATTAGCGAAGTATGAGGAAACTTAACTTTGCATCTGTGTCTAAACATAATTGCTTTTCTGGATCTGAAGAATTCCACCATGATTTTAAGCAGTCCTACAGTATTTTCAATTCTGTCGTCATTATCCTTTCTGGTACCAGTAACCAGGACAACCTGAGCTACTTCAGGAAGAACAAAAACGTCTATTTTCCATGTTGTGGAGCAAGGAATTTAGATCTCTTTCTTTTTTCAAAATCTAAAGAGCCTGTAAATAATCCTGTGGAACTTCTACAGTATCCAAGATCCACGAGAGACATCTGCTATGGGCAAATCAGGAACTTTTGGAAGACACTGTTTGGAAGATACTGTACTATCCCACACTGATCCAACCTTGTTACTCCACTAAAATGGCTTCCAGACTACCAGGGTATTTGGCCCCAATAAAAAAAGTAAAGGTTGGATCTAAACTGAGGGAATTTGAAATACATTTCTCTTCTCCAATGCCTACCCCTTGGCAAGGAAGGAATTCAACAGCTGCAGTGTTTAGAGAAAAACCTACTGATCCATCCAGGGTCCATCCTGAACCAGGACACAATCCCTGAAAAGGGAGGTTCACGAGCCTTAAACACTGGGATGTGGAGTAAACCAGGAGCCAAAACCCCACACATTTACAGCATTCCCAGTCTCAGCAGCCCAAAGAGCAGAGTGAGAAGCTATGGAGTAACAACACTCCAAAACAAACCCATCACCCTACATAAAAACAGGAAATTGGGAAAAAGTTAAAAGATTCTGCATTTGCTTTCAAATGGACACACCACCAGTGAAGTAACCCCAGGAATGCCATGTGGCTAAAAGAAAAGCTTACCAAAAATATGGGACACTCATATATTTATGTGAAGTTTGGTAGTGTGGTTTCTAAGCTCTGGGCATTTGTAGGTACCCAAAATAATCTTAACAGGACTTATTTCTTCCCCTCCAAGTTAAAAGTAAAGAAGTTAGCTCTTTTCACTTGTCTTTCCAAGAGAGAAACCCTAAAATGAGTAGATTTATACTAAGCATTGAATGTGAAAGTTTAAATGTTGGGAAAGTCCGTTCAGTGTGCCAAAACCACTTCAAAAATTTGTGCTATCCTTTGCTAGTGAACAGAAGCAATCCATGTCCCACCCTCTGGTACTGCCAGGGGACATATTTGGCATTTGCTCTGGCAATAAGAATATGGAGTGACCTGGAATGAAGGGGAACTAAAGCATCTGCAGTGTTTCCTCCTGCACTGGAGGTCCACATCTGCTTGGAAAGACAGCCAGAGATGAGCATGACAAGGAGAAAGAAAGAAAAGATTAAATAAATGAAGTCACTGCTTTTACAGTCATCACAGCTGCCTCGTGGGGAAGCAGAAACAACCAAGTGTTGCTGAGTCCACACCTCTTCCTTCAAGTGAGAGCTCAAAAGACTCCAGTGTCACCCCTATCACCTGATCCAGTGTTAAGGTAGCACAGGAGGGTCATTATCAGGAGAGACAGAAGTAAACCATCAAAGCCTCTCCACTGCCAGGCTCTGTTCCCTGGGCCAGGATGAGCTTTTCCAGCAGGACTCACTTACCATCACCCTGCATGTCTGAAGTCCATAGTGTCAGGTTATCACGTAACAACTGCATGATAAGTGTAGAGTCCTTATAGCTTTCTTCACTCAGTGTATCCAGTTCTGCAATAGCATCATCGAAAGCTGCTTTTGCCAACCTGCAATGGCACAACAAATATTGCTGAACACAGTGCAGAAGCACAAATTAACACCAGTCACTTTGTGCTCCAAGATTTTTTTAATCAAGAATATTGCTTTCATTAAACATTTCTACATCTTTGATTAAGGGCTGCTAGAAACTTAGTGTAACCTGCAGTGACAGAAGATAAATGGTATTTGCTTCAATCACTGTCACTCTGTACATGCTCACAGGTGACAAAAATCAGTGCCACCACCTCTTCCAGCTTGTGCAAGACTAGTTAAATCACCTCACAGCTTGGGCAGTTTAAGGGTATGCACAGAGTTAACCTGGCAAGTTGCTGAACTGCCATTAGCTGATCAGTTCAAGATTATCACTGTTCTGCCTCCCATACACCATTACTCCCACACAAACACGTGGCTCTGGACTCCAAAGACAATGGTGATGCTGAAAATCTTCCCAGTGAACTGACATCAACCAGAGCAAACATCAGCAGGAAGAAAGCAGGAAAAGCAGTTACCTAAGGAGCAACACTTCTAGCTTGTCTGGTATTCACACAACATTCCCATATTCCCACTCTGCCAGCCTCCACCTACCTGCAGGCACGATCAGGAGAATTAAGAATTTCATAGTAGAATACAGAGAAGTTGAGCGCAAGTCCTAAGCGGATGGGATGTGTTGGTGGGAGTTCTGTCATTGCAATATCACTAGCAGCTTTGTAAGCCACCAAGCTGTTCTCTGCAGCCTCCTTCCTGTCATTTCCTGTGGCAAACTCAGCCAGATACCTATGGTAGTCCCCCTTCCTGAGAACAGAAACAGTAGGAAGTCAGTAATCCCCTTTGCCCACCAGCCATTAAATTAACAGCTGAAATTCAAGCATGTTTAGATATTCACACACCAAGCACTCTGCTGCTCAGCTACTGTCTATACAACACTGCACCAGGAGCTGAGGGAATTTTAAACCATCACTATAGGACACACCTTCTTTTCTTCTCTTTACAAGTGTTCAGCTCATGCAAAATAAAAAACCCAACCAGGGATGTGATTTCTACATCAGCAACTCAATTAGAAGTGTTGTTTCTTACATCTAAGAGCTGCACAACAGTGTATTTTAAGTTCTCGTTACAGCTACTTAACTCCTGTCTCTATTTCAGGCCTTTCCTCTCAGGAAGGTACTTACATTTTGTAATAGAAAACCTTGGACTCGCCAGTGTTAGCTGCTGGAATGAGGTGTTTGTCCAGTACATCCAGAATGTCACAACAGATTAACTTCAGTTCAGTCTCAACCTAGCAGAGAAAAATAAAAATACAACAAAAAATTAGAAGCGGGGGCAGGGTGAGCACTTAAGCCTAAAAGCTTTCAAAAGTACCCAAGTATCAAACAGGTAACATCATGAAATTCCAAAGAGAGTTAAGACAGAAGAAAAATAAATAAAATGCAGCTGCTCCACAGGTGCATTAGCAAAACAGTTCTGCACATTTAGCTGGCACACACATGAGGCAGGGACTGATGGATGAAATGTGGAACTGAACAGTGGAACTGTAAATTCCTTGGAAGACATCTTGCTAGACAGAAGTCTAGCAAGACATTAAGTTTGTCTCAGGATGTAATTCCTTACTGCAAGGCTTGCACAACTCAATTCCTTCCATTTTTGATCCCGGAAGGCTGCCCTAGAAATGGCAACAGCAAAGGGGACAATTTGGAAGTAATTAACACAAATCAGCTCAACTCCATTATAACCCAAAGTTAAATGGCACCTTCACAATAGGTTCTAGTGGGTCCTTGGAGGCAAAGTTCTAAAAATAGAGCCTTAAGACAAAAATCATGGTATCAGAACAGAATCAAGATGTGCCACACAAACAAAGGTCAGGTACAAGATGAAAACAAGCTCCAGAAGCAGGTGAAAAACACAAAGTGCAGTAACTCAGCGAAAAAGCAGAAATCATCAACACTGACAGTGAAATCTGTGGCCAAAAATACAGTATATATAGCCTTATTTAAAAACAGATACTGGATTTGAATAGTCTGAACTGAAAACAGTCACGTGAACCTTCATTTTCTCCAGTTCCAAACATAAAGCAAGGTCTATGAGGTCAGGGTTTACCACAGAGAGTTTCACACCTGCAAGCAAAGACACTGAGCACACCCAGAAAAGCTGAAACTCCTCCTGTGACATCAACATTGCCCAAACCAGACGGGCTCTGAGCCCCCCAGGTCAGTCCAGTAGGAGTGGTTGGTTTAATGCTCACAGTCACCCATCCATTGCTGCTTTTTCATGATTTCACAGGAACTTTCAAAGCTACAGCTGAAGAGAACTCTGGCTCAAGTTAATTTCATATAAAGGAGAGATTTCAAGGCAATGCATTAAAGAAACTACCAGGAACTGCAAGTCTTGGATCCCAGAGGCAGGTCCACTGAGTCCATCATCCCCTCCTATCCTCCCACCCAAGCATTTGCTTTCCTTCTTCCTTTAAGCATTTTCCTTGCCATGTAATCCTTTTATCACAACACAGCTCCCAAACTATCTGCGTTTGTAACCACAGCAGTTATACCCAAAAGGTGTTCAAATTACAGATCTAAAACAAATTATAAACTGGCACATACACACACATATTGACTTGCACAAAGTAACAGATTTGCAAAAGTTCCTTTAGATAAATTAACTGTCAGCAAATTTCATGTACAAATGTCAGAATACCCTGACATTCACAGGAAGAATAAGATGCTGTACTTAATTATGTGACAAATGCTTAAGAAAGGTGCTGAAATATGGTCACTTGAGAAGAATCTACTTCATATATTCTTGGGCTACAAAAGCTATAAAACCTTTGGGCAGCAGTCAGTTCCTGCAAACTTCTTTCCTCTTGATCCTCTTTTTCAATGACTTCTTTTGCAGAGAGATCTTCAGCAAAACTGCAAAGAATTAAATCAGTTTCTAATCCTCTTTAGTTAAATAACCATACATGTACAAACTTCTATTTCATCTCAGACAGACCTTTTCCAGCTTTGCTTAAAGGATCAGTCACAGTTATCAGAGATCAGCTGCTGCCCAGGGCAATGGAAATGTCCTGAGCAAGCTTAGTTTAAAAAGATTTCACATAAATCAAGGTGATTAAGAATAAAACAAATAAACAAAAAACCCCACAACAAAACTAAAAGCTCTTGTACAAAAAGGATCTGTTCCAAACAGTGGCTCAGTGAGCACTCTCTTAGAGGGGGGATGGAGGAGAACCTGGCAGCTGCCCCAAAATACAGCCCAGGTTGGAAGTCAGAGCACTGGAAACACACATTCCATGTGCCACATCTCCAGAGCAGGAAGGGGAAGGTCAATACCTGTGAGGTGGGAATGGAGCTGGTTTAGCTGCAAGGGAGGGAACTGCACTGTGTGCAGCCACGCCCCACTGCAGCCTCTCAAGGATGAGGAGCACAAGCCTCAGTGTGCTCTCATCAGAGATGCAGCCAGATGAGAAATTATGGGCTTTTGTGTATCCAAATGGCCACAAGAGCCAGGAGAGCAGCCTGACTACAAAGGAAGCACCTAAGTGGCATTTTCCCTCATGGCTGTGGATGTGTTTGGCTCCATTCAGCTGAAGTAGCTTGGGAAGAGGCACAGTCTGGTGTCTTTCATCTCTCACTACTGCCCAGCGCACACCTGAGACAAGGCCAGCCCAGCCCTGCCCTCCCAACACCACCATCCCTCGAGTTCTGCCCCAAGTCACGCTGGCCACCAGCTCAAACATCTCCCAACGTGAGCCATGAGCTGAATTACAGTAAATACTGACATACACCAAACCCAACAAAGAATTGCTTTCACAAAAACCACTACAGAAACTTTCAATTCCTACTGGAGCAGTACTCTACAGCTGAGCAATATCACAGCTGCTCCTGGTAGATGAGAGATGTGTCATTTAGAGATGCTGGTTCTCTCCAACTCCCCAGTGCTTTAAACTTGGCCTTGTTGGCTCACAGACATGGTTTTAGGGGTTTGGGGGAAGGTTTGGTTGGTTGGGTTTTTTTCCCCCTTCTTCAGAACCATTCAAGTCTGAAAAAGCTTTTCCCAACAATGACCTTACTCTGGAAAATGCTACAATAGGCAGAATTTGTTGACAAGGGAATCACAGTGAGAATTCTGCTGGAAGCTGTTTCTTCAGGGAAGCACTGAGCACAACAGGGCAGGAGTGCTACTGTTCAGCAGTGACAGTGAGCAGCAGCATCCAAACCTGTGTCATGCTCCTCAGGCCCTTCCTGCTCCCAGGCCATCCTGCCAAACTCATTCACACACTCAGAGCAGATGCCAACCCATATTAAGTCTCCCAGCAGCTACTAACAGGCTTTCAGCTAGAGATGATGCTCAGGAACCTCTTGCAGAACTCCCTGTGGAGCTGTGCAGACACAGCCACCCTTCCTCCAGTGTGGAACCAGTGACAGAGTTCAGTGCACTGCTCCTCCCCGTGAGAGCTGCTCCCTCTGAGGATTTCACAGCTCAATACCCTGCTAGCATGACACTGACTTCCTGTGGCCTCTCCATCTCTTCAGACACCTCAAGTACAACAAGTACTACAAACTTGTACTTCTTGCACCCCAGTCCATCCAGAATGGCACATATCCTTTACAAAAAGAGATGCAGAATAAAGGCTATTTCTAGAGTCCTTTCAAAACCAGGAGAAAAGTCTTTTCATCATTAAAGGATCTTTGGCAGAAGATGATAAACACCCACAAAACCCTGTGCAAAAGAATCTGGAAACACACAATGTAAAACCAATTTAATCACTGGATAGCTGTTGTCTTGTTTTCTATGTTCTTTTAGGAGATTGTAGACACCCATCAAGAAAAGGTTATTTGGGACTGTATGTAACTGGCAGTCTCTCATCCCATCAGCATGCCAGCATAAAATTAGAAACCCACAACTTCAACAATTCCATGGAGCAACAGAAACCCTGTGAGTCAACAGAAAGTAGTCCAGAGCCATTCCTGGGAGAAGATTTCCAAGCCAAGATCATTTCCATTGCTGGTATATGAATCAGTGCCAGGTGATATAACAGACTCCACTGTTTCTCTGGAAGTGAAGATGTGAACCATGTGGAGGCACTTGTCCTCAGATAATGGAGATGAAGTCTCTGCAGAAATGTGTGGGATTTAAATAGTATGGGAGCATGCCCGCTCCATGCTAAACCATCATTTAGGGCAGGGGAAACAACAGCTCACTAAGAGCTGGAGGTTTCATTAGCCCTTACCAATGGAAGTCAGAGCTTGCTGCAAGTTCTCCATTTTAGGTAAAGCTGCACACACTGACTAAGTCAGCATGAAGTTATGTGGATCAATTTTTCCCTCTCTCTCCAGAGAGAAAACAGCAAGGCCCTGGAGGTTGCTACACACAAGTTTCACAGCTGGATGACCAGGACATCCCCAGGAACAGGAGTGACAGAAGACAAGGAGTCAAGAAGAGCACTGAAGAACCTTCCCCATGGACATTTCAAGTGTTAATGTTTTGAATTGTCTAGGACAGAGAACTGGAATCACAGAAAGTGTCACTGTATGATCCAAAGCAACTTTTATAGGAAGTGGAAGTTTAACAGAAAAAACCTCCTCTGACAAGGTTAATTAAAAAAAGAAGTTGATTGGGGTGAGTGAGGTTGAAGGGGAAGGAACGAGGCTTCCTGAGCAGGTGGAGCCTCACACCTGAGTAAGCAGGGAAGTGCCAGTGCAGCTCAAATGCTTGGCACAGCTGCTGATGCACTGAGGGAAAAGCCCTCCCTCTCCTGAGCCTGCTGCCCTTCTGAGTGTTTACACAGCAACACCACAGCTCTCCCCTTCACCAAGAGATTTATTCTCTAGATAAGGAACAAGCTCCAGCCTTCCAAGGCTGCCACCCTATTCCAGGTCAGCACAGTCCAGGCAATCTGGACCAACAGGACAGTTTATGGCAAGGGGACCAGAACTAAGTGACATTTTGCTCTAAGACCAACTCCATCTTACCATTTGCCGATATTCCCGAATCATTTTTAATTTGTCTTCTCCACCTTTGTTTTCTTCTTTCTGTTCAATGCTGCTGATTATTCTCCAGGAAGCTCTCCTGGCTCCAATCACATTTTTATATGCAACAGAAAGCAGGTTTCTTTCTTCCACTGTCAACTCCACGTCCATTCCAGCCACCTTCTTCATTGATTCGACCATTTCTAGGAGGAAAAGGTCAGGCAATTATTCTCACACCTGAAGCATCTTTCAAATCATTCAGTACAAGCTGTACATTAATGAGAACTCAGGAAATTAATTAGACTCCCTCCTTCTTTAATCCAGCTACTCCTCACTTTTACCCTGGAGTGTTCCAAACAAATCAATCAGCACATACACAAAGGAAGTATCTGATATTCATCTGGTATTTTACAAGGGTTCCAAAAATTAATAACAGTTATCAGCGCAATCCTACAGGAGTGTGTGTTCTCCAGAGTGCTTTGGAGAAAGCAGAGAACAGGGAGAAAAGATGAGCAAATGTGATCTGGCTCTTGGCACAATCAGGATAAATCTGAGCAATTACGGGATGCTCCACTGGAATTGTCAACTGGAATACAGTGTAATGTGGTAATTCACAAAAATATAAAATCCAGATTTGAATACATGTAGAGATGTATGAGTACTGTCACTAGGAAAGTGAGTCAAAGCTGCAAGATGAACCTCCAAAAGAAAAATTTGGTGGTTGGAGTGGTAACAAAGAAGTCATCCTGAGTGTACCCACAGCAAGGTATGTACCCATGCCAAGCAGCCATTTACACTGAAAAGTAGCACATAAAATATGAATATATATTTGTATTTAAACCTGTTGAAAAGTATTTCTAAACCTGAGGTTAAAACAATCAATACCAAAACGAAAAACAGCTTTCCTACACTCCAATGGAAGGAAAGACTGCATCACTTAAGGTTATGACCCTTGCATTACCTAACCACACTGGGATTGTTCAAGACACATCAGAAGAACAGTGTTAAATATACAAATGAAGCTTAACTATCATTTTTTGCCCTCAGATGTCAAAATCACAACCTTAACAGGCATAAGCTACTGCAGCAATGGAGACTGTAGGCTCCCTGGCAGGAACAGTGTTATCAGTCTCCAACAGGTCTCCACATGTGGAGGAGAAAATTTTATGGTGGCTCTATTTTTATCAGCAGATTTTGCTTCTCCAAATCACAGAATGTATCAAAAAAATCCACCAAGTATTTGATAAAACTTGTTGAAAACACCACGCTGCAATTACAAAATGGTGAGCTGCTTTTGCTGAAGAATCTGAGAGCTGCCCTAGAACATTCCATGTTCAAACAATTAATATTAACATAAATATGATTAAGTAATTGATGCCAGCTAAATTACAAGCAATATAATATAGCTACAATTTGCTACTTAAATAAAGCAAGTACTGTGATTCATTTCCTGAAGGATGACCCTACCATCCCATTCATACAAAGAATCTACTTAAAAGCTGTGAATTTTTAAAATTATGCAAATTAAGCCATCTCATATTTTGAAGTTTATTGAACAACAGAGCTATGCTCAAGATTAAGATGCCTGACAGTTCTTGTGGACAAAAATGACAATCAGGAATTGAGACTTGCAGTCTCCATGACCTGGTTATCTTTGTCAAGGTCCAGCAAAAAATGCAGGTCTTGTTTTTAAGCCTAATATTTACTGCCTTCAGAGAAGCAACTCACAGGTTACGGAAGATGCTGCCTTTTTTTTTAAAGGGTTTCTATTATTGTGTTTTATCCACTGGGATGAAATACACAGCACTTCAGTCATACTCCTGAGTGTACACAACACTTCTATAAAAAACTTGCCTCTTAATGAAGACAACAGAAATTTATTCACACATAACACATGTGTTATCTCACATAACAATGACATACATGGAATAATTAGCCCAGAAGTGTGGAGGTTGAGGAACATGTACAGCAGCAGCTTCCAAGATCTTCTGCCCTGTATCAGGAAATTGCAACAAGTGGGGCAAAAAGGGCGTGTTTTATCAAGTGTTCTACAGGTTTCCTTTACCACCTCTTCCTTAGCAGCACATTTGCCTAGTGTGAAAATTTAAAATAAAAAACTATACACAAGACTTGCTGTTCCCTGTAAATGAGTAGCTGTTTTCAGTGCACATTCAAACACATCATTACCAGTGTAATCAATTGCTTGGCTTCTGCAGGATATTATCTATTACCAGTCTGAAGATCTACAAGGCCTTGAAACAGAGGTTAAACCCAATTTAGCTGAGCAATAGCTGGTACAAAGCCAAACCCAAAACCCTGCCCTACAAGGAGCTCCTGTGTCAGTGTTTCAGTCCTGTGGCATCTCTTCAGTCTGTTGGCAAAGGAGGTCATTAACCACCCCCCTGCAGAGCCACAACCACGGAAACAAGGGAGCGAAAGGGAAACGGGCACCTGCTCACAACCAGTCCTTATCACTAAACAGCCCTTATCACCCCAACATTTTTATGACTGAGTTGTTAGGAAGTTAAATAGACTCCCTGACAAGTGACAGCCACAGGGAACAGGATGCTGGGGGATGGGGGAGCATCTCAGGTTCCTCCATTTGTTCTCAGCTTTAGCACCCCTCGCTGTACACAACCTCCCAACACTGACAACAGGAACTGAAAGGTCTCCTCTACAAAATCTTCATCCTGTCACTAGGTAACCACACAACCAGAGATTAGAATCCCACCCATAAACAACTGTCCCACCCAAAGAGAAAACATTTATCAGTCTTAATCAATCTACCCACAAAGCTGTGGGATAAAAAGGTTTCTAGTTTAGTAAAGAGCCCAATTTTACTTACAAATACAAAAGCCTGGGCTGATATTTCAACAAGACAAAAATATTATGTACATACCTGCGTCTTCCATGGCAAAGCCATAATCCAGCCCTGAAAATTTAAGCCTGATGAAAAATCTTAAGAACACAGGCAGTACAAAAGCAAGGGGACAACCTATCTGTGTCCCCTCCAGCAGAAAACAAAAATAAAGCCACCTACACCAGCCAAAAGAGCAAATTATTTTTCATTTTAAGAGCAGTTTTATCTATCTGGAAGTTTCCATAAGGAGGTAGAAAGCTCAGTCAGAGACCATTCAAGACAAAATACAAGTCTGAGATTACATTTCATTAAGAAGGATTACTGCAGGAATGACAACTCATTGCATACAAAATCCAGAGATGCTTACACTGCATTATGGAAAAAATAATGTTATGCAAATTCAGCGACAGAGACTGTATTTAAGTGGTTAAGTTCCAGCCTCTCAGGTGATTGTGGTTGTCATTTATTATGCTACTGTCAGATCATGCCACCATCGGAGTAGGAAATCCCAAAAATGTAAATTGTGGAAGGAGAGGGGAATATTCTGGAGAATGACAAGCTCGCCCTAGATTTAGATTCTTCCCCAAGCACCTGCTGTTGGTTAAGAAAACTGTCTGATCAGGTTTATATATTCTTATGGAAAAGCTGAGACTCCAAACAACTGCCTAAGATAGTACAAAACTGTCACGATGGCCAGGCCATTTTTTAGGTTCCTATATTCTACAACTATGATTAAAATATTGGCTCCCCATTGCAAACCCTGCTGAGTCACCTCCAGCCACCAGGAGGGACACACAGGCAAAGCCTGGAAAGCACAAAGGGCTGGGACAGAGGTGGCCACCTACAAAAGGTTTGTGGAACAGCAAGGTGCAAGGCTTGGGATTTAAAGTGAAAGACAAAGAATAAGCCTTACTCTAAGCTAAGAAGTCATGGGGAAGTTTACAAGGGTTGAGAAGCATCCTTAGGGGCCAAGCCACAGAACAAAGGGCACAGCTGACTCCCTCTTGACCAGAGATGAATGCGAATCTGGAGAACTGTTGCTTCTTAAACTCATCAAAAAAAAAAAAAAACAAACCCCAAAAACAAACAAACAAACAAACAAAAAAAAAAACAAACAAACAAAAAAAAAACACCAAAAAAAAAAAAAAAAAAAAAAAAAAAAAAAACCAAAAAAAAAAAACACAGGGGAACTACAATATCCCCAGGTAAGGAAATGGGTGAAGTACAACAAATTTAGTGGGAAGACTAAAAACCTTCCCAATACAGGATACAAAACAACAAACAGCAGACCCTACCAAGAGAATAGCCAGTACCTGGCAGTTCTATCAAAATCTGTGCTTGTAACAGAAACCATCTGGCCTAAGCATAGGCTGATGCACTAAAGAAAACTTGGTAAGGGAAATTTACAGTGTTTGTAACCTCTAGCTCAGTGCTTGAGTCTCACTAACCAGGATGCTACAGGCTCAGTTTTTTTGTTCACAGCCAGGCTTGTGACTTTAAACAATACACAGGATCTACTTCAACCTCACTGCTGGAGTAACTCCCCCTTGCCTCCACACATATCCATAAACTGTAAGAATTTCAGTATTACCACAGGAAAAAAACAAGAGCTAGAAAATCTCTTAGTTGGGGGCCTCCCTTCCAAAAGAGGAACTACTTAAAGACAGAAAGCTTCTTAAAATAAGAACAGAAAATGAACTTGTTGAGCAAAGGTGCAATTGAGATGATGTAATAGTCATCATACTGAAATCAACATGAACCTTAAGAGAACCCAAAAAGTAGAATTCTTATATATTATGTAATGAAGAGCAGCAGAAGCACTATCTTAATTCTTCATTTATTAGCAGCAGAACATCAGCAAACGGAAGTTGTGTTTTAAGATTAATCTTTTCTACTGCCCTTATCTAAGGGCAATAAAGCAAACCAGGATATTCGAGCTTCTAAGCTGTTGCCCAGTACCTACTTCAGCATTTCAGGAGCTAAAAGCTGCAAGTGAGCATCCTGTGAGCTGTGAGAGGTGGAAGACACAGCAGAAAAAAGAAGTCTTCCCTTGTGTCCACCACAGATGATCACACACCACAAACAGTAGACTCAGTACAAGTGTTAGCCTTGTACTTGTTCATTCTTGCAACGAACAAAAGACGACCAGAAACAAGTCACAGGAACTTGAAGTATCTGACCCTAAACCCTCTCAGTCAGGGCTTTAATAGCAGCCAACACAAAGTGGTTTACACTGTTCATTTGAGAAGGGTTCCAGCAGACACTCAAGGGGACCTACAACACCATGAACCTAATACTCACTAGAGGTCAAGTTAATGGGAATTATATTAAAAAAACCCTGAAATAAGCGGGTATATGCATAAACATTATGGCCTTAATGATGTAGAGCATGGCCTTCCATTATGCCTCACAAATCTACTGGAATGCTTTGAACAAGTGAAGCACTTGGACAAGGAAGACATAATTGGAATAGTCTACCTGGATTTCCCAAAGGCATTTGATAAGGTAGGTCCCTCACCCAAGGTTCTTTAAGGAACTCAACTGCCATGGGATAGGAAGGAAAGTCCTCACATGGATAAACACTTGGCTGAAAGACAGGAAATAGGGTATGAATATGAGACTCAAGTGTTGAGAACAGAGAAAGCCCACCAGTGGAATCACAAGGGGTATGTGCTGGGAAGCAAGCTAACATTTCTGAGTGAGCCACAGAAACAGAAGCAATTAAGTACTAACTTAGTAGCAGCAAACTCCTAGGAACAAACATGGGAAGAACTGAAAAAATAGGAGCCAGTGTGTTTTCTTCAGTAAGAGATGAATGTGCAGATTAATGCCACAGACTGCATTTCCTACAGCTACAGACCTCTACCTAGTATCAGTGGGCACCACCCTACTCACTACACTGATGAGCTCCAAATTCAACCAAGTGGAAGTTGAGCTTCTCTTTCCAAACATTAGGAACTCCTCTAAACACACCATCACACTGCCTGCATAAGGTTTTTCTGTTCTCTCAGGGAATCCTGTGTTTGGCATCAGAGATGGCTGAACCCATCCCTATTGATTCCCTCCTGCCAGCTCAACACCCCTCTGACCTCTCAACTGGCTCATTCAGGTCACCAGCTCAGACAACTACTCACAGGGAAAAATAATTAATCCTGCTTCTAATTTAAAGAACTGAACTGGTCAGACCACAATTCAAGCACAAATTAGAAGCATTCCTTATCACAATGTAAGGAATTTTTACACAACTGAGCATAAAAGAACCTAACAGGTGGATTCCCAGTTAAGACAACCAACAGGCAGAGGAGAAAAAAAAAAACTCAAACAATATCCAACATGCACAGTGGCTCGATGATGATTTTGTGGACAAAGCAGAGGGTTATACTGCTACTCCCTGTGTAAGGTTTGTAACAACTGGTGCAGTCAAAACCCTTCCAAACCTGACAGCATGACTCTGCAATAAACAGTCCTGTACCTTTACACACTTGGAGAAACACAGGTTAGGGCCAAGTTATCCTAGCAACAGTGGGATTTTCTGCATGATCAATTGTATGGTCTACCACAAGTCCTTCTTGCAACAAAAATATTTTTAAATCATTCCTCTAATCTCTTCAAGTTGTGGACATTTACATTTCTGAATCAAGAGGATTTCCCCACTATTTCTAACAAACATTTCAGTCTGAAAGCAAATATCTTGAGCCTGGGCCTAATCGTAAATCTCTTCCCTTGACTGAGATCTGCTACTGAGCAATCCTCTAATACTGGAAACCAGTTCAGCTTCTGGGCTCCTTGCAGAGGACCTCACCATCCAATTGCAGAATTCTCTTTCCTTTGTCTGCTCCTGGTACCTCAGGAAATTCAAGAAGGCCATTACAGACAAAGGCTCTCTCTCACACAACTCCTCATAATTACAAGTCAATTTATGTCCCAGTATGTACAACTCCCACTTAAAAAAATGTACAGTCTTACTCCTTTAGCACTGTCTGCCTTTGAGCTCAGTCAGCAGTCACACCCCACATCACCACACCAGTAAGACCTTTAACAGGGTAAGTGGTAACCATTAATAGGGAGAGGAACCCAAAAAACTGAAATGTGCTTGACATCTGCTTAAAAGAGACCAATCCTCTTCAAACCAAAATTAATATGCAACTTGAATTCTAATTCATGACTTATTGATTCCTCATTAGGCTCTAACCTGAAGACCTGTTACTAAGAGACAGATCTTCCTAAAAAGGCTTCAAATCTTGAACTGAACCCACTGCTGTACACGTTCCTACCTTCGTGATAAAGACACACTTCCCTGACAGACAATTTCTAAAGACAAAGGAGGCAGCTGTTAACCTGCTGTGCTGGGAGGCAGGAGACCTGTCCTGGGTGGGCTGGGTGTTTTCCTTACCTGTACCTTGACCTATTCTCTGGTTTTGAGGGGGGGAAACCCCACCTATTTCACCTCACTCAAGTAATGCACTTCAAGACTTGTAGGACAAAGCAGCTGTTGGAAGTATCTGCTCACAGACTGCCTTGAGCCACAGCATGTTTCTCACCTGTAACAAAGATGTTCCCAGCTTCCACAAAGAGGAATTGGTTTCAATATTCAGCAGCAGTCTACAGGAATTCTCTACATCCTCTTGATATAAAGAGTTCCACAATATCACTTACTCCAATTGTTTTCCAAAAAAGGAGTCCATTTAGTTATATATTATTCTACCAATAAGGAATAGCAGTGAGTGAGATTTCTCACCAAGCTTCCTGTACTGCCAGTAAGCTTCCTGGCATTTTGTGATTTGCCATAACATGCCTAAGCAGATCTGTGAACATAGTCAGACACCCAAATCTCTTAATATATCTCTGGAGATCGGGGTTTAAGTGCTACTTACACTGCAAAAGTACCTAGAAAGTTGTCCTTTTAATCTGGGCCACCATCCTGAGGACAGTCCAGCCACAAGACTAGATTCCCAACCGTTCACAAATGCAGCTCCCAAGACTTCAGAAATTCCCTAAGTGGGTCAGGTAAGTAACACCAAAGAAGCCACAGTTGGATGCCCACCATAAGTGCTGCTATAAATGCCATGAGCCATACATAAATAGCAACCCACCACTCTTCCAGTCTCCAGGAGAAAGATGGGACAGAAGTTTACACTTATCCTAATGTTAAACACAAAAAAAATTGTCAAACTCATATTTGAATTACCCAAGGGACTTGTATTCCAATGGATCTGCAGCCAGTACTTACCATCACCCCATTTTATATGTGCCTTTTATATTATATATATGCCTTTTATATATTTATATGTGCCATTTATATGTGGCCTTAATAATAACTGTGTACCTCAAAGATCAAACTGAGGAGCAAAATTAGGATTAGCTTACTCTTTCCTCATATTGCTTCTCAAATCACTTTGTTCACAGAATTATTCAGCAGTCTCAGCTATGATCTTGGCAGAACTGCATTATTTCACATTAACAAGAACAAATTATGCCAATCATTTTTAATTGTTTCAGCTGAACAGGAACAGAGAATTAAATGATAAAACAGTATCTACAGTACATTTTCTTCCAGGCCATGGACACGAGGGAAGTGAAGATGCATTTAGAACAGCTGGCAGAATTAGAGGGTACATCTTAAATTATGTTGACCCAACCTGATTTTTAAAACCTCTGGAAGTCCAAAACCCACAGCATTGATTTAAACAAGACAACTTCAAGTTGTAACAAGTCTCATGCCCATTCAGAAGCAATACAGCACAGCAAGTCTTCTACATTTTGCTCTGGGCAGCTTGTTTAGCAACATTCATGGTACTGGGAGAACCAAAAGTCCACCCAGGGAAATGCTGCACCAAGGTAATAATCCTTCCCAATCAATTTTTATCAGTTGACAGGAAGTTTGCATTGCCTATCTGTGCCATGGGGTAGAGCCCTATTACCTTCTAACAAAATTATTTACTGCTGACTTCAGAAAACCCCAGAGAGACAGTCATGCCTCAAGAGCTCCCAAGGATGATGATTCCTCCAGGATGTTTGGTTTCCACTCAAACCAAAGCCAACACTTTCAGTGGCACTGACTCATCCATACCAGGTGGAGAACCCTTCCCTCCTCAGCAGAAGTTGCACACTTACTGTGGAATATGGATGTGTCCCTCTGCCCAAGGTAATTATGGTACCCCAATACCTGGTTTCTGGGGGGCATTTTCTTTCTCCAAGTCTTTCAGTTATTGCAGAGACTGCCTGACTGCTTTCCTTTAGTGGTACTATGAATTCTAAACTGTTTTCCCATCAGAACTCTAAATGAATGGAATTCTATTTAGGCCTTCTTTTTGTTTTAGTTTCTCTTTTTCCTCTCCAAAACGTGTATTTTTCAGATTTTCTGCAATGGTGCCATCAGATGTTTTTTGCCATCAGATGTTTTTTAAGCACAACTCAGTAAAAATGTGTCATTTGGTGAGAACTTGGTCATGTTATCTATAGAAATTTTTGAACAGAAAACATATTTGGACTGTCTTCTTACCTCTCTAAATGAGGTGTTACTTCATTCACACATTCTACATACATATATTTATTTCACTTCAAATGAGTAATCACAGCTCTCAGGGCAAAGTAACAGTCTCAGAAGAGTCGAGAAAATTAAAGGCCCTTTCTATTATATGCAGGGGAACCATGTTTAAAAGGAGCAGTTGCAAGACAGACATTTTTGGGGCAAGAGACACCACCCAGGGTTGCCAGTTCCTCCCCTCTACCACTTTTCCCCCAGATATTAAATCATCACGGATATTAAACGATCAGGGACAGCACACAAACTTAAACGGGGAAACAGGATGAAAAGAAAACGCTGGGAAAGTAAAACTACCTGTAATAATTTCTACCACATAATGAAAGCATATGCGTTTTCTTTAGGCAGTGAATCATGTACTCGCTCCCTGCAGGGTGAGAACTCGCTCTCTCTGGGTTTGCCAGGGGCAGCAGGATCTCCAGCCGGGGGTAGAGGCAGAGAAAGAAGCGCAGCCCCGTCCCCGGGGACCCCCACGAGCACGGCCGGCGAGGGGCCGAGGGCCGGGCCCCCCCTGCGGAGCGCTCGGCATGGGCGTTGTCTGCGGCGAGCCGCCCTCGCCCCGCACCGCCCGGCCGGGGGAGCGCGGGGCCGGGGCCGGCCGGACCTCGCGGCGCCGTGAGGGGCAGCGGGGTCTCTTTGCGGGGCCCCCCCGAGGCGGGGGCGGCTCCCCTGCCCCCCCCTCCAGGACTCGCCCTTCGCGGCCGCCATTTTATTCCCGGCTCCTGCCGCCACCGCCCCCCGCCCCGGGCCCCGCCCCGGCCCGAGACACCCCCTCGCCCGGGCCCCCCATCCCCGCTTCCAGCGGCCCCTCAGGGCGCTCCCCGTCGCCATTTTGTGTGCGCCCCCTCCTCCGCCCCTGCCCCCCTCCCCCGCCCAGCCGCCATTTTGTGGCCGCTCCCTCCCTCCCTCCCTCTCCCCTCGGCCGTGCACGGCCTCCCGAGCCCGCGCGCTCACCATCGTAGCGCTCAGCCTGCTCAGCCAACTTGGCCTGATAGACGAGGTCCTCCCGATCGTCCATGTCCTACGGGCGGGGCGGCGGCGGGGACTGCGCGGGGCGGATGGCAGCCGATGGGTCCGGGGGGCTCTGCAGCTACCAGCTCGCTGCTCTCCGGGCAAATATGGCGGCAGCGCCTCCTCCCGCTGCATCCGGGCACTCCCGCGGGCGCGCGCATGCGCCCCGCCGCCTCCCATGGCAACGGCGGCTCCCTGGCAACGGGCGGGGGGCGGGGTGAGGCGGCGTGAGGGGTGTGAGGAGGGTGAGGAATAAAGGGGGGTGAGGCGGCGTGAGGAATAAAGGGGGTGAGGCGGTGTGAGGAGGGTGAGGAATAAAGGGAGCGAGGCGGCGTGAGGAATAAAGGGGGTGAGGCGGTGTGAGGGGTGTGAGGAATAAAAGGGGTGAGGCGGTGTGAGGGGTGTGAGGAATAAAAGGGGTGAGGCGGTGTGAAGGATAAAGCGGGATGAGGCGGAATGAGGGGGTGAGGCGGGATGAGGGATAAAGCAGAATGGGGCGGGACGAGGGATGAGGCGGTGTGAGGGGTGAGGCAGGGTGGATGAAGCGGTGTGAGGGATGAGGCGGCCCGGCAATGGCGGGGAAGGATCCGCCGTTCCCCCGCCCGGCTCTGGCGGGGCCGTGACCGGGCCGTGGCTGTGGGCGAGCGGCGGGCAGCGGGCCCGGCCGCCGGTGGCGTTTCCCTCAGTGCGGCTCCATCTCTCCGCGTTTGCGCTGCCCTCAGACGCTGACAGCGCTGTTTGAGTTACCCTCTCTCGGTATTTGGGTACAAATCACCGCGTGTGCCGCACATGGAAGGGTGGATCTGTGACCTAAAGGCAGACGGTCACTACAGGTTTCTGCAGCCTCTCCAGGGTGTTTGCTCTAAGTATCACCTCCAGTGCGTAGCACGTGGTAATTTTACAGTTTCAAGAGAATAGGAAATCTAGAAAGTAAAATGGAATGTTTCACAAGTTCCTCACACAGTACTTCTGAAAAACAAAAGGAGCATTCACTTAAATAACTGAGATAATGCCTCGACTTCTGAAATCAGAATGGTTTTAGAAAAAGAAAAGGGATTATGCATGGCTGGCATGAACTTGATCTTCAAAGATCCCCATCCCTGGAAGCGTTCAAGGCCAGGTTGGACAGGGCTTGAAGCAGCCTGGTCTCGTGGACAGTGTCCCTGCCCACGGCAGAGGAATTGGGATGAGATGAGCTTTAAGGTCCCTTCCAACCCAAACCATTCCACGATTCTGTGATTTGCTCAGGGTAGCTGTGAATGAAGTCTTGTCTCTTTTCCCAGTGTCTCCTTGGAAGTGCAGGCTACGGATGCTCTCCCATCACTTCACTGCTGGGAGAAGTGCACAGAGACCTTTGCAGGTTTTGACAGCAGAGACAGAGCTGGCCCTGGCACCTCCTGGACACAAAGTCAGGTATCCCCATTTCTTGTATTGTGCCCACTGAAATGGGCTCCTGACGGATGACTGAGGGCACACACCTTGAACACCATTCAAAGCACATTTTTTCAGTAGTTTATTGCTGGCCTGACTTATTTTTTTTTCAGTTGATGAACAAGAGTTTTAGGGTCTGCAAGATCAGCATAACCTTATGCTTTTCTTACAAATAAATCTAAAAACTTGACAGAATTATTTTGATATCACTTGCTCAGAAAACCAATACTCTGTTTTCAAGGGATATTTAGGCCCTCTTTTTCACAGATCAGGATCATCTAATCAGGATTTCTTAAAAACAAAGACATCAGTGACTAAGGTGAAAATTAGGTGTCAAGTCCAGAAAAAGATTTGCTTTTTTTGCTTTATTTGAAGTAAGATTAAAAAATGCTGATTTTTCTGAAATTGGGAATCATTGTAAACCTTTACTTCTGAATTGCTGGTAAATACATGATACAAAGTTAGGTACTCAAAAGGTCACAGTACTGCACAGTCACTATCTCTGTGTAAATTTTTAAGACTCACAAATCACTTCTGCACTCTGTTGACCATAAAAGTCTATTTTTCAGCAGAAACTTGGGGAAGCTGTGCACAGTAAATTAGATTTGGATCAATTTAGGAATTTTTCTGTGTTCCTCATGTTCAGCAGGCACTCAGGTTGCAGGGAGTTCAATAATATCAATAAATCAGGACACTTGAAGCAGATTTAATTGCCAGAAGTGAGGTGCATTCTTAGTACCCTTGCTAAATAATAGCATATTGTCTAAATACTTTAAATTCTTTTGAATGCACTCGCTACAGATGGCATTCAGATATTTGGAAATTGGTCAGGGATTTGGCAAAGCATGAGGAATAAACAGCCTAATCCAAGGAAATACTCACAGCACAATTTGCTGATGCAATCCTTGCTTGCCCTTTGCCCCCTGAACTTTCACATTAATTCATTCAACTACTGCTGCAGCCAAACCCTCATTCAAAGGAGAGGGAATGGAAAAGGAAAAGTTTTCTGCATGAGCCCTGTGCTCCATCAGCTCAGGGGAACTCTGCAAACACCAGGGCAAGGTGAGGCAGGAGGGGATGGCTGGCAGGGCCCTGGGGAAGGGCAGGCACAGCCTCTTCCTTTTGGCTGCAATTCTCTCAGCTAATCTCATTAAAACACACCTTTGCATTGCAGCTCTGCAGTGGCTGAGCACTGGAGCAAAGCTGGGGGCTTCTATCTATGAAAAATTAAGGTTTTTTTCCAATCTGGAGCTGACAGAATAATCATTGTGGAGACACATGGAGATTCTTATCCTTGGGGCCTAAGGGCCACTGTCCCCTTGCAGTTTTTAAGGAATAGTGTGGCAAAAGTAGCTTTAATGCAGATTGACGTTACAAACGTGTCCCCCCATGGGATTTTAGTCCTGATTTTCTGTCCTTCAGCCCTCGACAGCACCTGCACACCTTGGCCTTTCACTGAATTAGTGCTCTCACACCACCACACATAAAACCAGCTCTTCTGAACCATTTGTAGACTCCTGCAGGAGATTCTTGCTGGTATTCATTTGTGTAACTTTGTTCTCACTGATATTTCTAAGAATATATAAGCAGCTTTCTATCTTCCCGAACACCCCATCCAAACAATCCCCAGATTATTCCCTGACAAACTTGTGCAGGTAGAATTGAGAGCAAGAGCTACAAAATCTCATCTTAACATTCCTCACAAGTTTTGGTTTTTTTTTTTTTTATGAGAATATGTGTTTCCCCCAACCCCTAGACTCATTTAATTACAGAAAGTCACCTTCTTTCAAAAAAAAGCCATATTTTATTGTTTGATAAGTTAACTTAGTTACCTTGGTTTGTCTTACTTCTGTAGTGCTGTGTTTAATTATTTTCATACTAACATGGCCAATTAAAAATGGCCATACTCCCTCTATTTTTAATTATTAAATGCAAGTACTCCAAAAACTGATTGAGAATGACTGAGTCAAAGTTTTGGCTATACTTTTATTTACTTCACGTACTATGAACATATACATTACATGCTACAAAAAAATAAAAAAGGACTTTAACTGTCAAGAAAGTGGATAGTGTTATAATACAATGGCACATGTTCATATTTTTCTTCAAACAGGTTTGGTTAGAATCCTTCCCCAAAACCATTAACAAAAAGGAAGTGTTTTACTCTTAAAGATGATTAGAAATATTTGCATTATTAACAAATACAATTCAAACAGATTAACAAGATTTAACCAGGTCATATATTAGTAAAAAGGCTGGGGCTTACCAAAATGAAATATATATTAAAAAACCATAGCAGCCAGTTGTACTTTTTAGTGTGATATAACGTGTAAATGCACCAGAAGAACACAGTGTAATTGAGCATTCTGCTTTCATGGTGTATTTCTAGAAATGATTATTCTAGTTCTAACACCTGCCTATGCACAAGAGACCAAAACCACAGCCAAGGAAGAGACAAAAGATTGTGACCAACATTCTGAGCGATGATTTTTTTGCACGCATCGGGGAGAAGGGAGGGAACAAATAGAAGAGGATAAACAAAGGCCACAAAAGGATTTCATCTACATGTTCATGGACATAGGTTCTACCTATTTGCCTTGAAGAGCCTGGCAAGTTGAAATGTCTATTTTGTCCAAATTCATACTCCTTTCTATCACCTATGAAACAAAATCACATTTCAGCTTAGAACTGAAGAGTGGAAAACAGTTGCATTAATGTATCAGTCAGCTAAAAAAAACTGCTTGACAAGAACTTGAGATTCTAGTGTAACAGCAGCTATTAAGACTCCTCTAGTTTCTTTATTTTGCTCTTTCAAAGTGTACAAATATTCACAATTTATACAGTCTTAACAAAACCACATCTACAAAGTTTGCAGGGTACTTGCTAGTTAATTCAATTCATGTCTTTCATATTAAAAAGGCAAGGTTTGCATAATAAAACTTCCAGAAAAATGATCTTTTGGTATATGAATTCCTGATTGGAAAGGTACAAATATATGGGCTTTCATTAACTGCAGTTGGCAAAAATACTTCAGAACAGTGTCACTCTAAGGACACACTGTTTATTATGCTTATATTTTTCTTCAGGTATTGCAAAAGAAACATATATGGGCAACTGAAAAACTCAGTATTAAGTCTGTTATTTAGAGTGCAGCTATTGAAGAAACCCCCCCAAACAGTTACAGTGAATATCAAAATCAGAGGAAAAACACAAATCAGCCTTAAAGAACCTGATGAGTTACAGAACCTAGAGTTAGTTTCGCATTTTTTTCCCCTCGAAGTAAATTTTGTACTAAACTAGAAGAGCTCCCACAATCACTGGCATGTCACCCTAACCAGAATAGCAATCCAAGGTAGAACAGAGCTGCAATTCCTTGTTTCCATTCTTACCCCACTGTCCCTGCTGTCAGTTTTTGATAATAATCCTCAGTAGTGCTCATGAGACTGGTGATGGACAAGTGTGATTAACATTAGTCCACAGAATTAATGAGTGCCCATAACCTGAACATTACTCAGACTTGCTGATGGATTAGTTTTGAAGTAAAACAACTAGTACTTAAATAGAACAGAAATATTATAATTTCCAGCATGTTACAGAGTTCTGAGGTAAAGTGTTACCAGTATTGTTGTACGGTTGGTGCCTTGCAGCAAAGGCCTTTGCAGCACGTGCAACCCATGAGCCATTGGGGTCACACGGGTCTGAAGCAACCAAACCCAACAGTTTCAGTTTGATACTATCTAGAAAAACCCTTCTGCATGGATTATACTGTAGTCAAAGTTACAAAATTTAGTTTGGTCACCAGAGTGCTGTGCTTGGAAAAGAACCCAGGGTACAGGCAAGGGAGAGTTACTTCAGTGTTTAATTTCAGTTTACAAAACTTACTAAATCCATTCTGATTTATATTAGAGAAAACCAGATAATTAGAAGAACAGACTAAAAAACAACCATCAAGCAGTGCATAATACTGCCTACTCAATGCACTGATTTTCATCATGAGCTAGGAAGCCATATTTACTCTATTATGCCTTTTGAGAATCAATCCAGAAGCACACGATTATTTTCCATTAGTTTATTAAAAATAAAATCCTCACGAATTCACTATCAAATATTTTACAGATGGGAATTAAACAAGAAGAGTCCCCAGAGTGTCTTTAAAATAAAACTAATATTTGGTTTGTCAGTTCACTGTGTTTGACACTGATTTGTACTGTAACAGTATTGTACAATATTGAAGAATTCTAGAAAAATTAAACTAGCCCTACACAATTTAATTTTATTGGAAAGCAGTGTCAATATTTTAGTATATTTAGTGAATCAAACACTGCTTTAAAGCTATGTATTAAAGTGCTATGCATGTATTTTTCAGCACTGATATGGAGGTTTACACTTCCATAAGCCTTGTATTTGTGGATAAAAGGAGATACTGTGTGTTAATAAAAATCTTAAATTAAAATCAGCTGCTATGTTTGAAGCATCAACAGTACTGAAGAAATCAATCTAGTGTCCACAAGCTTCTAGAATTCTGAGGTTGATTGGATCTGTCATTTACCATGAAAATGGTAAGGATCTGTAAATCATAAGGCTGTCCCCAACGGGCCCTGCATCAGTCTGTGCTGTGCACAGCTAACTGACCATGCAGGGCACTGCGGAGCCTTTCTAGGACAGAGAACCCAGGATGGCAAAAAACGTGGAGAGAGCTCCAGGATAAATCTGTGAAATTTCTATCAAGGTATTGAATTGTCTACGGTTGATCTTCATTGCCTGAGGAAGAAGCAACATAAGCAATGGGCCCGGAGAGAGCTATAAATGTTCTCTGAACATCTACAGCACTGCCTTCTCCAGCTGCTGCTGCTGGCAAGGTCCAGGCTGCCGTGCACGTGGACATAAGCAGGCATTACAACCTATAATCATAGCCTAGTTCTGCCACTGGACACACGAGTTATCTACTGTCGTACCCTGAATTACATGACCCTTGCTTAAGGAATGGTGGTGTTGAGTCCCAGGGGTTTGCAGGTTATCAGAATGCTTATCCAAGCAATACCGCTTGTAGCGTCGGTCCGAGCTTAGTCTTGATGGCATCTGCAATAAAAACTAGTTGAGACTGTTCCCATCTGTAAGAGCAACTGTTGAGCCACACTCAGCTGAAGTCCTCGTCAGGATTCTGTTGATCCAGCAGACGGACGTGTGTGAATGGAAAGTGACCACGTCTGCCGTTACATTCTCCTTCCCACTGACCACTCATGTTAATCTTTGTGACCTTTACCAGCTCACCGACCTGTGGGGAAAGAAATACACACATTACAAACCAGAAATGGGCAGGATGAGCTGCCACCCCTCCCTTGGTGTGCTGTCACCCACGTGCACCAGATACACATCTATAAAAAGCAGCTTTAGTTCTGACAGTGTCTGAGACACCAGCCTGCCCCCAATGCCATTCACTCCAACAAAGTATATAAAGAAATGTATCTAGATCAGGTGAGAACTACCTGAACTGAAGAGCCAGCAATCCAAAACCAATCTTTCCAAGTGCTCTTGGGACCTACCATCAGGTGCTATCCTGATAAATGTGCCTTGCTGGGCTGACAGAAGCCTGCACGCCGCTGGGACTCCATCCAGAGCCTCATGAAGCAAGGAAGGCTTGCACCTGGACCAAGTGGACACTAATCTGCAAGCTCAACTGCTCCTTAGTTTTGAAATTCCACTTTTCAATTTGTGGAAAGTGAAGGATCTCTCTCTCTCTCTCTTCACAGATTATAAGAAGTGTATAAGAACTGTTGTAAAGCTGCTCTGTTCTTGCTCTGGGCATCCACACTCAGCCACTACCAAAGGCAAAGCCAGATGGCATTGCAGTCTTTCCCAGCATGGATTTCTCAGAGAAATAAATCCCACTGAATCACGGAATTGTTTAGGTTGGAAAAGATCTTCAGGGTCACCGAGTCCAACCATTAACTCAGCACTGCCAAGTCCAGCACTCATGGGAACAGTAAAGACAACTGATGCCTTCTCCTGCTTGCCCAGGAATACATCTCCTATTCTAATCTCCACCCTAACACTGCCAGCACCAAATCCAAAGGCATCATCTGTCATCCCCCTGTGACACGGGGACAAACTGCACAGCAGGCACTTCTCAGGGCTGTGCAGGTAGTTCAAATCAGGACACAAGTCTAGGTCTGATCAGTCCCCAACTCTGTTTCATATTTAAGGGTACTTTAATTAAGTGGCACTTACACAACCTGAGGAAACACAATTTATATTGTAAAGACACTCAGTGGAGAGTTAATGAATGACCACTGAAAAGCTGTCTACCCATTTCTACCCCTCTGCAGAATTTTATCAATAATCTGATTTATGAGTAACGTACAACGGTTTTTAGAGTTCTTCCCACATCACAGATGGAGGATGCTTTTGGGATAGATAGACTCTATTTTCTTTCACTAATACTGTAAATAAACTCTGAAGGTGTGGCGAAAGGACTCGCTGCATTTCATCCAGAAATTCAGTGAATATAGTTATAGTTTACACAGATGCTCATCACTGTGTTCCAAATCCATCCAAAACACAACCTCATTATTTGCACTTTCTAGGCAGCCAACAAAGAACAAGGAAAACAATTTCAGATGTTACCAATCTCCATTAACTTTACAGGTTTTAATCACTTGAAATCTTTTGCCAGAACAGCTTTTAACAGTTCATAAATTCAATCCCTTTCATGGACATTTAATTAAGCTTCCCATACCTCTCATGATTACTTATCTGGTAATGAGAGGCCCATTGGGATTCTTGCTGTAGCTTTATTTTTGCCTTTTGTAGTCATTAGTATAGACATTTTAATGAATCATATTTTGAAGAAAATCCTCTTATGTATTAGCTACAGGCAAAAAGGAAGCCTTCTTCCAGTTCTGAATGCAAGCTTCAGCTCTTTAGGAATTTAATCATGCAGTTTGTATAATTTTGCTACTGCTAATAACCACTGGGGGGTTGTACCAACAAAAATACTCCGCTGACCGAAACAATACATCAGCTATAATTTAACAAGGATAAATTCAATGTGACAATACTAGAAGTGGAAAATCTGATTTCCTAATCACAGCCATGACCAGAACAATGTCCCAGATAACTTCAGACTGCTTCAGACCTGGGTATAATCTACAGACCAGCCTTCACCAGAACAGTGTTTAACCTCCAACCCACTGGGAAGGGAAAAACACGACTTACACTTAACTTTGCTGTCTTAAGACTGTTGGCCTCTGTTCTGCTATCACACCCTAATTAGTGTTCATTAGGGTTTATCTTGGATGCCTTAAAATAAACTCACCTGCAAAAGGTGGGTTCAACAGAGCAATGACACTGAGGTACACTATGGGATGCTTGTGAAACTCCTTGCTCCCTGAGCATCCTGTAGCTGGTTTTTGGTTTCCAGGGCTGTTTCAGGGTCACTGCAGCCAAGGGACACTCAATTATGAATTCCCCTTACTATACAGAGCTACACTTGAAAGCTGCTTTTCAGTAATTGTTAACTGAGGACAGACTTCTGAGATCAAATATTCCTCTTTTTTTGCCAGTAATTTCATTTAGCAGACACACTGTTTTTATTCCCATTTCGTTTCTATATATAAACCTTCTAATTCGTTCTTACATATCTATCTGTATATATTTACATCTGTCAAAGCAGGACTAACTTTAAGCAAGCATGGACAATTTCACAAATGCTACCTAAATAAAATGGTACCATTAGACCCTGAGTAACTGAAAGATCTTTCTAGATCTGCTTCAAACTTCTGCCTAGCAAGCTATAGTTCAACCACTCTCCTGAAGACAATATAGAGAACCTTTCCAAAAATTGGTTATTATTACAAGTGCTGAAGTGTTAAAAGCTTTAGGCTAGGAGTGGATGTTGTCTCTGAATTCTCCTCGCTTTCAGCATTGATTTAGGGCAACGTTAGTCCATAGTGCATCATCCCACCAAGCACAGCACCTCAGGAACAACACTGTACCCTGCTAGAAAGCCAGGTTTGTCTCAGTCTTCATCAGAAGTTTTAAAACTAAATATACCCCATATGCTTCAAAGCAAAACTGAAGGTTCAAGTGAAGACTTCTGTATGCTGTGGTTTTATTCCAAGTACTCCTCTTTGGTGAGGTCAAGGTGGCAGAGTTCTGCTACTGTTACAAAGAAAAAAAATAAATCCATCGATCTCAGAGTCATTCACCAGATAGATCTTCCCTTTTCCTCATCTAGTTTATCTTAAAATAGACTGAATACTCCTTGCATAGGTCCAGTTACATGCAAAATAAATGTTAACTTCTCCTGCTGAATCTTTTTTCCATAATAGAGCACAGACTTTATTAGAACATCACCTGTTCTGATCGTCCTTTCCTGAACTCTTCAAAAGCATGTCAGGCTTAAAATAACAGAACAGCACAGATATTCTGTTTGCAGTTTGGGCAAAGACTGTTTGATGTTAAGAATCTATTTTTCTAAGAGAAACAGTGGGATCCACCCCCTCCCATGAATATTGCCAGATTTAAGGATAAGATTTTTCATTTGGAAAGAATCCCACTTGCTTATTTATAAAGAGGTCTGGGCAAAAATGGTCTGCTAAGATTTACATAATGCTCTCTACTAAGTTATCTAAGAAAGAGATCTCTAAATAAACAGAGAAGGAACACCATGAAGTGAAAGGGAACGTGGAGAAAGGAGACAACAAGAAACAGCACTTTGATAGACAGGATGAAGAAAAACTTGGGAGAAAATGAAGCGCATATTGCTTTTTTTCCTGTACAGACATTGAAAGCAACTCAGTAACATTGTGATTGGAAGTGATAAAAGCTGCAAAGCTTTGAAGGCCACTAGAAGCAGTGATAAATGGCTACTTTTTAAAACAAAATGTTTGTAATATTACATAGAGAATGAAGAACCACCACTGCTATTGCATTTCTTAAATGGAGAGCAAGACAAGGATCTAACACCCTAACCAAGAAGGCCAGGGTGTCAAATGATAAATAGAAGTTGTTTTATGAGGCCCACAAAGGCCATTTCTGGAGACCAGAAATCTCCTGTGGTCACACAGCCAAGCTGAGCTGACACTTCTCAGCTGTTCCTCCCAAACACTTCAGCTCCTCAGCCTTTCCCATCAGTTTGTAAAAGACTCTAGAGGTGTAAGGTAGATCAGAAAAGAGAGGTGTTACCCACAAAACTGCTCTTCCTACAGCACAGCCCTCTTGCCAGATCATGTGAGTTGTGGTGAAGAGGATTGAACTAACCTCAGATCAGCCCTGGCACCCACAAGCTGTTCTCCAGCGTGGACAGTGTTTCCTTTCACTCTAAGTTGCTTATGGCCTGGATTAGCAGCATTTCCTCACTCTCCCTATTTCACTCCATGCTCCCAAATCCTGCACTGGGCAGCAGTGTGGGGTTCTTTAGTGGAATAAAGTGTGAAGTTAAAGCTTAAGAGAATGCAAAATTTAGAAAGAAAACCAAAAGGTTTTGCTAAATATGCCACAACAGTATCCAGAGGCTGAAAACCAATCTAACATCTGGTAATTACAACAGCCTGCATTCAGGAATATTCCCAAGCTCCAGGAGATAACTGGGTGGAAAGGGTGAGAAAAAGAGGGAAAGAGACAGCATTTTAACCTTTATGAGAGTTTGAAGGGTAAAAATCCTCACATTTCCTCAAAATCTGGTGAGTTTACATAAATTTCTCTACCTGCTTCTCATCCCAAAGACATTCAGACCTATAACAGAATGTGTTGCAACTCAGAGTATATTTACTGCCTATAACTCTCAGAGTATATTTACTACCTACATGGGAAAGATTTCACATCTGCCTGGCTGTACATCAGTTATCAATCTGCAGCATGTGCTGCATCTCCCAGCTCTGCACCAGACACACACCTACACTGAATCAGATCACTGCCAGATCACTGAAGTCCTGGAGTGCCTTTTGTGCTATGCACAATTACACAAAGTATTTGAGAGTGGAGAGGAGATGCTCTGACTCAGCACAGAAACTGTTTTTTTCCCAAGTACTTAAAATGTTATATAAACAGGAAGTCAATTAGGTATCAGGAAATTCCAGAGCCTCTAGCTCAAAGAAAGCCTAGATTAAAGGATACAATTTACATATCCTAAGGCAAAGGTCTGCCACAGGGAATACCTTAGTCTCAATTTCCTCAAATGTAACTTGGGGGAGAACTATCTGATGTGGAAAGATAGAGCACTCCAGCCACCTTTTTAAGAGGAAAAACGACAAATCAAAAAGGGCCTGTGCAATTGCTTGATCCTGTCAGGAAGTGAATCAACCTGGGGAAAACTCAGTGCTTTACTACAAACCCTGCTCCATCAATCACTGCTTTATACCAGACCTAAAAAACTGTGGTGTAAATTATAAAATGCTCCTGCCTCAAACCTAAACCCATCTGTGAGGTGATGTTACAATTAAATTCTATGTGTGATCATCATCTCAGTCCAGATACTTTCCAAGTGTACCAATGTTTCCACTGATTGCTTTAAAACTGCTGACACATTGGGGAGAAAAAATACCCAACACAACACAAACCAACAAACAACCCAGCACACCTTGTATAGATTGTGGTGAGGCACACAACAGCAAACACAGGTTCAGACACACAATTTATGAGCTGCTCCCTCTCCCTCCCCCCAAAATAAACATTTCAGAACTGAAAACATGGATGGGGAAACACTTATGTTAGTGATGATTGACAACAGACACAATACTGGTTCAGTAACCTAATAATAATCAACAATAATCTAATTTACAAGTGACTCAAGTCACTCATTTTATCCATAACTTATTAATCATGACATAAAACCAGTATTACAAAGCTTTTCCCTTTCTCATTCCTCCAAAACTACCACATGAGCGAAAGGGAAATCCCTTGAACAGATCTCTTCCTTCTAAGTTTTGCCCATTATGTACCTCCAAAGCCAAGGCTGTCTTGTCGTAGGCATTAGGGACTCGCTTCTGGATAACCCGGGCATAAATAGGGCCATTCTGAAGGTTAGGGAGCGGAGTGTTGATGCTGGGCTGGGCATAGGGCCCTGGCTCCGGCCCACCCAGTGGTTGTGGGTGGGAACTATCCTGGTTACCTCCAATCAGAGTGGGGACTGAAGCAGAGGAAGGTCTATACTTCTCGACGTAAGGAACGGGTATCATTCCCCTCTTCCCTTCGCTGTCTTCTGCGTTCCACCACTGCTCTTCAGGCTTATCCCGGATTCTCAGTATGTCTCCTTTCTTAAAGGGGAGGTCTTCCTCATCATTGCCATTAAAGTCAAAGAGAGCTCGCACATACTCGGCCTCCTCCTGCCTGAGGATAACCCCGCTATTCTGCCTCGAGCGCGAAACGGGTTCTATCAAGGTTGTAGTGTCCAAATAGTGTATTTTGTAGAATTCCAGTAAAGATGGCAAAGAATCAAACTCTTGGTCACCTATTCGAAATCTGGTGGGATTCGACCCTGAAAAGAGAAGGCAACATGTCAAAGAGAGCATTGAAACTATAAATCAAACATTTGTGAAGAAAAATACATTTAAACAGAAGTATTTCAACACTGAATTTGATCACTTTGACATCATATTCAGCTTTTCTGAGCATTTTCAATCAAAGGCAGCACTATCATAATAATGAGTACAGTTTTTTTTAAAAAATATTTTGGCAAGGAAGGAAAAGATAAATTCTTTGGCATCGCCAAACTTCCCGAATCATGATAAAAATATCTTTGTTTCTTTCAGTATTATATGGACCCATCAGATGAAAATGTTCAGTACATCAGGGTTTCTCAGGAGCCTATACAATTTTCCTGTTTTATACTCTAAATATAGGCAGTAAATTTTGGTCCCATTTCAAGGAAATTATTTTTTTAACTCTCTTCTGCTGTTCAGATCTATTTCCAAAGAACAACACTGCAATAATGATTATTTACCTGTTGTAACATCTTGGGTTAAAGGCATGGACACTACAGAAAACTGCTTTGCACATCAGCATACAAGTGATGTCAATGAGCAAATAGTTATTTTTCATTTTGATACAAGGTACCAGTAAAGAGAATTATTCCATTCTATGCAATGCAAAGCAAAACATATATTTTCATAAATCAGGTATGACTCAGCCTTTTAATCTCAAATCTTGCAGCTTCTTTGCCACGTTTGTCAGATGGAGCCTAAGCTATAAATCCAAACCTCAAATACACTGGAATACAGATGATGTTCACATCCAAGCCATTACAAGCATCACTACAAGTGCAGAATATCCATTTCCAATCTGTGTGCTGTGCTTTTTTTTTTTTTTTTTTTTTCATTTTATGTACTTCAGGCTCAGCTGGAGAAAAACACACACATGATGTTCTATTTCCACCATGCCCCATGCCATCAGTTATGGGAAGAACTGGGGAAGGCTGGGGGAAGGGAGTGCAGATGAAAAGATTTATATTTTAATGAGTAACTCTTTTAGCAAGAAAGAGATGCTTACTTTGCAAGTCTGTTTTCTCTGCAGGGAATATCTAACAGTCCCAAGCCTTAGCTCTGGAGTACAAAGCTAGCAGAATCTTTCAAGCTGTCAGTGATCCAAAACTCCCTGCAAAGTAGCACTGTCAGCATGGAAAGCTAATGTTACAACAAGTTCTTTCAGGAGAGCAGAAAGGGGTTCTAACAGAGAAAAGGGCAGATTCAATAAGACCAACACCCGAGAAATGAGTTCTGAAGTATCCTGAAGGAACAGGAGCATTAGTGGAGCTGGTTAAAGGAAATTTGAAGGAGCAGAACTAAGTCATTGGCAAATGCACGTTTGCATGCTTTAACAGCCCTGAAAGGCTCTCTAAAGAAATGAATATAAACACAGTGAGCCAAAACCCAAAAGCAATGGCCTTGAAAAACTGAAAAAAAAAAAAAAAAAAAAACCACAAACTGGCATCACCAGAGATAAAGGAAGTTAATGTAATTATCAGTGAGAAAGGCTAACCCAGCATGGGAAGAGAATTAAGAGTCCATCATATTCTCCCAAAGTGTAGTGCTGAGAGGATGCAAAACCCCCTCAACTTTTGTTGCTGAGATGCAACTTACAGCTCTAGACTTGGCCAGAACCCTGGAATTTCATCCCAGTGGCATTGTCAGCTCTGTGGCTCACAGGACATGAATTCTGGCTGGACAGGCAGCATGCCTACACTTCAGAACAGCTCAGTGTAAAACAGGATCTGGGAATGCTGCACTTCCACTAGAGCTACAAGTGGGAAACATATCAGGTCTCAGACCAACCTGGTGACAGAAACACGTGCAAATATCCAGCACTACTTTAGCTGTGAACCTTTAAGGATCAAGGCTTGACATCTGAGTAAAAAGAAAAAGTCATGAGAACTTTAAGAGCAGGGCAGCAAAGCTCTTTGCAACCATGTGGAGACTGAGTCTCAGGGAAGTTCACTGACATGGACCTTATTTCACATGACAGAAACAGAGAGCCTAAAACACCAATTTACCTCAGTGAAACCTGCGACAGGCTGACTCAGCCAGGGGGCTGAGCTCTGTCTCAGCAATGTGGGATTCACAGAAAAATCGTCACAGGTCACAGGGAATGAGCAGTTCATCAGGGCATTCATCAGCCTGGTCAATCTTCAATCTTCACCAGGATGAACAAGGCATTTTGGAGTGTCTTTTTTTTTCCTTTGGAACAAGTTCACCCTCTTGAATTAATGCACAACAGCCTGAGGGACCTGCCAAGTGTACCTGAATACAAGCTGGACTTCAAGAAGAAAAGTCCTCTGGAACATTATGTACAGAGAAGGAGTGACAAATCACTGTACTGTATCCTGGAAAATCAGATCCTAAGAGGTGTTTTGCACAGCTGAACAACAGCCAGAGGACACAGACCCTTCAAATTCTGGGATCAGAAAGATCAATGCACTCCTTGAAAGGGACAGAGAAAAAAGCATCAGAAAGGAGAGATGTCACCCTCCTGAAGACCACACTGCCAGAAAACCACGTGCACTTCTGATGCTTTTCTTTAAAAAAAAAATGCAAGGCAGGTACAGAAGAGCTAGAACAAGAAATCTACAAACTTAATCTAAATTAATCACCAATTAATACAAAGGCAGCAATCTCACAACTGTCTGGAGAACTATGTTTTAAATATTGCCCAGATCCTGGGGAATTAGGGCTATAAACCACCCAATATTCTGCTGATTGGCAGGTGGTAAAACAACAGAGCAACTTCTCACTTTCTCAGACATCTCAGGGGGTTTGCATTTCTCTCTTCAATCCAATTGTTAGTGTTAATAGAGAATTTTCTCTTTATTCCCAAGCTTTGTAAAACCTTTCCTTCACAGAAATACAGGTCTTTATTTTTGCATCCAGTTTTATTCTGTAAGGGTGGCTCCCTTTCCCAATTCAGGATGTGTTTAGGGCCACAAAAGCTGTTCTTATCACACAGGGCACCAGTAGGACACCCCAGTGATGTAAACCACTTCCTCCTGGAGCATATGGGGACTGGGCTCTGGAGGCACCACATTCCAGCCCTTGTGCTTCCCCCACCCCCAAGGGGACACCTTTTTTCCTTGTTCTCAAGTACCTTCCTACTCATGCTGAGCAGAACAAATAAATCCCATGAACACCCTATAAAAACATAAAACTCTATTGAGTGGAAGAGCTCTGAGCACACCAGGAAAACATTCAGTCAGGAGTTAGACTCATTTCTGGCCATTACAGTCATCATTTACAGATCAGAGAATAACAGCAGATGTCCAATACAGGCACTTTCAGAAGTTGCAACTAGTTTGCATTTAAATATATTTTGATTTCAATATAAAAATGAAAATAAAACCAGAACCCAAGCATCAGAGTTAAACCACTCTGCTCACACATGCCTAAAGCCACTTCATCCAGGGCTGAGTGTGGGTATCATTCTGAAAGGATTCTACGATTCCAGGAAGTTCAGTCACAATGGAAGTGATTTAGAAGCATTCCATTCAGAATCATGTTCTTAAAACTCACAAATGCGAAAACATCCATTTCTGCATTTTATCTGCCATATTTGCCTACTTCAGACAGACAAATTTAATGACATTAAGGCTTCTGTGTTTATAATGCTGCACTCTCAACAGAGAGCATTTCTATCTTTAGGTATTTCAGGCATTTTTTAGTGCATATCACACATTTTTACCCAAACCCCCATGTCACATTGCAAACACATGATATATTTAATATTTCCTCTGCTGTCCATCACCATGCTAATGCCTGCATGGAGCACTTTGTCGTGTTTGGGATTTCTTTAACCATAACTCTGATGCTTCATCACAAATGATCCATTTCCATTGAAAACAGAATGTTTTTCTTTCCCATAATTCAGTGATTTATCCTATTTTTTCAACATCCTTAAAAAACATTCCAGGAAGACATTAAAAGTTTTGTTCAACTCTTTTTTTCTTTGTTATGCTAAAAAATCACCTGCAAAAAGTTAGACACTGCAGCATCAGTCAAAAGGTCAATTTAACAAAGAGTTTGCAAGTTTACTTTATACTTCAGAAATCAAAGAAAGTATCATGCTTCTGTGACACTGTGATTTTTAGGGAAGCCAAAGCTCCTCATCTCATTCATTCTATGCTGAGGCTCCCCTATCCCTGAGAGCAGCCAGGAATTTCACAGACACAGAGCCCAACAAAAATCAACCCAAGAACCCAACCTGGAATATTTAAATTTCCCAGAGAGACCTGCACATTTGCCAAACAATAAATTGTTAAAAAAATTGTACCATACTAAAATATAATGGTTTTGTTTTCCCCAATGTTTTAGCTTGGCCACAATAAACAAGCAGGACAATTTGCAAACATTTAACTCTTTTTACTGCATTAGCTTCCCTACCCAAACACAGAATCATCTAATGTTTTCACCTCCCTTCCACTGCAGAACAACCTCCCACTTATTTCCTTCTGAAACAGCACCTTAATTACACTTGAAGTATAATTCAATATATACCTCCCCAGCACCTTCTTTGGTTGGAATGTGAAGACAGCAGTATCAGCGTGGAGGCATAATTTAATTAAAATTACTAAAATCTGCGTGGGAGTGTCTGTAGTGCAGGAGTGATGCATCACCCCTCCCCAGAACATCCAGGGGACAAATAAAAAAGAGACCAACCAAAACATAATTATACTTTTCCAGATATATTAAGCCTACTGTGCCACCAGCTTACACAGCTACTCTTTTAAAACAGAAGAGAATTACAAGGTACTTCATGATTTTAACCAAAGCCAGCCCACAGAATGCCACAAAATGTTACTGAGCTTAGGATGTAACACAAGAAAAAAGTCAGGATGGCTGTACTGAAGTGATGCCACTGTTTTTCCAGAGATGAGTTGCTTCCCAAAAAACAACTGCCCAGAAGTGACAGACACTCATGACCCAGTGTTTTTTACTGTCTTGAAAAATCCCATTAGGTTGGATTCACAACAAAGCATGCTGGTGACTGACTCTGCTCTACACAACCCCAGCCATCCTTGTCAGCAATTACAGCACCAAACCTGTGCACACACATGGAACAACAGGAACCCACCACATTCTGATCCCCCACAGCAGCAATAAATTCCACTTCCAGCTGAATTCAGCCACCTTTAACTTCTGCCTGTGGAGCTCTGTAACCTGAGTGCACTGTGCAGCTCCAGGAGGTTCCTGGGATAAACAGGATCAGTTTAGACTTTCCCCATTTTTCCAATCTGAAATGCTTCCCTGTATGACAGTGCAAACCTACTGGCACTAATTTTGTTTTCTCTCAGATTATCTCCTTAGTCAATCACTCTGTGCAGAGACTGAAAAATAAAACAAGTCTTGTTACATCTTTCCACCACTGGTCTCCTATTCCACCCACAGACCTACACCACGGTGTCTCTGTCTACTTTCTGCCAAATAAGTTCACCAAATCCCTTATTACACAGGTTTACTATCATTAAAAACTACCTAGTGGCTCCTTGCAGAGATGCCAATCACACATCCACATCATTTTGCAAGGATTAATATCCAAACTCGAGCAGTTCCAGCACCAACTTCCCTAATTCCCACAGGAGGGACACCAGTGCCTTTGGACTGCACGTTCTGACACATCCAAGAGTTCTGCACTGTTGGGGTTTACTTGGACTAAACAGCAAAAATTCTGCTTCTCACAGAGCTTCTCCCTCTGGCACAAGCAGCACCTTCTGCACTTTCAGTGTTACACTTAAACGTGTTGTTTTCATTTTTACATGTTCAGTTGATGAGAAATGATATCAAACTTCTCCTTTCAAGGGGAAAGGAACTGAACTTTACATCTGATTTCAAGAAACCATTGCCTTTACATCCTGAAGAGTTCCCACCACTCGAACTCGAACTCAGCCTCCCTGATAACGCAAAACTGCCTTGTCAGAAGTCAGACTTTGGGGATGACACTTCCACACAACCACCGTCCGGCCGAGATGACACGGAAAATCTATGAATTATCGCTAAGGGGGCTAGGAAAACAAAGAGGTGCGAGGCTGGAGCCGCGGGCTGCCCAAGTCCAGGACGCTGAATTTCATGTGGCACAGGACGGCAGGTGCGGACAGTGGGCTCTGCTCGGGCAGCGGCCCCAGCTCCGGAACACGGCTTAATTCCACCACAAAGCGCTCCACGCCTGCGAACACCGCCCGGGCGCCCGGCGGAGCCGCCCCGGCTGCCCTGCCCGGGGCTGCGGGCACCGCCAGCCCTGGGGGTCACTCACCCGGGGCCCCGGGGCCCTCGCCGCCGGCCCGCCGGGCTCCCGCCGGCCCCAGGCTGTTGACGATGTAGTGCGAGACGCGGGAGCTCTCGGACACCGACAGCACGAAGTCGCCGGGGATGGTGCCCGAGTCGCGCACCAGGAAGGTGCCGTGGCGCTGCCCCTGCAGCAGCGATACGGCCTCAGCGCGGCTCAGCCGCCCCCAGTACCAGCTCGCCCGGTCCTCGGAGTCGAACTGCCCGGCCATGGGGGCCGCGCTCCTCCCCCGCCCGCGGCCGCCGCCGCCCGCGGAGCCGCTCAAAATGGCGGCCCGGCCCTGACCTCACCTACCGGACGTGACCGCACGCGGGGAGGCGTGACGTCATCTCCCCGCGCGGGCGGGGCGGGGGGGTCGGTGTGAGGGCGGGCTGTGAGGGGGAGGCGCAAACAGCGCGTGAATCCCGGCATCGGTGGGGCTGGGAAACACCGCGGCAATCACCGAGACCGACCGGGACCGGACACCGCCTCGTTAACCAGACCAGAGTGCCGCGTCCGGTCCTTTCTTGAACACCTCCAAGCGCGGTGACTCCGCCACATCCCTGGGCAGCCCGTTCCAATGTCTGATGGCCTTTTCTGGGAAGAAATTCCTCCTGATGTCCAGCCTTAACCTCCCCTGACCCAGCTTGAGGCCATTTCCCCTCGTCCTGTCCCTTGTTCCCTGGGAGCAGAGCCTGACCCCCACCTGGTTCCCACCTCCTTTCCAGCAGTTGTGGAGAGCCAGAAGGTTCCCCCCTCTTTTCTCCAGGCTCAGCTCTTCTGGCTCCCTCAGCCTCTCCTGGTGCTCCGGATCCTCCCCCAGCTCTGTTCCCTTCTCTGGTCGTGCTTCAGCCCCTCGATGTCCTTCCTGGATTGAGGGGACACAGTGCTCGAATGTGGCCTTACCAGTGCCAGCACAGGGGGACAAGCCCTTCCCTGGCCCTGCTGCCACACCATTCCTTGCCTGAGGAGGCTATAAGGATGGGGAAGGATCTGGAGAGAAAACCTTATGAGAACGGACTGGGTCACTTGGTTTGCTCAGCCTGCAGAAGACTGAGGTCAGACCTCGTTGTGGTCTTCAACATCCTTCTGAGGGGCAGCACCAACCTCTGCTCTGTGACAGGGACAGGACTCAAGGGAAGAGCAGGAGCTGTGTCAGGGGAGGGTTAAGTTGGATATTAGGAAAAGGGTCTTCCCCAGAGGGTGCTGGGCACTGCCCAGGCTCCCCAGGGAATGGGCACGGCCCCGAGGCTGCCAGAGCTCCGGGAGTGTTTGGACAATGCTCTCAGGGGTGCACAGGGTGGGATTGTTGGGGTGTCTGTGCAGGGCCAGAGGTTGGCCTGGGTGATCCTTGTGGGTCCCTTCCAGTTCTGTTGTGTATATTTTCATCTGTACATTAAAGGCTGCAGCTCACTGTGTTTTCCTTCAGGGCAATGCCAGCAGCTTCTGTCCTCATCCTCCCTGCCAGCCACATTTTCCCACCCCACAGCTGTGCCAGCACAGCTGCTTTTCATGGGACTACATTAATTGGGCCAAGGAGCTGTTCTGGGTTAAAAATAGCCCTGCAAAATAAAAAGTTTTGTTTTATTCAGGGCAGTTCACTGGCTGCATTACCACAGAGGTCTGCAACAGGGAAGAGCTTAAGTTCCGCGGGTGCCACAGAGGAACCGTGTGTGTGGGCATGCACAAATTAAAGAGTCCTATTTGTGAAAACAAAACAAAGCAATATTTACCACTTTTAGACTCTTCTCCAAGATCTCTTAAATGCCAGAGTAATATCTGTCAATGTGTGTAGAATTCTGCTCCAGCTCTGCTCAGTTCTGTGAGCATTTTTTCCAGAAAGGAATGTGCTTTTTCAACTGTGTGGTCTCCCTGTGGCAGCACTTGCATAAACAATGTTAGAGCACAGCTGTCCCTGACTGTGAGGGTGCTGTGCTGCTCCCTGCATCCAATATCCTGCTTTTTTGCAGGGCCCTGTAGCTGTCTCCTGCATGGGACTCTGGCATTGTGTCAGGTTACCAGGGATTGTACTAACCTCCACAATATCCCAGTGAGAAAATATTCTGCCTTACAGGTGGGGAGCCTGTGGTTCATCAAATCCAGAAGAAAACACCAGGTGCTTGATTTCAGCCTCACAAATGAACATCCTTCCTCTGCTGATGGTGTTCTCTCTCCAGATGGACTGGAGCTAGGAGTGAGCACTAATCCATTTGGAAGCCAGTCCCGGTGTCTGTGGTGATGTGTGGGGTTTGCTGGCCAGCTGCAGGAATAGCACACACACTTCCATGGGTTTTTCACAGGTTTGAAAAGCTGCAGATCCTTGTTGAGAGCCCAGGACGGCAGGAGAGTTAAATCATATCCGCAGGAACAGGTGTCCTTTCTGTTCAGTGTTCACAGAGCTCAAACAAACAAATCAGCCAACACTCTTTTAGGGCAAAATTCACCATTTTTCTGATTCCTGCCAGACCACTGCAAAAAAAAGTCTCATTTTTTAAGGATGCTCAGTGTGTTATTTTTTTCCCCTTCCTTCCCGGTCCCCATCTCCCGTTTTCAGCCGATCCCAAAACTGCGGGAATTGGTGTTTTCCATCAGATTTTAGTTTTGGATTTCGCTCACGTTGGGAATCTTGTTGCACGAGCTCTCTCTGGTGGTCAAAGCCGAGAAACCAATAACGCTCCTGCCCTAAATCGCTCCCGTGGGTGTTTTAATGCTGGAATGATTTCAGAGGATCTTGGAATAGTTTGGATGGGAAGGGACCTCGCAGATCATCCAGGTCCGACCCCGAGCCGTGGACAGGGACACCTTCCACTAGGGCAGGTTGTTGAGAGCTCCATCCAACCTGGCCTTGATCACTTCCAGGTTATCCACAGCTTCTCTTCTACAGTCACCTTCTCACCTTCGTTACTTGTAAAAGCCTTTCCTTAGCATTTCTGATAATGACTGGTAGCTTTTCCCAAATTTCTTTTTCCTCCCCTATTTAAACTCTGCATCCCTCAGTAGTTTATTACCCTCTCAGGGCCCTTCTGCCCAAACCTGCTCCCTACAAGTTTGAAACCAATTAACATTTTAAGAATTCAGGTAATTGTTCACAGGTGGAGGGATTGCAGAGAGGAATGTGAAAGAAAAACAAAGCTCTGGGACACTGCCTCAGAAGAATAAAACTAAATCAGCTTGAAATGCTGAAGAATTCACTGTTAATTACAAGATCCTGAAAGGAATAACAAAATACTATGAAAACATTTTATTCACTCACCTGGCAGTAAAAAGCCCCACTGGTACCCAGGTTTGGTTTCTCTCTCCTGACCAGTTGACCAGAGATTGTTTTTTCCTAAGAAGCTCTAAAATTTTGGCTAAGTGTCTCAAGCCACAGTCAATCAGTAGAAAGTTTCTTGCTGAGTGCAATGAGTGAATCTTGAAAAGGTGCCAAGTATGGAGGGCTGTAGTACAGCAATGTTCTGCCTGAGGTGACATCCAAGGGATGTTAAAATCAGGAAACACCTGGGCCAGCCCAGGGTTCATCTGCACTCTGCTGACAGCAGTGCAAGGTGACCTGGTGTCACATAACCCTGTCCCAACTGCTCCTTGAAGGGTTTGGCTTTGTCAGGCTGGTCTAGATCACATGGCAATACTGTGTCCTACTTAGAAAACTAAAACTAAAGAAGTTCCATCTCTTGGTTTCTTTTCCCTGTGACCTGAAGAAACAGCATTTCTTCCACAGAAATGTTTCCTCTTGCAATTAGTTCAGGCTCAGCTGCTTGCAGGAGGTGCCTGTGTCCTGTTTATTCCTTTTCTTCACCTCATGTGGCCTGGAACCTGGCTTCACACCTGGCTTGGAAGTGTCACCTGTGCCAGAAGTTCCTGCCAGGTGCTGCTGTGGGATGGCAGTGCCAAATGTAGCACTTTTGGTGAACAGTGACATGAGCCATTTTGCCACGACCTCTTTGTGAAGATTTGAGAATAAATAATCTTGGAGTGAGTGATGGGTAGAACGATCTCTTGATCTTGCTGGATTTTGTGTAAGGGGAGGAGCCTTGATGCTGCCAGCTGGGAAATGTCTTTGTGACAAAGTCTGAATTTTCCTGGGAAGTGCCATCAATTCAGAGGGAAAGTTATGTGTCCCAGGGGATGGACTGGAGGGGGTTTATTTGTAACATGTGCAGAAATGAGGCATGGAGCAGCCTGAGCTGGAGGGAAGGGTCCTGCAGCTGGAGAATAGGAATTCTTAGTGCTGTGATGATAACACACAATGACACTGGGATGTGGCTGTGTAGCCTGGCAGCTGTGGTGTGAAATAATGATGCCAAGGCAGGAGCAACTCCTCAGCTAGAACAGGGCTCTGGTCTGCTGTGTGTGAGTGAACGGAGCTGATTAGGGTCATTAGGGGAATTAATGTCTCATGGGGACTGGTGGAAGCATGTGGCTTATTTAGGCCAAGAAGAGGCAAGGCTGCTCTCCTGGAACAACCTGAACATCTTGGGACAAGGGGACAAAGAGAATAACTGAGCCTCAGAACAATGGGATGCAACACTGTGGAGAACTGCGAGCTGAGAGTTAAGTTTGATTTTATCAGAGGTGTAACATTCCACTAATATGGACGGGAAAATTGAACATTAGAGTTCAGATAGCTTAAAAAAAAACATTTTTTTGGGGAAGTATTTAAGTTCTGTGTTTGTCCACACTCCATGTGCCTTTCCCCCGGGGCCGGGGGTACGCGGGGACACGGCGGGGCCGCCCTCCGGCCGGTCTCTGTGGCCGTTCTCCACCTTCAGCCCCTGGGCCCTGAACCGGCTCCGTCCGGCCCGGGACGTGCCGGGCTTGGGGTGCGCTGGATTCGCGTTGTGCTTGGCTCCGGGGCAGCGCTGGGTCTCTGGGGTGCACTGGTTTCACGTTGGGTCTCGGGGGTGCGTTGGACTGGGGATGCACCGCGCTCAGGGGTTCCGCTGGCTCTCGGGGTTCGCTCGGTCTCGGGGGGAGCCCCGGGCCCGCCGGGCCGCGCCGTGCTGCGGGCGGCGCTCGGGGCCGCGGCGCTCCGCCCGCCCGGCGCTCCTGGCCGCTCTCCGCGCTCGGAGCCGCCCCGCCGCTCTGTGCCGCCCCGCGCTCGTCTCGCTGGCCGCGCTGGGCGGGCCTGGCGGAGCCATGGCGGCCGTGCGGGGCCTGCGGATCTCGGTGAAGGCGGAGGCGAGCGCGACCACGGCGGAGCCGCGCGGCCCCGAGCCCGAGCCCATGGAGGTGGAGGAGGGAGAGCTGGAGACCATCCCCGTGAGGCGCTCGCTGCGGGAGCTCATCCCGGTGAGGGCCGAGAGGTGTGGGCGAGGAGGGGCTGGCTCCGGCGGCTGGGGGTGTCTGAGCGCTCCGTGGGGGCTTTTGGGGGGGGATTCTTAGGAAAAGCAGGGATGTGGGAGCGGGGATATGAGGGGACTCGGGGGCGAGTCCTAAGGAAGCGGGCGGGATGTGCTTGGGAAGGAACGGAATAAAGGAAGCGGTGGAGAAGAGGCTTTGGGGTGCAGTGTTGGGGTGCGGAGGAGGCTGTGGGTGGGAGGGGGTACAGGGAATGTTTGATGCCGGGATCTCAGGGAATACCTGGAGCAGGGAACAGGGGCTGACCGCGGGATAGCAGAGCTGGGAGGGTGGGCTCTGATGAGCGGGCTCTGAGGGTTTCCTTCCCGATGTTTTTCTGCCCTTTTTTCACTCGCTGATTGTTTCTGTACAAGTTTTAGTAGGATTAGGTTTAACAACTAAAAATGGGTCAGAGTCCTAAAATCCTAAGTAATCTTTTGCTCTCAAAACTTGGGTGAAAATTGTTTTGGAAGCTAATTTTTAATTAGCTGGTCTACCAACGTGCTTGTGCTTTTACACAACATGTGGCCTGAGAGACAGCATCGTGCTGCACTTCCTTGTGCTCCGTGAGTCAACCTCAGACACTGTGGGGTTTCAGCTTTAAAAACCTTGTTTACTTTGCTTTTCCTTTTCTAGTAACTCTGGCCGTTTGGCAGCATTAGAGGAACTTCGGTGCTGTTACTAAGAAAAGCGATTGGATTGTGTTCTTCAGTCTTTCTAAACTGAGACTAACCTACTTCTAGAAATGGTCCTTTGGCCAAAGTAATTATTGCAGCACAAGTGTAAAGAACACGTTTACTCCTAAAGAAAGCAGGAGGTGTTCTTCCAGCTCTAAACTTCTGCCAGTTGAGAGTGTCAGAATGAAGAGATGCCATTTTACACATGCAAACAACGGAGGGAACAGAATTGGGTCATTGGTCCAGGGGCTGTGGGGTTTAGTCCCTCTCTGACTTCAGCAGTCCTGACTGATAGAGAGGAAACTTGCAATTTTTTCCCTTCTCATTTTTCATTTTTACCCCCTCTCAGTATCAAAACGGAAGTGTTTCACCTTGGGATTTGGAATTTGGGGTTGAAATAATGACAGGAATAAAAAGTTACTTTTTTCATTGTGGATGTGGCTTGGTGTTCTCACTTTATGAGATTAAAAGCTGCAAAATGACATTTCAGTAGTCAGGTATCACTGTTAAATCTGCTCGTGTTTTACAAGGAAATTATACCCAAATCCAAAATTGTGGAAGTCTTACTTGGGAAAGATGTTTGATGACTTTTCCTGCATTACTGAGAAAGTAAAAGCTTGGCAGCAGCTGACATAGAAACTAAATTCTGTCGAAGTGAGGGAAGTTTGGTTCAGTTCTTGTGCTTTTACTTTCACTGACATGAGAGTGCCTCTCTGTCCAGGAATGTAGCTTGGATCAAGGAAAAGAGGATCTATTTCTTGTAGGAATGATCAGGTGTTTTTTTCAGTGTAACAAGTGTGTTGCTTTCAGTGCTCATTGAGATTTCATCACCATTTTGCTTTGTTTCAGGACACCAGTAGGAGATATGAAAACAAAGCTGGAAGTTTCATCACTGGCATAGATGTAACCTCCAAGGTAATTTTTGTGCTCTTCAACATTTTGTCATTTTTGCCACTGGAGAGGTGGAGCCATTTCATTTCTTTCTTTCCCAACATGGACAAAGGCTTGGCCTGGTGTTCAGGTGATTCAGCTGGCATGAATCACTGCATATCCCAAAGATCCAGAAACCTAGAGTGCTTCCTAATAAAATCTGGAGAACAAGGAGCTTCTCAGCCAGTTCCCAAAATTGCACAAGTTCCAGGCAGGCTGTTACTCATGATGTACATTAGAGGAGCCTGAGTTGCCAGTCTAAAAAGTTCTCTGGAGCCAGCTCTCCAGTGTTAAATTCATGCTCAGAGGAACAAATTCACACTTTTGTATATATTAAAAAAACAAGGGAAAAAATCCGTATAATCTTCAAAGATGAATTTTGCCTGTGGTAGAAAGGCTTCTTTTAGAAGAGGGGGTTTATTTAATATTTGTTAGTAAGGACTAGATAATGTTCCTGTTCCATGATGGAGTCTGTGTTGTCCAAGCCACCTTGTTTCCCATGCATCCTGATTCCCATTGCTGGACCTACACAAAAACTGTTCTGTGACACAGAAATATTTTTGTGAATTAATTCTACATTCTGAAACCCATCAGTCTCTCCAGAATTAACAGAATTATTAATATAAATTGTTGCTGTCTGGTAGATTCTTAGGTATCCTCAGTGCAGTTTGTTGAGCGTGCTCCTGACTCCTGTTTGAGTGCATTGTTTTGCATTTTGCAGGAAGCAATTGAGAAGAAGGAGCAAAGAGCCAAACGCTTCCATTTTCGGGCTGAGGTGAATCTGGCCCAGAGGAACGTGGCCCTGGACCGGGACATGATGAAGAAAGGTACAAGTTCATCCAGCAGTCAGGAGCAAAGATCCCTTTAGTTACTCCCTCACAGTGTCTTGACTTGATTTATCCTGCAGTATTTCCTACATTCCCAGAGGTTTTGCCAGATTACTGCTGAAGGGAATCACTTTGGGGTTTTCCACTTTCTCGTTTGCACGTGGTTATTTTTTAACCTCTTTGACACTTGCCACTTCACTCCTTGTTTTACCAGCCCCAGTACAAATATTACATTTTTTGTGTGCCTTATTTACTACTGCTAAATTCCCAGGATTCACCTTCTGGATCAGTGCTGCTTTAAGCATCTTTAAATGCTTTGTAAAAACCCTGGAGCACTGTGTGGGTACACGTGGAGGACTCTGTGTCCTGTGCACAGGGAGATCAGACTCTGTGCTGTACACACAGTGAAGCTGCACTGATGGCAGGCTGGAACAGAAGCCAGGAGATGTGTGCACAACAGACTGGTGCTTTTGGCACCCGGTTAGTTCTCAAGGCTTTTTTTCCAGCTGGCAGCTTGGACCTGCTAAGCTGTGGCCTGGAACAGCTCCCCATCAGGTGATACAAGTGGAAGTGCTTTGTGCAGGGCCTTGTTTTGTTCTGCCTCTTTAGTACTTAATGATAGCACTTTGGCAGTGTTCAAAGAGGAAAAAAAAAATGTTTTTCAAGCTGTTTGGTTGCTGTGCAATCTCTGTCTCTACCAGTGCTTGTAACCTCTTTTAATTCTTAATTTATTGGAAGTTTTGCACTGTGGAAGAATAGACTTAAGTTACGGTCTATGCCCTGCTTCACTTCAATTAGTTCCTCTTTAGTTTATTTAAAGTATTTGCTTTATAAACTCATATGCTAGTAATCTGAAACCTTAGAATAAGTATTAGTTTTGTGTCTTTTCCTCTTTATAGCAATTCCTAAAGTAAGACTGGACACCATTTATATTTGTGGAGTGGATGAGATGAGCACCCAGGACATCTTTGCCTATTTCAAAGAATATCCTCCTGCTCATATCGAGTGGCTGGATGACACCTCATGTAAGTAAACACAGTATTTTTAATTCTTATTCTTTTATTGAAACCTGGTCACAGCTGTATTTCTAAGGGGAAAAAGAAAAATGTCTAAAATTATGTGCTGCCTCCATCTTGACATGAATAATATATCTGAGAGAGGGTGATTGAACTGTGCAGTTGGGCAGGTTGGGATGGTTTTGGGTGGAGGAGGAGGAGATTTGTTGCCATATTTGTGTAGTGCATGCTCCAGGAGAAATGGGTGGGTGGAAGGAGGTGGCAGCTGGGTGTGATTTCCATAGATTGGAAAAGGAATGTGGGTACACATGGTGAGGGCTGTTTTGGGGAGAGAGATCAGCAAGATCAAAGGTGGTGGCAAGTTGAGCTTTCCTCACTGACACTGAAGCCTGTAGAAGAGATTTTTGCTACAGAAAATGGAACTGGAATACTCTGAGATTGTCATGTGGCTACAAACATTGTGCCTGAAATAATAGAAAAATAAATAGGAGCCAGTGCAGGTTTTCCAAACAGCTGGAAACTCACTGACAAGCATGGCTAAAATCTGAGAATCAATACCTTCATTCTCTGGAGTGACCCTGAAGAAATTCTGCTCCAGTGCAAGACAAAATAGATGGTGACCTTGAGGTCGCTAGATATGACAGCTTGAAGTACTGGCACAAGCTGATAGAAAATGAGAAAGCCAATGAGCCCTGGGTGGATAATTACAGTACAGAGCTGCTGGATGGACCTGTGCTGATGCATGAGCTTGGAAATGCACAGCTTAACTCTTCATTTCTAAGATAGTCTGTTTTCTTAAATGCTACATGAGTAAATTCATGTGAAAATTAAGGCTTCAGGCTTGTAACAATACCCTTTCACGGTTATTACACGTCTTCTTTAATGGTGAATTTTCATGCTGTGCCTGAGTTACCATGTCAGCTACACTTGATGAAAATAGCAAGAAAAAGCTTTTTCTTTTCAGCATAGATTTGCATCGTGGCAAAAACTTCAGTGTTCCCAACTGAATTACATCTTAAGGTGTGCAAAAGTGGATTTAGTGTTCTGTGTTTCAAATTGGTGAACATGAAATGATGAAGGTTTTGGAAATTTGGAGATAGGAAGATGAGGCAGACTGAAAAAAAAAGTAGATTTATTAATCAGTCGTTGAAGTTAATACCTGGGTGTTCTTCACCTTGTAATTCTTGTCTGTTTGAGTAATTTAAGAGAGATTCTTTTATTTTGGGTCACTGTACAGTCTTCTTAATATCTGAACCCACTCTGCTTAACAGCAGAACAGAGACATTTGTTGCTGTATTTGTACCGAGTGCAGAAAGCTTTTGTTCAAATCCTGTTTCTAAGCAGTTTTAGCTCTTTCAATTTCAACATCTATGAAATGCTTTTAATTTGCCTAATAAGTTATATTTTAGTACCATCTGCTGATGCTTAAGGCACATCCTGAATGATATTGTGAACCTCTGTACTCTATAATCTGTGCAAAGTGCTGGAGCAGTCTCCTATTTGCCCCTATTTTCCTGCTTTTTGGAAAACATTAACAGAATTCTGCAGTAAAGTCCAAGGTTCTGTTAAGTTGCTAAAGGGGAAAAAGATCCAGGCTTCATCCCTGCCCCCTGCTGCTCCCTTAATCACATTTGTGTGGGAACACATGGATCCACTGACCCCAGTCCAGTGCCCTGATTTGCTGTTTTCAGGAAGCCTCTCAAATCTAAGATTGTGTATTTCAGTGATTTTGGGGGTTTGATCAGCTCTTGTGTTTTGTAATAAGCTGAAAATTGTGTGTCCTTCAGCTTATCAGATGTGTTAAAGAATATGACTTTCAGTGCAAGAGATCTGATGGCTTTTTCTGTCATTTCTGAGTTTTTGTCATTGATTTCCTTCCAGCAAGGCAGGGGAGATGTGACTGCTTGATGACACCAACTGCATTTGGGTTTTGTGTTTCTGTTTGTCCCAGGTAATGTGGTCTGGCTTGATGAAGTGACAGCAACACGAGCTCTAATAAATATGAGTTCCCTGCCTGATCAGGAGAAAACAAAGAGCAGAGAAAACAATAAGGAGAAGACAGCTGAAAAAACCAAGAAAGGTAGATTGAGATATGCAAATACAGCCATCATCTCATTAAATCAATGAAACTTTAAACTTCTGCTGGGGTATTGCATAACCTAAATTACTGAAGGAGCTTCTATCGTGTAGTTGCAGGTAAATGTATTCTGCCACTTTAAAAAAGGCTTTCATCTTGGAAACCTTTTGAAGAAGCTGCTTCTTAAAAGGTGGGTTGGAGCCAGACCAAAAGCAGTAATTCAGTCGATACTAAACATGTTAGATGAGGCTGATACTGAGAGCTGGTATTTATAGTGGGCCATATGCACAGAAATAGCTCTGTGTGCTGTGCCTACAAAGGCAGGCAAAGTGGGCAAAAAGCAGGTGTGAGAAAATGGCCTATTTTTGAAATGCCACCTCTAATTCCCTTTTTGATGCACCACCATCCTTCGAGTGTGTCCCTCACAGCAGCGTGACAGTGCATCACTTCACCAGGGTGTGTATCAGCTCTAAATTTGGCTGTTACCCTTTTAAGAAAGAAGCTATTAAAATGTTGGTTATAAAAGAGCAGAGCAGCAAAAGTACGTGTCAGTGTCGTGATCACTCTGGTACTTGACTGCCTTGGTTGTAAATTTATTTTCCTTTCATGTGGGGAAGTTTAAAATCAGAATTTTCCTGCCTGAGGACAGTTTTGCTCTTAGGCTGCTGTGAGTGCTGTGGTTGGAGGTGCTCTATCACATGATACAGAGCAAAAAAATGTCATATTTATTAACATTTCCATAGTTTTTGCTTAAAAATGCTGTAGCCAATCTCTCTGTTAGGTATCTGCAGTTCTTCCAAAAGCCTTTCTGGGAAATTTGGTGTTTAAGGCTTTGTTAAACTTAAGGATTCTTCTAATTCACCCCCTTTTCCTGCTCCTTTTGTCCCCAAAGCAGTGGCTTAACCATCCACATGACTTTAATTTTGGCCTAATGTTGATAAAGCTTCAAGTTAGACTTGTTAGGAAATTTTTGGAGATTAGGGACATTTCTTAAATGGAGCATAAACATATCTATTTAATCCTGCTTGCTATGAATTGCATATTATATTATCATTGCACCCCATCTGAAAATAAGAACTGTTATCTGAATTACTCCTGTTCCTCTGGAGTATTAAAGAAAATACAGACTGTTCAATTACATCTTAAGGTGTGAGATCCATACAGACACCCTGGAGTCATCTGGCTTGGTTACGTTCCTTTTTTTAGGTAGGAATTTCAGGGCTGTTGTGACATTTAGGGAAGCAAAAGATTGGTCTGTGCTATGAGAAACTTCTAATTTGTGAGTCAGAAAAATGCCTGAGTACTCTCCCTGATGGAACTTAATTATTCTGGTTTGAATTTGGGTAACTTGTTTACTTAAATTCTCTCTTTGCTTTAAGTGTGGTTAATCGTGCTTTGTTTTCACTCAGGAGTATTTTCAGGATCTTTTGAACAGCTGCCACTCTCTATTTTAAGTTTTTAAGTCTATTGTTGGATGAGATTTAAGATAAGGGACTCTGAAATATAAAAGAGAGAATTTTTTATCTTAGGTCTGTGAAGTACTTTGAGATCTTTGCAGATGATATTGGTATATCACACTGTCCACAGTCATTACTTTTTTACAGTATTTTATTTCTTGGGGGCTTTGGAAAAAAAACCAGCATGAATTGTCTTACACTGAGCTAAAAAGAACTGAGAAATCAAAGCAGCTCACAATTTTAGCAATTCTGGAAGCATGCACTTATTGTTTAGTTATTTCACAGCAAAATTAAGTCACTAAGGCTGTTTTTTTTCCTTTTTACTACTCCCTCTCTAAGCTTTTGATTAATAACCTGGTTTACACTGTT